>NC_080163.1:131086305-131686305 GCF_950295315.1 Erinaceus europaeus
CAAAAATTGATATGATCAAACAAAATATATTATTGAAAGACATAGTATTACACATGCAGTAAGTTATAATTTCTTAAAATTTCCTTTCTATTTTGTGTACATTTTACCTTGTGTAAACTGACACTTTTGTTAAAACCCTAGATCCATATTAATCTCTCCTATGCTTGTTTCAAACTTAATCAATATTCTACTGAATGTACATTTCTAAACATTTCTGATCTACCTCATCAAGATTCCAAATAAGAATGGCATTTTGCTATGTACAGGAATGCATTTTTCTGTTTTAATTACTATACCAATGTTTGAAAAATGCTGACTTTCCAGAAGAGTGAATTCCTGGCAGTACCCAGT
Organism: Erinaceus europaeus; assembly: GCF_950295315.1. Classification (NCBI taxonomy): domain Eukaryota; kingdom Metazoa; phylum Chordata; class Mammalia; order Eulipotyphla; family Erinaceidae; genus Erinaceus; species Erinaceus europaeus. The sequence goes on from NC_080163.1 coordinate 131,086,657, forward strand.
GCTGCTGCCATTCTGAGGATGGATGGAATAAACAGTAGTGCTATAATGAACTCTGGGTAAATGTCTCAGTAATGTTCCTGACACTACAAGATGCTGACTTAGCTACATCCACAAGGTAGGAAGTTGTAAAGTAATTGCTACCCATCGACACTTGACTTCTATCATCTCTACTAATGACTGATTAGAAAATACAAAATTGTTCACACTCTGAGCAAGATTGGCTGGTAAACACCTTTTAATGATTAATATTCGCATAGTTTGAAATTCAAAAAAGTTCTTTTTCTAAATGAAATATAGTCATTATCCTGGAAACTAACAGTTACAGCACCACTATATTTGTAACAATAGCATTTCCAACAATAACTTTACAATTACTAAGTACAGCCATATATAGTAAACTGAAGAAACAAGTACCTTATACCATCCTATTTCATTCTCATAGCAACATATTCATTTTCATCTAAACTTTTATTAAATCACATTGATGGACAATATCCAGTCAAGATATTGTCCATGTTCAATGGTTTTTAAAACAACATTAATTTTCATTGCTTCTTTCCTAGATTATTTAGAACATTAATTCTGAAGTTTCAGAGGCCAATTTTTTAGTACTGTGAAGTTTATCAAATGATATTTTATCACAAAACCTAATTATAAAAATTTTAGAAGAGGTGTTGCTTAACACATGATTTATAAATATATAAAACAATAATTTATCTCAGATTTGAAAATGACAAAACATTGAGACAAAAAATTCAATTATTTTAGCCCTAAGGCAAGACAGATTATTGGCTCCAAAGGAGTCACAAAATTGATTAATCAATTTTATGAATAGCCTCCAAATTATATAGAGGTATGTGAAGATTGAGAATGAGTGTCTTTCAAAATAACAGTTTCAGTACCCACCATGAAACTTTATGGTGATACCTAAATATTCATTGCCTTGTGAATGACTTTCCAAATGTATGATGTAACATGCCATTCAGTGAATATGTTACTTTTCTATTGCAAGGCCTTGTACCAAACTGCAAAAATTTAGAAATGTAAAAAAAAAATCACGTTATTATCTTACTGAACTGTGGGGCAGGAATATGACAAATATTGCTGGACTAAAATCAAGATATGGACTCCTTTTCAAGCAATTCAAAGAGTTGGGAACATAGCAAAATGGTTATGAAAATGACTATCATGCCTGAGGTTCCAAGGTACTAAGTTCAATCTCTAGCACCACCATAAGCCAGAGCTGAGCTGTCTATTGGATAAAAATAGTAATAATAATAATAATAATAATAATAACAACTAGTGAGTCTGAGTACTTTCTCATATGTCTGTTGTTTATCTGGATGTTTTCTTTGGTGAAGATTCTGTCAATGTGGCCTCCCTCTTTTTAATGGGGTCCTTTGTTCATTTCCTGCTGAGTTTTGTGAGTTCCTTATATAGTTTGGTCATTAGTCTTTTGTCTAATGTGTGCCCTGTAAAGATCTCTTATTAATTATGGTGCTTTTCTGTTTTGGTGATGGCTCACTTTGATGTGCAGAAGCCTTTTAATTTGATGTAATTCCACTGGTTGTTTTTTTGTTTTGTTGTTGCTGCTAAACTTCTTCAAAAACTTTTCTGAAGCAACCATTGTGGAGTATTCTTCCAGTGCTTTATTCTATAAGTTCATGTTTTCTGGTCTAATTTACCAAGTCTTTGATCCATTTAGAATTGAATTTTATGTAAGGTGATATGTGGTGGTCCAGTTTCACTGTACTGAATGTTTCAACCCTATTTTTCCAGTACCACTTATAGAATAGAAAAGAGTCTCCTTTCTCCACTTAATGATTTGGTCCTCCTTGTCAAAACATTAATCTGTAGTTCTGGGGGCTAATTTCTAAGCTCTCAATTCTTTTTTTTTTTAATTTTTATTTATAAAATGGAAATACTGATAAAACTATAGGATAAGAGGGGTACAACTCCTCCATGCAAAGCTCACCCCCAAAGTTCCATATCCAGTCTCCTCCCTTGATAGCTTCACTATTCTTTATCCTTCTGGGAGTATGGATCCAAGGTCAGTGTGGGGTGCAGAAGGTGGAAGGTCTGGCTTCTGTAATTGCTTCCCCACTGAACATGGGTGTTGGCAGGTCAATCCATACTCCCAGCCTGTCTCTCTCTTTCCCTAATGGGGCAGGGATCTGTGGAGGCAGGGCTCCAAGACCCATGGTAGGGTCCTCTGCCCAAGTAAGCTCTCAATTCTATTCCACTGGTAAGTGTACTTATTTTTTGTTCCAGTAAGGGACAATTTTGATTATAATAACCCTATATTACAATTTGAGTCTCCATTCTTGTTATTTTTCTCCTCAGGATCTTTGGCAATTATGAGGCAAATAATACAACAAAGAAATATCATCTTACAAAATATCATCTTACACCTGTAGAAATACCATATATCAGAAAGGACAGAAGCAATAAGCTCAGGTAAGGATGTGTGAGAGAGGTATACTTCTATACTTTTGGTGGGAATGAAAATTGGTTCCATCCCTGTGGAAGAAAGTATGTAGATACTTCATAACATTAGAAATAGACCTGCCCCATGAACTGAAAATACTTCTAGTAATCTATTAAGAGGTAACTAAAACATCTATCCAAAGAGATCTATGTACTTTTATGTTTATAGTAGCACCTGTTTGTAGTAGGCCAAATGTTTGTAGTAGGCCAAACATGGGAGCATCTCAGATGCCCAATGACAGAGAAGTAGTTAAAAAAGTTGTTGCAGGGAGTCAGGCAGTGGGTTAAGCGCATGTGGTGCAAAATGCAAGGACCAGCATATGGATCCCGGTTTGAGCCCCCTGGCTCGCCACCGACAGGGAGTCTTCACAAGCGGTGAAGCAGGTCTGCAGGTGTCTATCTTTCTCTCCCCCTCTGTCTTTCCCTCCTCCCACCATTTCTCTCTGTCCTACCCAAACAATGACTTCAATAATAACAACAATATTAACTACAACAATAAAAAAAACAAGGGCAACAAAAAGGGGAATGAATAAAGAAAAAAGAAAAAAGAGTTGTTGCACGTCTCTTCCTTCATCTCTCACTCCCTCCTCCCCTCTGAACTTCTTTCAGTTTATATCCAATAGATAAAATATTTTTAAAAGAATGTTGTAATACATATATAATGGAATACTACTTGGCTACTAAAAGATGGAACCATCTTCTTTGCCTTATCTTGGATGAGCCCTGAAGGATTCATGTTTAGTAATATCTGCCAGATTATCTCAATTAACGTGAAAACAAGGAGTTCAAGGCAAAACAAAAGATGAAACTTGAACTAAACATCGTCTGTTGCAGCAAGGCCAAGGACATGGGGCTGGGGGTACAGAAAGGGGGTGAAAGAATATTGGGGACCTATTGCTTGATAGTGAAGGAGGATTTAGTTTGGTGGTGAGACTCGTGTGAAAGACACCTATCATGGAAGGATGAGAAATTATACCCATGTAACAACTATCTTGTAAAACATTATTTCCCTAATAAATCATTTAAAAGAAACCACAATAAAAGAGGGTCCTGAGGATAATCCATTGCCCTGCCTTTCAATTCCTAGAGGTCTGCCTGCACTTCTTGATTCATGGCATCCCTTCTCCTTCTTCAAAGTCAGCAGTAGCAGGTTAAGTCCTGTCCACACAGCACAGCTCTGACCTTCCTCCATTGCCAAATCTCCCACTAAATCACATCTTTTGCTATGTTATCTGATATAAGGTCCTTTGTGATTATAGCAACCACCTACATTCTAATGAGCAACATTTATTCCACCAACAGCCTGAAATTCCCTTTGCCACACAAGATAACAAAACCTATAGGTTCTAAAATTTAGGATGTGAACATCTCTGGAGGACCATTCTGCTTACCATAACAGGATGTATATTATTAATGACATGTTTTAATTTTTTTGTCTAAAAATTTTCTGAGAACCTATTAAGTTTCCATCACTAAGTTACATTCTGGAAAATTAATGTAAATAAGATATTTATATCTTTGTGAATTAGCATTTTAAATTTTAGTCTTATTAACTCCAGAGAGGAAAATCAGATTGAACATTTTTTTAAAAGAATTCTACCACTAAGAAGACAAACTTTTTCAACAGCAAAAGAAAAAACTGTATTCACTTCATAATTTTTCCTGACGTTGGTTTTGTAAACAGTTTAGCAAAGTTATATAAAGAATATACATGGTATTCATTAATCATAACAGAAAATATCATCAAAATGCATGTCTACTGTTATGTTTTTTATTTTTATAAGCCTAGGCAAATGTATGTTAGATAATTTAGAGGTGAGTATAAAGCTGACCACTTCCAATCAACTTCCATGAAAGCTCCTGGAAGAGGAGTGAAAATTTAACCCAACTGATGAGATGTAGTTTGAGAAAAACAATGCAAAATATTAATAACTTGCAAAGAAATTTAGGTAAAAATAATTGTAAATAAATAAAAATAGTAGAAAAAGATGTTGTAGGGTATGAATAAAAACTTGGGAAAGTTGTAGGGCACAAAGAAAAATAACAAAAGACAAGGTTTATGAATGCTTAATAACTAAGAACATAATTAATTACAGTAAAAGACGTCTAGCTTAACAGAAAGTAAGTTCATGATGGAAGATGATTTTCTCCTAGCGTTTTAAGGTGTATGTATTGATGATGGTTGTGGTGTGGAAGAAGCATCACGTATATATTACTTCCTGAGCACACATTGGATCTATCCTTGGTAACTGCTACATCATCAGAACCTTTAGCTATTTATGGATGGCAGTTCAAGTACATATTGTTCTCCTCCAAGCATTGTATAGTGGTTGAAACATAGCTCCGGGACTATCGAGAATCAGCTATCTTTAACTATAAATAAGCAATTGATGAATGTTTTTAAGGAAAAAAAATTCCCCAACACATTAAGATTCAAAGTCATCTTATTGTTAAATTTTGCTAAAATCTAATCACACAATTATGAGCATCTTGAAAAGGGGGAAAAGTAAAAAAAAAAAAAATCCAGCATACAAAATGAATTCATGATTTCTTTTTTCAAGCATAGTACAAGTGATTTAAATGTAACCTTGAAATCTAAAGAATTGAGTTTATGGTGTTCATCAACAAATGAGAGATCCATCATCCAGGAGAGGCCTGGAATTTATCAAGTCCTAAATCTGTATCAGAAAAATATTCTCTCACTGTCATAAGTAATATTTATCACCCTCAATCCCACCTGAATTCCAAGTTAGATGTTATAAAGATATTTTTCTTATTCAAATATGTTATAGTATATATCTAGTCCTAAATAGAAGTATTTCAAACAAAATTTCCAGCATCATATAATAGAGTTAAAGCAGTTTGAGATCTATAATAAATCTGAGTTCAGCTGATGAAATGTTTTTCTCAAAAAGTATTCAGAACAATTCTGAGTCCCTACATCAAACACTTTAGCAATGTCACTGACCTAGATAAATATATTCAGTCAAATATGCCACCATGAGGTCATGAGTTGTACCCCATTATCTGCATAGTAAGTATTTTTTTGAAATCTGAAATTAAGCACAACAAAATTCTTCACATGCCATTACCCTAAGTATGGACAGGAACCCAGGATGTTACACATCCATGAATAAATTAAGATAAAAGATGAGGACCATTGTCCTGGTCAGAACTAGCTACCATCAGTTAACAGTGATTGAAACTGAAATATGTACACATTACTAAGTCAGAAGTAATATATCAGAAGTCACTCAAAAGATAATGTCATAGCATGGTTAATCTTCAGTAACATTGGGATGAAAATCATTATTAATAGGTGCACCTCAAATGAACAATAAAGTACTTAGGATGTGATATCTGGATACAATGTGCAAGTAGAATGGAAATATATTAAGACAAAACTGTAAGGATGAAAAGTGACATATTTTGGAATCCACCTAGCTAAGAAGGATTTTAGAGAGACAAAGTAAAACCAATGCCAGCTGTAAACTCCAAGGACAGTTTAAATGAGAAAATACGTTTTTACAACTTAAATCTTAATGGAAAAGAGCATTATAAACAGAATGAGAACTAGTAGAGAAAAACTATCTAACCTCTATATTGTGATGAGGTGAAAGAAGGTATAAGAGTTCATGTTAATTTCATTCTCTTTAATGATATGTGAAATTCCCTGGGATGCCTTCCACAGTCACTTCCCATCTCTCTCTGTGAGTCTAAAGTGATTTGTTAAGAACCAGAAAGTAAGGCTCAGATGGAATTAGATCCTATAACAGCTAAGGAATAATGAACAATGAAAGGCCTCTGTAATGCTTAATTTTATGTGTCAATTTGACTGGCCTAAAAGATGCCTATACAGGTGGAAAAAAAAATTCAGTGTGTGTATCAGAGTATTTCCAGAAGAGATTAGCACTTCAATCAGTAGACTTCTGATATACAAATGTTAGCAGGCATCATCCAATCCACTGAGGTTCTAAAGGAAGAGGAAAAATAAATTTACTCTTATCTTGAGCTCAGACATACATTTCTCTCTCTCCTTTCCTTGCTCCCATTGTCTTTTCCTTTCTCTTTACTTTACTTCATTCTTTCATTGTCATTTCCTTTTATATTTAATATTTCACATAAATTATTTCTGGTCAGTATAATTGCTATGCCCATGCTGCAGAAAAGGTAAAAATAGATTGCCCAAGATTACCTAGCTTGTAAGAGATAGAGCCTGAGTCTGAAGGCATGCAATCTCATATTAGAGATAACACCCTTCACTACCATCCATAGCCTTACTTCTCCTTTCTCCTCTTTCTCCTTTTGTGTGCAGGAACACTAGTACTTTGGACTAGGATTGACCTGACATTCCAACTGTTCAAGTCACTCTGTAGACAAAAGAAATACAGCCTTCCACCCACACCTCAGAAAACCAATATAAATATGCATATAGAAACTGAAACCTGGGGCCAGACAGACACCTCACCAAGTAGGGCAAGTTCCTTGGCATGGCCTAGCCTCAAGCCCTAGCATGGCATGGAAAGTGCTATGTTATCTCTAGGTTTCTCTCTGTCTCTGTTGTGTTTTTTCTTCTGTCTCTCTATGTGAATAAAAAAAGTGGCTAGACGACCAGACTTCCCTGGACAGACAATCCCACCAATGTGTCCTGGAGCTCCTCTTCCCCAGAGCCCTTCCCCACTAGGGAAAGAGAAAAGACAGGCTGGGAGTATAGATGGACCTGTCAATGCCCATGTTCAGTGGGGAAGCAATTACAGAAGCCAGACCTTCCACCTTCTGCACCCCATAATGACACTGGGTCCATGCTCCCAGAGGGATAGAGAATAGGAAAGCTATGAGGGGATGGAATACAGAGTTCTGGTGGTGGGAATTGTGTGAAGTTGTTCCCCTCTTACCCTATAGTTTAGTCAATGTTTCCTTTTTATAAATTAAAAATTAAATAAATAAATAAATAAATAAATAAATAAAGTAAGTACTTTTAAAAAAGTGGCTAGAGCAGTTGAACTATGTATATGTGGAGGTTCAATGAAAAAACCCTTGACACTATGCATATGATATTTATTATACTTACCCTGCTCCCACCCCCATAACCAAATAAAGTCATATTTACTATATTTCTAACCTAGAGGTCTGGTAGTGGGGAGTTTCTATGGAGGAGAGGATAGTAAACAATGATTTATGGAATTTTCCCTCGAGCGGAGACAAACCAAAACCATCTTGTACAGTACGGTCCAATATGAAAATTGCACGGCTCTCCCACATGACAGAAGACTTCCATGTGAATCCCCATGCAGTGTCCAAGGTGCAGTGAGGAGGAATGTGTTTCATAATATAAGTATCTGATCATAAAACATGTAGGTAGAACTCCTGGTTATCATTTAAAATGTTTTATAGGTAAGTGTATACTTTATATCATCCAGATGAAGTAAATACAAAAGGCCAAGAATTTCAAAGTACAAACTAGAAAGTGAGAGTAGTTGGGAATTCAATATTTATGTGTACAAGATCTAAATGGTTTGATAATCTGGGTAAAAGAACTAGACAGAACAATTTCTTTCCAATTTAGAGAAGTTTCAGTGTTTCCTGTCATCTTTGACATGCTGATTTTATAAATGCACAAATATCACTGAGCTTAATTTGTTTGCTTATTTATTCTAATCTAAGGAGGATTGAAAATATATTTCCAAAGTGACATATTAAAAAATATTTATCTTTGGTTATTTCAAAGTGTGAAGATAAAACTGCTATTACCACAATAGCTTTGTAGTTCTTGGGACAATTATCTGCAACTTCTATAAACAAGTTTTTCTTCCCTGAAACTGATATTCCCCAGTTCACCTCCAATTCATGATGACTATGACATATTATAATAAAGTCATTGCTCCTTGAACATCTCTTTTCACTGTTCTGGTCATTTTTCTCTCTCTCTCTCTTTTATTGAAAGAGAACCCTATTATTAAGTACTTAAAATGTTCAAGACTCAAAAAGGGAGACAACCTTTCAGTTTGTAAGAGATTAATAATAAGAAGAAGAAATATGGATTGGAAGATAGAAATTGAAAGCTAAATAAAATTTTCATTTGGAGAATACAAGTCAAGTATGATTTCTTTAGTGTTGTATCTATCTGATTTAGAGACACAGCTCTATAGAATATAACCTAGTATTTCTGCTTCCTGTTTCTGCTTTTCATACTCACAGCTACTTCTGGACAAGTACCCTAACATTTGACTCTTTTTGAAAGCATAAATCCTCCAAATAATATAAAAGATTACATTTGTGAACATTTCTGAAAGGAATAAGACAAAAATAATATAAAAAAATAAAATCTTAAAATCAACATTGCTGTTTAATATCTATAGGAAATTGAGAGTATGGATGGGTAAAGCCATATGGTTTATGACTAAGAGTTCTTGTTTTATATATCTGTACAAAATATCAAGTGGAAGTATTATTTTTATTTTATTTATTTATAAAACCATATGGTTTATGACTAAGTTCTTGTTTTATATTATATATCTGTACAAAATATCAAGTGGAAGTATTATTTTTATTTTATTTATTTATAAAACCATATGGTTTATGACTAAGTTCTTGTTTTATATATCTGTACAAAATATCAAGTGGAAGTATTATTTTTATTTATTTATCAGGAGCTTAATGGTTTACAGTACAATTGATGCACAATTGCTCATCTCCCTGTGATAGCCGTCTGCAAATCACTCTCATCCCCCAACTTAGGTTTATTTCCAGCATCATGGACAAGGACTCCAACACCCTCTACACCCCTCCTTTCTTCTTCTTCTTCTCCAGTCTTTTGCTTTGGTGCAATATGTTAAACCCAATCCAAGTTTTAGTTTGTGTTTTCCCTTTCTGTGCCTGTTTCTTAAGTTCCACTTAGGAGTGAGAACATCTGGTATTTGCCCCTCTTTGTGGTTTATCACACTTAACATGATTCCTTAAAGCTCCCTCTAAGATGAAGCAAAGGAGATGATTTCATCATTTTTAACAGCTGAGTAATATCTTATTGTATATTTCAACTTTCTTAGCTACTTATCTGTCATCAAGCATCTGGGTTGCTCAGTGTAGATGAAACCACAATATTGTAAGTAAACAAATGTACTGCCATACTAATTTATTTAGTATTTGAATAAGTAATCAAAAAAATCTTCTTTTATGTGGCTATAGTACTACTAATATTTATCATAAACCACATCATTAAAAAAGAATGGCATTCTTATTTCCTAAAAATCACAGTTTAATTAATAAATACTTATGCTTTCAAAGACAGACAAATGCATAGCATGGATTTGAAGTAGTAGCACTGGGTATTTATTTATGTCAAGTGTATAATTTGGAATAGAGGAAAACATAAGTAGAGTGACAAAAAATGAATGAGCTTGAAATTCAGTCCATTAAGGTTATGTAAACTATAAAAAGTGATCTGTAAAGACTCCCTGGAATTAATTCTATTACAGATGTCATCTAAAATAAGAGCCTAGAGATAAATTAATGATTATTGGAACAGAGACAGGGCAAAGACTAGAAAGCAAACCATTGGAAGGTCCTCAACTGAAAAGGATGTGTTGAAACATATTTGGCAAGTATGCATCACATAATGAAAAGCAGGACCCAGAAGAGAAGAGTGTAAGTACAAGAAATCTGATCAATGCCCTGAGTGACAATTAAGCATTAAAAATAGGAGCAGTGGTAGACATCAACATATTGTGTCAACTTTACAGTTGGGCAGGGCCATCAGGTCTGCCAACCAAGTAAAACATTTTACAAAAAAATGTAGTAATACACTGTTCTTATTCACCAAAGTCATGCAACAACACCATCCCGAAACAACAGATGTATATTAATCCATAGATAGAGTCTTTTATGAGGTTCTCTGCAGAGAATCTTAGAATTCATCTGCAAATGTCTTATAATGAACAGAATAGTAATATTTTTCCCACATGGAAAATGAGTCTGTAGCAACTTTCTAAACTTTGAATTACAGTACATAATTTGATAATAACAAAAGTAAAAACTTAATCATTTATTCAAGATAGAAAGTGATTTAAAGAGAGCTGGACTGTGGTGCAGCGGGTTAAGCGCACATGGCACAAAGTGCAAGGACTGGCTCAAGGATCCCGGTTCGAGCCCCCGGATCCTCACCAGCAGGGGAGTCGCTTCACAGGCGGTGAAGCAGGTCTGCAGGTGTCTATCTTTCTCTCCTCCTCTCTGTCTTCCCCTCCTCTCTCCATTTCTTTCTGTCCTATCCAACAACAACTACATTAATAACAACAATAACTACAACAATAAAACAACAAAGGCAACAAATGGGAATAAGTAAATAAATAAAATTCTTTTATAAAAAAGGAAATAATCCTATTTATATAAAATAGAAAGGATGATATCCCAAAAATTAAGTATGACAACCTAGACAAATGCATAATTCTTCAATCAAATTATAGTTTCACATTGACACCTAAGCTCATGATTCTTTTGATGGAGTTTAGGATTCTGTATTGTGACCCTTACACATTAGGTCAACTTTTCACTTTTAAATAAAATAAGTCCATTTTTTAAAAAGGATTATCCTTTAAATATGAATGAGAAATAAAGGTTTTCTCAAATATTCAAGAACTAAAGAAATTTGCCACAATCAGCCCCACTTTACAAGAACTACTGAACTGAGCCCCACAAGAAAGGAGGAAGCAAAGTAATACACATTCCAAACACCAAGTTGCAGATGCTACAATGATGTCAACCTGACTCGCCCAGACAGATGACCTCACCAATGTACCCTGGAACCCCACCTCTCCAGAACCCTGTCCCAGTACGGAAAGATAGGGACAGGCTGGGAGTTTGGATCAACCTGTCAAATGCCCATGTCCATCAGAGAAACAATTACAAACACCAGACCACCCACCGCATAATGACCCTGGATCCATGCTCCCAGAAAGATAAAGAATAGGAAAGCTTCCAATGGAGAGGATGGGATATGGAATCTGGTGGTGGGAAATGTGTGGAATTTCACCCCTCTTATTCTATGGTTCTGTCAATATTTTCTTTTTTTTATTTTACAAATAAATTAAATTTTTAAAAAGGAAAAGAATGGAGGCAGAACCATAGAAAAAATTGCCAAATATATATAACAATAGATAGATAGCTATAGAAATAATAGCTTATATCCGCAACCTTGGGAGAACTGCTATAGTTTCCAAAGGAGGGAATGGTGACACAAAATTTTTTTTAAACTTTATTTTTTATTTTATTTATTTATTCCCTTTTGTTGCCCTTGTTGTTTTATTGTTGTTGTTATTGATGTCGTTGTTGTTGGATAGGACAGAGAGAAATGGAGAGAGGAAGGGAAGACAGAAAAGGGGAGAGATAGACACCTGCAGACCTGCTTCACCGCCTGTGAAGCTACTCCCCTGCAGGTGGGGAGCCAGGGTCTAGAACCGGGATCCTTAAGCAGGTCCTTGCACTTTGCACCACCTGTGCTTAACCCGCTGTGCTACAGCCCTACTCTTGTGACACAAAATTTTGGTGATGGGAATGGTGTGGAATTATACCCATGTTATCTCATATTTTTATAAGTCACTAATACAAATAAATAAATAAATAAAAATACATGTTCTGAGAAAAAGACAAGTTGACACACTAACCACAGTGGACTTAATAAGATTTTTCCCAATACTATTTTTAATTAATTTATTTATTTTGAGAGATAAATTGAGAGCAAAAGGGGAGATAAAGAGGGAGAAAGAGAGACAATTGGCACACCTCTTCATCACTCTTGAAGTTCTCCCCCCGCAGGTGGGAAACAAAGGTCTGAAACAGGGTACCTTACACTCATTATGTGAAATCTAGAAAACTAATACACATGAACTAGGAAAAAAATAGAAGCAAGGAAAAATGTTTCTAAAACTTGTGAGAACTATGGTGATTATCTCTAGGTGGTGGGAAGGTGGGGAAATAGAACTCTGGTGAGTGTGGTATGGAACTACTGTAACCTTACAACCCACTATTTAATCACAAATTTTTTTAATGGGGAAAAAAATACCTCCTTCTATTACCCTAATTTAGTCTGCCCAGGTTCCTAGAAAAAGACAAATGTGTATCATACACAAGACATTGGGGACTACTTCTAATTTCTCTTAGTTCCAAATCTATCCTCTCTGCACCTGTTCTCCACCATGGGCCATAGCACCCTCTGAGGGCTGATGGAAATGTGTGGTGGTATTGTGTGCTACCTCCTGGTGAGGGACTTTAGTGATTCACTTCAAGAAGCAGAGTCACACAGTGAGAACCTGTTGGCTTAAAATGGCAACAGAGTTCTCATTGCTATAAACCCTGGGAACCCAGGAGAAGTAAGACCCGTCATGGCCATACCTATGACCCAACACCAACACAGAGTCTGGCACACTGTGGGAACTCTAAATACAGGTTGGGTGAAAGAATGTATGCATGAACACAGTATTCTTTAAATTTTTTAATATTTATTTATTTTCCCTTTTATTGCCCTTGTTGTTTTATTGTTGTAGTTATTATTGTTGTTCTGGATATCATCATTGTTGGATAGAACAGAGAGAAATGGAGAGAGGAAGGGAAGACAGAGAGGGATAGAGAAAGATAAGACACCTACAGATATGCTTCACCGCCTGTGAAGCGACTCCCTTGCAGGTAGGGAGCCAGGGGCTTGAATCTAGATCCTTACACTGGTCCTTGTGCTTTGCGCCACGTGTGCTTAACCCGCTGTGCTACCGCCTGACTCCCAAACAAAGTATTCTATGGAACCAGTTCACAGAACAAGTGCCCACTACAAGTACACTTTGGAAACTAGGGTGTTAACTCAAAAAAAAAAAAAAAAACTGACTCAAAATTTGAAGAAAAAAATCTTGCCTGTAAAAATTGACGTTTTCCTTAGATGTGAGAAAATTTTGTTTTCTTTATCTAGAAAGTTACCAAATTCTGTCTCTTTTCCCACTTAGAATTATGGGGGGTGCCTTATCTTATAGAGCATACATATTATCATGGTTCAAACCCCCAGTCCTCGGCTGCAATGGAGAAACTTTATGGATGGTGGAGCAGTACTACAGGTGTCTCTCTCTCTCTTTCTCACTCCACCATTGCTGTCTTTATTTAAAAAAAAAAAAAAAAAAAGGCCACTGGGAGCAAGCAATGGATTCATCCTACAGGCACTGAAACCCAGTGTCTTTAAAAAAGTGAAAGTCGTGGTCCGGGAGGTGGCAAAGTGAATAAAGCACTGGGTTCTCAAGCATGAAGCCCAGAGTTCAATTCCCGGCAGCACATGTACCAGAGTGATGTCTGGTTCTTTCTCTCTCTTCTCCTATCTTTCTCATTAATAAATAAATAAAACCTTTAAAAGTAATAGCTACAACAATAAAGCAACAAAGGCAACAAAAGGGAATAAATAAATAAATATATTTTTTTTAAAGTGAAAGTCTTCAGAATGTTGAAAAGAATATACAGTTGGGGGTTGACGGTGGCGCAGTGAGTTAAGCGCATGTGGTGTGAAGGGCAAGGACCGGCGTAAGGATCCCCGTTGGAGCCCCCGGCTCCCCACCTGCAGGCGAGTCGCTTCACGGGAGGTGAAGCAGGTCTGCAGGTGTCTATCTTTCTCTCCCCCTCTCTATCTTCCCCTCCTTTCTCCATTTCTCTCTGTCCTATCTAACAAAACAAGAAGGGCATGGAACTGGGGAATGTTATGCATGTACAAACTATTGTATTTACTGCTGAATGTAAAACATTAATTCCCCAATAAAGAAATTTAAAAAAACCCTTAAACAGGAATAGATCCTCCAATTTCTCCAGATATCATCACAAGAAAACATTGACGGGAGTCTAGCACAGCGGGTTAAGCACACGTGTCGCAAAGCGCAAGGACCAGGCGTAAGGATCCTGGTTTGAGCCCCCGGCTCATCCACCTGTAGAGGAGTTGCTTCACAGGTGGTGAAGCAGGTCTGCAGGTGTTTATCTTTCTCGCCCCCTTTCTGTCTTCCCCTCTTCTCTCCATTTCTCTCTATCCTACCTAACAACAATAACAGCAATAACAACAACAATAATAACAACAACGGCAATGACGATAAACAACAGGGCAATAAAACGGAAAAAATTTTTAAAAATTTAAAAAAGTGATTTAGAGTAGATCATGTATAAAAATGGTTCAGTCTACATTAAGGATTCTCTATACATTGAACATTTTGTTTTGCTGGCATTATATACTTATAAACATTAGCAGGAAAGAAGAGAAATAAATGTAAAATTTTATAAATGTGATGAGGTGAGAAGTTTATAGCTTAAAGCTCATTTTCCTTTTGCTTTGAGATATTGATTTACTTTCTCTGTGGGTTGGTTTGGAAAGCATGACATTTTACAAAATAAAAGGAAATGAGAAATCACTCGGTAAGAGCTTGGATACCACCTGCACAGTCATTCTATAAGCGAAGAGAAAAAAGTTCAAAGAATTGAGTTGTCTTTAATAGCATACTTTCTTAAGAGTGTACTTATCATTTTCTTGTTTTACTTAGGACCATGTATCATTATTTCCCTGCTCTTTTATGAGATATGTAAGGTTGAGTGATATAGAATGAAAACCGGAGTCTCTTGTATCAGTAAACTTAGAACTGGGTACTGGAGAGAGGATATTTCCCCAGCAGTTGGCCTGCCTCATATTACTTCTTTCTTCTTTAAAAAATTTTATTTGTTGATATATTTTTTATTGTCATCAGGGCTGGAGCTGGAGCTCAGCGCTAGCACTAGGAATCCACCACTCCCTGTGGCCATTTTGTCCTCCCCCCACCTTAATTTTTACAAGATAGGACAGAGAGAAATTGAGAGAGGACAGGGAGATAGAAAGAGGGTGAGAAAGACGTAGACACCTGACCTGCTTCATCGGGTGCGCCACCACCCATCCCCCCCACTGCTTCTCCATTGCAGTCTTTAACTAGGGTACTTGCTCCCAGCAGATACAGACATGCTTCCATAATCCTTCTGAGCAATTCCTGCAATGCTCTACTTCCAATTGCACAATGGCAGCCTCTAAGTTCTAGAAACACTTTCTCATTATTCCCCACCTCTAGGAAATGTAGCATCTTCTTGCTATTGCTAAGCTCTGACTTGCTTCACTACCTCACATTTGGCCATTCTCTAGTCCCATCACCTCTCACAAGTTCCCTTTAATGACTTGACAGTTTCAGAAGCCAGTATTCCTCCCTCCCTCCCTTCCTTCCTTCCTTCCTTCCTTCCTTCCTTCCTTCCTTCCTCTCTCTCTCTTCTTTCTTTCTTTTCTTTCTTTTTGCCTCCAGGATTATTGCTGAGGCTCAGAGCCTGCACCACGAGTCCATTGCTCCTGGAGGCTATTTTTTTCCTCTTTTGTTGCCCTTGTTATTTTATCATTGTTGTGATTATTATTATTGTTGTTGTTGCCATCGTTGTTGGATAGGACAGAGAGAAATGAAGAGAGGAGGGGAAGACAGAGAGGGAGAGAGAAAGATAGACACCTGAAGACCTGCTTCACTGTTCATGAAGCGACCCCTCCACACAGGTGGGAATCCGGAGGGCTCAAACCGGGATCCTTATACCTGTCCTTGAGCTTCATGTCATGTGCACTTAACCCGCTGCACTACTGTCCGACCCCCGCCAGGATTAATTTCTGTCTTTCTGACTGGGCACTGACTCAGGAACAAATTTAGCAATGTAACTAAGGTGTTTTGCTATTCTATAATATTATAACTGCAGATTAGATGCTAAACTACATATGTAAACACCACTCAGTTGTAATGTAAATTTTATGTATATATTAGCATATTAATAAAATATTAAAAATAATATATTGTGCTTCATATTTAAAGACTTCCATAGGATTTATATTATGAATAAATGTTACAAGATAATCTTGTTTAATAAGTAGGAAATATCCATTATTTGTTTTATCATTAAAATCAAATATTTGGATTTTTATGCCTTTTCTTCAGTTTTTATTATCTTTATTTATTAGTTTGAGACAGCCAGAAATCAACAGGATATGGGGACATAAAGAGAGAGACAGAGAGACACCTGTATCTCTGCTTCACCAGTGGTGAAGCTTCCACCCTGCAGGTGGGGACCAGGGGCTTGAACCTGAGTCCTTGCACATTGTAGTGTATTCACTTAACCAAGTGTGCCACCACCTGAGCCCCCCTTACTCCTTTTATATTACCCTTTGTTTCTTTTATTTCTAAAATGCTTTACTTCATTTGAATCCTCATATAAGTCTAACTTTTCTTGTGTTTAAAATAATTACATATACTATCAGTTCATCTTTCTCCTTCTCTTTAAGATTCATTCTATACTATCAAATAACTATTCATCTTAAAACATCACAGTGGTTTTGGTGTTTACTCCAGAATAGGCCAATAGATTCTAACATCATCTGTTTTGTTATGGCTAATCATTATCCCACTGTATGTAGGTACTACATTTTACTTAATCAAGTGACCTAATATTAGTGAATTATTATCATTTTACTTTTAGGGGTAAAAATGCAATAAATAGCCTTGCATATGTTTCTTTCAGTTTCTTCTGCAGAGTGGAAGTAAGCTTGCAAGTAAAACACTAAAACTTGCTTTTGGTATACATTATAAATTGGGATAGACTTAATGCATCAGTGAATACTGTTTTGGATTTCCTTCAAAGTACTAAAATTATCCATAACCTTCTAAAGAGTTTATTTTTATTTATTCTCCCATCATGAGAATTTTAGAACATCAATGTTTTTCTTGACTTGAATAATTGAGTTCTCCTTTAAAGTGTTGATTTATAAATATGATAACTTGAACATAGGAGAATCATAAGTCATATTCCTAAAGGTTAAAACCTTAATGTATCTAGTTGTATGGCAATGAAAAAAATAGCCTCATTTTTAAATACAAACTGAATATTATTATATTATCTAGCATATTGGTTTGTGAAAATTAAAGAAACACATTAAATATGAAGTGATATATTTATCTTGGTTTTAAATTATTATCTACAAAATTACTTTTAGTTTATTTTTGTTTTGATAAGTAGTATCATGGGTTTTTTCATTATAATAAATTCACAACTGTTACAATTACAGATATTGTCTTGTATATAACATGACTTGAAAAATAATTTCTTAAATTATTTTAATATAATGCTTATTCATTTCAGGTTTTTTAGTAATACGTAATGCCATATTCTCTAATATACATTCCTTCAGTGAGATTAAAGACACTTTTCCATGTTTCCATATTATGATTTTCTCTCTTTAAACTGTCTATTTATATTCTGCCTCACTTTTAAAAACAGGAAGCTTCATTTATTGTGCTAAAGAATGTCTGATACTTATGTGTCTTAGTAGATATTTACTGAAATATTTATTGTCTTAGTAGATATTTCAATGAAATTATAGATCCTTAACTAGTGTTAAGGATCTATAATTTCATTGTTTAAAAAAGGAACCACTGGCTTAATATAGTTCATGAGATCTTAAAATACAACTGGTATGACTGAGATACTGTATTTTAAGTTTACTGACTGAAGTTTAATCTTAAATAACCCACCACTAGCAGCTACAATATTTGAGTACTTTGTATGTTAGTGAAGTTGAATCTTTCTAATTGGAAGGAAATATCAACAAAATTTCACTCTAGCTTTCTTTACTTAGTTAGAAACTTTAGTTAGGTTATTTTTGCAACATACACTCAAAAAAATCTACAAAGATATAGTAAACAAAATAAAGTAAAATAAAACATTATAATCAGTATGCTTTGTACTGAATTAAGAATCTGTATTTGAGTGTCAAATTTATTTAGTGAATAATTTAATACTTCTTATACTTTGCAGAAGACTGAAATAATTTGAGATTTTTTTAATGTTAATCCCTGGGCCTTTATACCTAGATATAATTTTA
Source organism: Erinaceus europaeus (assembly GCF_950295315.1). Lineage (NCBI taxonomy): Eukaryota > Metazoa > Chordata > Mammalia > Eulipotyphla > Erinaceidae > Erinaceus > Erinaceus europaeus. The sequence continues at coordinate 131,105,072 of NC_080163.1, forward strand.
ATTGAAATAAGTGCTACCTGGTCTTCATAATTTGAATGTGCAAAAAAGATTTGGAAACCACAGACATAATCTTTAATCAGTGAATAACCTAGAAGTGGTAAAATGCAGGCACTTTGGGGAACAGGACTGGCAAATATCTTGGAGAAGTCATATCTCTAGTGAGGTATAAAAATTAAAATGCCCTGGAGCTGACGACTTTCCTCAGCTGTAGTGGTGACACCCTTGTAGCTTTGTCCATTACCTTTATCTTCATCTCACTTGAAGTTGCTGGGATATCTAGAAACTGTTCAGCATAGCTGAACACCCATTATGCTATTGCTGTTCATGCTGTGTTATTGCCTGTACTTTATCCATTTTGTAAATCTAAGTAAACTTGCAGCTGAATGAAATCTGTTCAATTATACTTAGGCTGAATATCAATCTTGACCCAGGATGACTGTTGCTGGCAAATCAACGTGGATACTACTGTTATATAAGCTAAAAATACTTCCCAACTTGTGCTTTCAATTTTAATGTTTTCATGCTATTTCAATACAGTATTCTAAATAGCATCTTTTTTATTTTACTTATTGGATAGAGACAGCCAGAAATCAAGAGGGAAGGGTGGGGAGAGAGAGACCTGCAGCACTTCTTAACCAGTAGTGAAGCTTTCCCCCTGCGGGTGGGGACCAGAGGCTCACACCTGGGTCCTTGCACAATGTAACATGTGTGCTCAACCAGGTATGCAACCACCTGGACCCTCTAAATGGCATCTTATTGTTCATTTTTTCCTTTATAGCATCTAGGTGTGGGTCTCTTTCTTAAAATGGCAATGTTTATTACACACTGTCCTGTATTTTTCATCCAGTACTTGTTCCTTTTTGTGTACTGCTTTTAAATATGCCAAGTTTAACTAGCATATATTTCAATATAAAAATATTCTGCTTTTCTATATGTTACACTGACACCAAGTTTCATATTGACTAATTTAGATTTCCTCATATATTTGGTGCTAAGTCTTACACAAATTGCTAAATGTATATAGACTTAACCATGTATGTTGCATTTTATCCTTTCATTATGACTTAATGTGCCAGTGTTAATGTTTTAACACAAATTCATGAAATTTCCCTATGAAGTCAATTCGCTTACTAATGATTTTTTGTTAATTTTCTGATTTTTCTTATATATACCTTTTAAATGTTTTATTTATTTAGAGAGAAAGAAATGAAGGGAAGAAGAAAAGAAGGAAGGAAGGAAGGAAGGAAGGAAGGGAGGGAGGGAGGAAGGAAGGAAGGAAGGAAGGAAAGAAGGGAGGGAGGAAGGGAGGAAGGGAGGAAGGGAAGAAAGAAAGATGCCATGGGGCTGAGTGGTGGCAAACCTGATTGACCATATATGTTATAGTGCTCAAGAACCTAGGTTTGAGCCTCTGGTCCCCACTGGCAGGGGGAAAGCTTTGCAAGTGGTGAATCAGTGCTGCAAGTGTCTCTCTTTCTCTCTCCCTCTCTATATCTCCCCAACACTTTTGATTTCTGTCTGTCTCTATCAAATAAATAAATATAATAAAAAAAATTTTAAAAGATGCCAAAACACTGCTTAGCTCTGGCTTATGGTGTTTCTGGGGATTTAAGCAGGACCTTAGGAATCTCAGACATAAAAGTAGTCTTCTTCTTCTTCTTCTTCTTCTTCTTCTTCTTCTTCTTCTTCTTCTTCTTCTTCTTCTTCTTCTTCTTCTTCTTCTTCTTCTTCTCCTCCTCCTCCTCCTCCTCCTCCTCCTCCTCCTCCTCCTCCTCCTCCTCCTCCTCCTCCTCCTCCTCCTCCTCTTCTTCTTCTTCTTCTCCTTCTCCTTCTCCTTCTCCTTCTCCTTCTCCTCCTCCTCCTCCTGCTCCTTCCCCTTCCCCTTCCTCCTCCTCCTCCTTCACCTCTTCCTTCTCCTCTTCCTCCTTCTCCTTCTTTTTCTCCTTCTCCTCCTCCTTTTTTTTTTTCCCCTTCAGGGTTATTGCTGGGGCTCCTGCAGGCACTACAAATCCACTGCTGGTGGTGGCCATTTTTTTTCTATTTTATTGGATAGAACAGAGAGAAATTGAGAGAAGAGGGGGAGATAAAGAGGGAAAGAGAAAGAAACGCCTGCAGAACTGCTTCACTGCTTGTGAGATGACCCCTCTGAAGGTCAGGAACCGGGGGCTGGAACCAGGATCCTTGCGTAGGTCCTTGCACTTCGTACCATGTGTGCGTGAGCCAGTGCACCACCGCCGAGCCCCCTGAAAGTCTTCTTCATAACCATTATGCTATCTCCCAGGTCTCATATATATAATGTGCTATTTATAATAATTTCATTTTATGGGTTATTTTTAGCTGCAATGAGTTGACCTATAACATTATTTTCTCTACATAGTGTTTTTATTTTTATTCTAAGCATAATATTGTTTTCTATTCAAAACTAGATATGGGGTGCTCGCTTCGGCAGCACATATACTAAAACTAGATATGGGGACTAGTAGAGCACATACTTTATCATGTTCAAGAATACAGGTTCAGTATCCATCCATCAAATGGTAACAGTATTCCATAGGGAAGTTTTCAATGTGGCAGAGAAGAGGTACGGTATCTCTCCTTCTAACTATGTCTCTCTCTGACTAGCCCTAGCCAGGAGGAAGGGAAAAAGAAACCAAGTCATGTCATTACCTTTAATCAAAGCTTCTCTTTGTCTTTTAGTAATAATCTAAATAGCATTTCCAACTATCTGTACATTTTATGTTAAGGTTCTTCTTTGATACTTCTTCATACTGGTTATAATAAGTAAGGAGTATGTATTTTTATATTATCTATCTAGTTACATATATAGGAAAATAAATTATTGTTCCTAAAAATAAGTATTATGGGAGTCAGGCAGGTTGAGCGCAGGTGGCACAAAGCACAAGGACTGGAAGGAACCCTGTTCGAGCCCCTGGCTCCCCACCTACAGGGGAGTTGTTGTTTTCGCTGGGCTGGCTTCACGGGCGGGTAACAGATGACCCGGGACTCATGGCTGGATTGCACGCAGTATCTCTTTATTCATGCAGGACGCAGCACAATCTATACCAAGCTAAGCTAAACTAAACTAATTGTTGTTTTCGCTGGGCTGGCTTCACAGGCGTGTAACAGATGACCCGGGACTCATGGCTGGGTTGTATAGTATCTCTTTATTCATGCAGGACGCAGCACAATCTATACCAAGCTAAGCTAAACTAAACTAATTGTTGTTTTCGCTGGGCTGGCTTCACGGGCGGGTAACATATGACCCGGGACTCATGGCTGGGTCGCACGTAGTATCTGTTTATTCATGTAGGACGCAGCGCAATCTATACCAAGCTAAGCTAAACTAAAAACTACAAACAATCTTGTCCTTATAAATATACTAGCCCAGTAGGGTGGGAACAGGATGTGACGCAGAGAGGGTGGAGAGAAAAGTCAGGGTATGACAAGGAGAGGGGGCGGAGCAGGTGAGAATTCTACCACTAAACCACCAATGCCCTGGAGGGAAGGTGGTGCTTGTTAATGCAGGGGGGATTAAACCAAATGAAACAGAAGGGGTTTTTAAAGCATACCAACAGGGAGTCACTTCACAGGCAGTGAAGCAGGTCTGCAGGTCTCTATCTTTCTCTCCCCCTCTCTATCTTCCCCTCCTCTTTCCATTTCTCTCTGTCCTATCCAACAATGATGACATCAACAACAATAATTACAACAACAATAAAAAACAACAAGGGCAACAAAAAGGAAATAAATAAATATTAAAAAACATCTACTTTAAAAAAATAAGTATTATGTGAAAATTATTAATTATCTTTTTAAAAACAGTAAAATTTAAAAATGGCAAATTTGGATTTTGGAAAACTATAATGGTACCAGCTTGAATCTTTCTGCCTCACTAGTCATATATATTCTATCCTCTTTTCTGATTCATTATGCTTGATGATTTTGGAAATAAAAAATGGAAAGTTAGTCCCAAAGACATAATGTCAGTCACCTTTTCTAATTGTGGAGTCATAGTCAAGTGAATATATATTCTACAGCTTCTTTATTCAGTCATCTGTTGATATGCATTTAGGTGCTTTTGCTTCTTAGCTATTGTGAATAATGCAGCTATGTATACAGAGGTGCATATGTCACTTTAAATTAATTACTTCATGTTTCTGTGACTATGTTTAGTGAAGTAAGTAAGGAGGTAAAAGACAAATGCCTGATAGTCTCACTCACACGTGGAATATAGAGTAGTGAAGTACATGATCTTGCAGTGGAAGGGGAGGAGAAAGAAGGGGAAGAGAGGGTGGTGAGTGAAGAAGAAAGAAGGAAGGAAAGAAGGAAGCAAGAAAGGTAGCTCTAAGCTACAAACGGTCATTGTAAGAACTTTGTAAGAACTATTGTGCTTATTGAAGGGAGGCTGGCAGAGGGGCACAGGACTTTGATAGTGGATATGGTGTGGAACCATACTCCTGTAATTTTACAATCTTGTGAACCATTATTAAATCATTAATAAAAAAATAGAAAGTTAGGAAAGGGAGTCTAACATTGGTTTTTCCTAGTCCTTAAAGAACAATAAGGAAATATATCATAACGGCAGAATTGCTGCTAAGAAAGGAGAATTCCAAACAAAGCCTACTAAGACAGTGGAATAAGAAAAGTCATATTTTCCACAGCTGGTGTAATTTTGTGCATTTCTGATATACTAAATGTAATGGAAACTAAAAAAAATAAAAGTCATAAACAGACAAAGGATTGATCATTGGTATCAAACTATCACATAGTAAAAAAGGAGATAAACTGTGAAATGTTTTCAAAACATTCCATTCTCTGATAGAGAACAAAAAATCCATTATTAAGCCTATATACATTTAGGAATGTGTCTAAGTTAGATTTAACACCGAAAATAGGTGAAGAAATCTAAATTAGTTAATATGGAATTTGCTAACTATAGTGTCTAGAACAATAAGTACCAAGGGTCAGATGATGGTGCACCTGGTTAAGTATATGTATTACCATACACAAGGACCTGAGTTCAAGCCCCTGGACCCCACCTACAGGGAGAAAGCTTCACAAGCAGTAAAGCAAAGCTGCAGGGGTCTATCTGTCTTTTTCCCTCTCTATCTCCCCCCATATCAATTTCTCTCCATTCTATCAAAATAAAGTGTTTTTTTAAAAAAATAAAGGGGCCTGATGGTGGCACACCTGGTTGAGTGCACATGCTACAGGGTGCAAGGACCCAGGTTTGAGCCCCCAGTCCCCACCTGCAGGGGAAAAGTTTCATGAGTGGTGAAGCAGGGCTGCAGGTATCTCTCTGTCTCTCCCCCCTCCCCTTTCTACTTTCTGGCTGTCTCTATCTATAAATAAAGATTTAAAAAAAAAACTCTAGATGAATTGAATATTTAAAAGCAATCAAGGGGCAAGGTGATGGTTCACCCAATAGAACACACACATTATCTTGTGTGGGTTCAAGTTCCAGTTGTCACCTGTAGGGGGGAACTCCATGAAGAGTGGAGCAGTGCTGAAGGTGTCTCTTCCTTTGTCTTCCTGTCTGTCACCCTCAACAAACAAAGGGGGGAAAAAAGGAATATGGAGTTCCAGTGACACAATCGGTTAGTGTGCGGTACTTACACAGGAAAAAAAAAGAGGAATAAACATGGTTTCTGGGAATGGTGGAGCAGTGCAGGCACTGAGCCCCAGTGATAGCACCTATGGCAAAAAAAAAAAAAAAGAAGAAGAAGAAAGGAAGAATAAAAATAGAAGAAATATATAATGGGAGGTAGTATTGAAAAAGGAACCATATGATAACTCACTTCATAAAGCTTATACTTTATCATGGGTGAGGGTCAGGGTTCAATCCTTTGTACCATATGGAAAAAGTATGCATAGTATCAGAGAAAGCCTTATGAATAGTAGAGAAGTGCTTTAGTGTCTCCTCCGTGCCCCCCCTCCCCTTTCTTCTCCTTCCTTCTCTTTGTCTCTATTTGAATTTTTTTAAGAGCACTCTGATAGTGGTCAAATAGTACAGATGAAAAAAGAAAAAGTACTGAAAGAAAACTCAAGACATTGTCTTGGCTCGCATATGATTTTGGAAGTGGCATATATTTTTAAGCAAGAAAATGATATTAAATGTGTGAACTCTGAAGAAGGGACCAAATCTCCTAGTAGCTCTAGTCACTCTCTTCAAATAATCTTTATTTTGTTTGCTTAAAGATAAATAAGTTTGAAAAATGTGCAAAATGCTGACATTTACACTATGTTGCTGTGTATACGTTCATGAGAATTCATGTATATTTTCTTCTTTTTTAATTTCTTATTAGAGGTTTAATATCGATTTACAAAATTATAAGATAACAAGAGTATAACTCCACACCATTCCCATTACCAGAGTTCTGAATCCCCAATTCCTCCATTATAAGCTACAACAGTTCTCTTAAGATTGCAAATATGGGTTAATATTTCTACATCTATCTATCTTCATGGGCCAGGTAGTGATGCATCTGGATAAGCGCACACATTACAGTGTTCAAGGACCCAGATTCAAATCCGTGGTCTGCACTTGTAAGGGGAAAGCTTCATGAGTGGTGAAGCAGGGCTGCAGGTATCTCTCTGTCTCTCTCTCACCCTCTCTTCCAACTCTTCTCAATTTCTCTATGACTTTATTCAATAATAGAACTGTCTGCCTATATTTTTATATAGTTGCCCATTAAAAAAAATTTTATTAGTGATTTAATATTGATTTACAAAATTACGTATCAACAGGGGCATAATTCCACATGTTTTGATGGGCAAGGAGCTTAGAAACCTAGCTTAGAAAGCTGATTTTTGATGGATGCTACTTTAAAAATATTCAAATGTAGCAACCTACTAGCATGTACTTCCAGGCTAATCATTTTAAATAGAATTATAAATAGGGGATTCCCTAAGAATTTGGATTAATAATGTAGACTTTCATTAAAGGTATCTCTCTGGTACTAGGATAGATGAAGTAGATAATAGCACTCTCTAAGCATTAGACCAAATACAGAGGCAAGTATGGCAGTGTATTAAGCTTTATGATTTGAGATTTGACAAAATGATGTATATGACACTAGTGCAATTGCACTTTATTCTTCTAGGCTGAGAAGAAAAGAAAAAGGGAACACAGGGAAAGGATCAGGAAAGATGTCCATCTCATTGCACAGAGTCCAGTAGTCTCACAGCAAACCTCCTACCTAATGTCTGCCTCCTAAAGTGTTTTACTAATCCCCAGTCTTTCAGTTGACTAGAAATAAACACATGTTGAGATCTTTGTGGGCAGTGTTTCGGCCATGTCTGTCTTATAGAAGTAACAACTCAGTCATTCACAGTGATAAAAATGGTATAACTATTTCATGGCAGTCAGGTACGTCTAGCTCCTGACTATATTATGTCCTTATCTATCTCTGGTCAAACCCGGAACAGTGGTAGTAGACGCTTCTAATTAAATGCAAACATCAGAAATATACTATTTTTTTTTTGGTAATCATATGCCAGTGACATTCAGTAGAGCAAACTAAAGGGTCCAAATGGTAGTATACCTGGTTGAGCGCAAGAGAAAAGCTTCAAGAGCACTGAAGCAGGTCTGCAGATATCTTTCTCTCTCCCTCTCTGTCTCCCCTTTATCTCTCTGCCCTATCAAAGAAAAGAAAGAAAAGCAACAATAGTCACTGGGAGCAGTGGATTTACAGTATAAGTACTGAGTCCTACCAATAAGCCTGGTAGAAAGCCCCTCCCCCCCAAAGAACAATCATTTATTTAAATGATTACTAAAATTGGTGGCATCTTATTATCCCTTGCCCTACAGTCTGCTGCGTAAAAGAATCCTAGGCATGTATCAGAGACTATCTTAAATAATTTAATTACCCAATTCCTATGCAAGTCAAGATAATCCAAATAATTTCTAAGGCATTAATTTCATGATATTTCAGCAACTGTTCCTAAATGAATGGAAATTATACCTTACATTTACTTTTTCAGTCAAGATCAGGTGTATTCCGGGTGGTATAAATGTAGACATGCATCTCCTTTTTCAATCATCTTCTAATACACCAGCTTTTGATCATAGATGATAAGGGATTTTTCTTTTGTCTTTAATTTGAGTAAGCCAATTTTAGTCACTTCCATTTTCTAACTTGAAAAAGAACGTATATGCCAGCTAAAGAGTATTTAATACAAATTATATACATTGTATTCTGAAGAAATGTTTTAATGTCATTTGTTACATATATTTGGCCAGTAGACCAGTATTAACTTTATATGCAATATTTATTATAAATATGCATATGATATTTTATCTTTTCAAAGATTATTTGTAAGAAGTAATATGGCAGGGCTAGGTGGTTGAGCATACACATTACAGTGTGCAAGGACCCAGTTTCAAGCCCCTTGTCTCCATCTGCAAAAGGAAAGATATATGAGTGGTGAAGCATGTTTGCAGGTGTCTCTGTCTCTTTCCCTCTTTCCCTCTCCCCCTTTCCTCTCAATTTATCTCTGTCCTGTCAAATATAAAATAAATAAATAAAATGAAAAATAAAAATAAAGCAAAACATTTATTTAGAAAGAACAGTTGGAAGAAGAAACATGAAGATGAGGAGCAGAAGAAACAGAGAGAAGGACCATTGCTGCAAACATTAAATTTGATCTTGACATTCAAAGTTATCCATTAACTTTTTTTTAAAATATCCAACATTATCATCTGGTCATTCCCAACTTGATGGTCCATTTATACCAGAAGTCTCACTGGTAATTACATAAGAAACCAAATCTCTGACTATCATCACATCTTTCTAGCTTCATGGAATAACTTTCTTAAATCCCTCCCATATTCTACAAGCTAATAATGTTTTTTCCTCTCTTTTTGCATTTGAATAAAATATTTATTATTTTCTCAAAACTGGAAGTTAGAGAAACACACTACAACTTACAATTTATAGCCTATATTAATTTGTAGTCCCATATTTGCATACTTCTCTGAATCATTCTTCAATTTCTTCTACTTCACTTCATCTAGTCAATTGACATTAACATAAGCTCTATTAATGTCTCCCATAATTCTACAATTTAATTTAAGGTTAGGTTTAACAATAATGTGTTCAAGTATACTCGCTTACTAATTTTTCACTAATTAATTTAACAAGAACTATATACCATACTGAATGGCGAATGTAAGAGAGGGAGATAAACCTTTTTCTATTTTTTTTAAAAAAAGTTCAAACCTCAGGTGGCACAAAGCACAAGGACTGGCATAAGGATCTTGGCTCCAGCCCCCAGCTCCCCACCTGCAGGGGAGTCGCTTTATAAGCGGTGAAGCAGGTCTGCAGGTGTCTATCTTTCTCTCCCCCTCTCTGTCTTCCTCTCCTCTCTCCATTTCCCTCTGTCCTATCCAACAACAATAGAACAATAAGGGCAATAAAAGGGAATAAGTAAATATATTTTTAAAAGTTCAAAAATCTATAGGGGAAAGAAGGGCATACCATTCTGATTCTAAGTATGCGAAATATAAGTATATTAAAAGAAGGAATTCATGAGGGGAAGAAGTACATCACTTTTAGGTATCAAAAAAGAAAGTTCAAGGGCAAAGGATATGGCTCAGACTTCTGAAGTACACATGTGCATGCCTGAGCCCCCATCCATTCTCTATATATGTTAAGTACATATTTTAAATAAAGTGCATTCTGTGTATGTATTCATTCACTCATTCCCTCGTTCATTCATTTAACAAACATTAAGTATACACTTGTATGTTCCAAGTATTGTTAAGAAAAGAACAGAATGTACAGCATTTTCAGGATACTCACAATGAAGGAGAGAAAAGTGAACAAGTGAACAAATCAAAGTAGAGTCTAAAAATATTACCTTGACAGGTAATTATAAAAATACCGTTTTTTTTTACTTTGACTAGTTTGGATTAGTAAGAACATGATCCATACCACTATTTCACCCAAACACTCACATTTAATAAATGAAAAGCTAACTGTACTGCCTTACTTTGTTTTTCCCCAAGCTTAATTCATAGAAAAACAATGATTCTCATGGTTTATCTACTTCTTTTCTTTTCTCTTCCTTTTTTTTTTGAGCTGAAACCTCACTCATCTGATGTTACTATGCCTAGGACCACTTTTTCATTTTCATTTGGACAGACAGAGAGAAAGAGGAGAGAAGCTACAGGACCAGAGCTTACTCCATGCCATGGCACATGGCATGTGGTATCAGAGCCTGAATCTATGCTGTGTACATTGCAAAGTATTCCCTGTACCCAATCAGCTATCTCTCTGGTTCTTATATATAAGTATTTAAATAGTCCAAAACATTTTAATTAACAATTAATACACTACAGTATCATACTAATATTATATCACTAATAGATAGTATTAACCAATACTGATTTAGTTTAAATTCTAATTTGTAATTTAGCAATGAAGATTAAAGACAACTGGTGCCAGGAAGTGGTACACCTAGGTATGTTACAATGTTCAAGGATGTGAGTTTACACCCTGGTCCCTACCTGCAGGAGAAAAGCTTCAAGAGTGTACATAAACACCATTCCCATCACCATAGGACCGTGACCCATCCCTCCCGCCCACTCCCACCCCCCACTGGCCCAGGAAGCTACATGTCTACCCCCTCACCTTTTACTTTGGTGCCCTACTTACAATTTGATCAGGTCCTGCTTTTAGTTTCCCTTTCAGATCTTCTAAGTCAGCTTATGAGAGGGGGAAATCAATTGTATGTCTCAAAGGTTCTCAAAAGACAAACTGAATCTTTTTAATAGATAGGCTACGTATTTGATATGCGGACTCTCTCAAAAGCCTAGACCAAGTAGATTAGAAGCTTCCAATAGCACAGCTATATACAAGATACTGGGTACTGTACAGCAAACCATAACAAAGGGACTTTTCAAAGTTAACCCAATTAACAAATAATGTGATGATAATATTAACTATTGATTGTCTTTTTGAACCCTAAGACAGCAGGAACCTCACATCTTCACTATAGAGCCCCTACTTCCCCCAGTCCTGGCACCCTTGGATAGGGCTCACTTTCCCGTATGCATCTCCCAATCCATACCAAATAATATTGCATCCGCCGATCACAACCTAACCAAAGCAACGATTGCCATCTCAACATGCTTCACCTCAGAGTGTATCCAGAGACTTCACGTGTGGAATGACAACCCTTCAGCTTCATTACTTGGGTTCCAGATGCCACCAGGATGCTGGCTAGGCTTCCCTGGATTGAAGATCCCACCAATGTGTCCTGGAGCTCAGCTTCCCCAGAGACACACCTTACTAGGGAAAGAGAGAGGCAGACTGGGAGTATGGACCGACCAGTCAACGCCCATGTTCAGCGGGGAAGCAATTACAGAAGCCAGACCTTCTACCTTCTGCGACCCTCAACGACCCTGAGTCCATGCTCCCAGAGGGCTAGAGAATGGGAAGGCTATCATGGGAGAGGGTGGGTTATGGGGATTGGGTGGTGGGAATTGTGTGGAGTTGTACCCCTCCTACCTTATGCTTTTGTTCACTAATCCTTTCTTAAATAAAAAATTAAAAAAAAAAAAAAAGAAAAGCTTCAAGAGCAGTGAAGCACTATTGTTGGTGCCTCTCTTTCTCTCCTTCTCTCTCCCTCCTTCTTCTCAATTTCTCTCTGTATCCAGTAAATAAAATATTTTAAAAGAGCAAAAGATAAATCTAAATCAATAATTAAAATAAATCATTAAGCTTCCATTGTTATTGGTTCAAAGTTGCTATTTATTTTATTCTTAATTTGAACAGCTTTCATGAAATTAATTCAGCCTTAATATCCCATCTTTCTTGCTCTTGTATAAAATTTCAACTTACTTTGGATTTTAAGGCAGTTGTTTTCTAAAAATGCTTAGATGAAACTTTCTCCTGTCTAACTATCTCTCTCTAGAGAAAGAGTAAAACTACTTCTCAATCCAATTTACATCAATAAGCACTCACTGAATGGCCACCAAGTGCTTTAGAGATACAAAGGTGAGTAAATCACAGTCCATTTCTTCAATGAGTTTCTAATGCATAACAAAGTTCTAGGAAGTTTCAAAAGAGAGGTAATTGACTGATCAAACAAAATTATCATTATGTGCCCAAATAGGCTCCCAAATTATGTGAGCTAAGAATGATGCTTCATTAAGTTACTCATTTACTCTGGTTCCAGCAGCTCAGCCAGAGGGGGAAAAAAAACTTCTTTGACTGCAGTATGTTGTCCCTGGTCCATATAAGAGCCAAACCAATATTTTTCTATACTAACAAAGTACTCTTCTCAAACTGGGTTAAAGACTTGAAATAAAAAATACATAGAAGAACATATAGGTGAAATGCTTCGGGACATTAACAGCAGACACATATTTAGGGATTCAACCTCATTAGCAAAGGAAACTTAAGAAAGAATAAACAAATGAGATTACATCAAATTTCAAAGCTTTTCTTCAATGAAAGAATTAAAGATAAAAAAGGCAACCTAACAATTAAATGAAGACATATGCACATAATAAATCTGACAAGATATTGATATAAAAACTTCATAAAGAATTCATATAACTTTAAAAAAAGAAATCATATAGCTCAATAACAACAAAGAATAAATTAATTTAAAATTGGACAAAGAATCTGAATAGGCACTTTCCCAAAAACAGACATACAAATAGACACAAACAAATTAAAAAATATTCCAGGGGCTGGGCGGTAGCGCAGCAGATCCTTGTTTGAGCCCCCAGATTCCCACCTGCAGGGAGAGGGTTGCATCACAAGCGGTAGAGTTCTGCAGGTGTCTTTCTCCCCCCCTATCTGTCTCCCCTCCTCTCTCAATTTCTCTCTGTCCTATCCAACAACAATGACATCAATAACAATAATGGTAACTACAACAACAGTAAACAACAAGGGCAACAAAAAGGGAAAAAATAGCCTCCAGGAGCAGTGGATTTGTAGTGCTGGTACCGAGCCCCAGCAATAACCTTGGTGGCAAACAAACAAAAAAAAATTCCACATTACATATTATGAGATAAATGCAAATGTAAACCATAATGGGGGCTTGGGACACAACATAATGGTTTATACAATAGACTTTCATGCTCAAAGCACCAGAGACCCAGTGTTCAATCCTTGGAACCACCATAAGCCCGACTTGAACAATGTTCCAGTAAAACAAACAATGAAATACCATCTTACACCTGTAAGAATAGCTTACAAGAAAAAGGTGAGAAGTCATACTCCCAGAGAGATAAAGAACAGGGAAGCTTCCAATGAAGGGGATGGGACACGGATCTCTGGTGGTGGGGAGTAAATGGAATTGCACCTTTGTTATTTTACAGTCTTGTTAATCATTAATAACTTTTTGAAAGGTTGGGAAATAACAAGTATGGGTGAGGATATGGAGAAAAAAGAACTATGTTACACTGTTGATGGAAATGCAAATTACTGCAGTCCCTCTGAAATAAGTGTGGACTATTTTTAAACAAATAAAAATACCTTGTAATCAATACTACTATCAATACTACTCCCACAAATCTATCCAAAGAACACAGAAACAATCATTTTAAAGGATATATGCATACCTATTTTCATAGCTTCACTGTAAATGACAGTCAAAATATGAAAAGTAAATAAATGACAATTAACAGAGGACTCAATATGGAAGTGGTGGGATATGTATTTAATGGAACACTACGCTATAATCTTAAAAAAGATGGTATTTGTGTCACATGTGACAAAAAAGATAGAGCTGGAGGTAATTATACTAAATGAAAGAAGAGATGAAAGACAACTATGAGACAAGTTCACTCATATGTGAAATACAGATAGCTAATGCAATCGAAACTGCAAAGAAATAGTGATCAAACTGTCTCTTAGACTTTTTAAAATCTATAGTGATTATTAGAGAGAGTATGGGTAGAGGAAATGAACAGGAACTTTGGTGGCAATTGTACACAAGCACACAGACATACATACATAGATGTATAGGTGTGAAACTATGCCCCTGAAATCTTAAAATTTTTTAAACTGGTATTAAATCAAATCTTTTTAATTTTAAAGAAATGATTTGTAATATAAAAAGGGTTTTGAGTCTATCTTTTGAAGTTTGATAATATTTTTGGGATCAGAAAGATACCATAGGTATTGAACTCTAATGGAATTGAAAACTAATGAGTTATGGTCAAATAGGTTTTGATTGTACATTATTTAAAGTCACAGTTTCCAAAATGTCTAACAACAATTTACATGAAAATTAACTGTGCCTTATATTCTATACAAATATTGCATACTAAAAGATCTGACAGTAGAGAGAGGGAGGTATTCAGAAATAGCAGTCATTAATGGAGACAAGAGAAATAAATTCTTCTGATCATCCTCAGGGATAATGCTGAATTATTCTTTTGTATGGCAAAACTTAAAATTGCTGGAAGTTTCATTTATTCCTTAGATTTCCACACTTTGTGGGCTAGTGCCATTTTTTTCCTATTACTGAATGCTCTGTGAGATAAATCTTACCTCCAGAATTTTATACACTGTATCATGAAATGCATTAATAGACATTCACATTTTTTATCCTGAAAAAAAGCTTTCTAAGTAATTCTAAGATTCTGTTTCTCTACTGAGTTTTGAGATATTTATAAACAAAGTTCAGGGATTATAATGACTTCTTTCCAGAAAAACTAGTCTCTTTTTAAAGAAACATACCCAGATGCTGTCCTCTTGTCGATACTGTTTCCAGTTCCTGCCACTATCACTGAACATCAGGAGGTAGCTGGTCACCCAGTTGGAGCTCCCATATCCTCCTTGAGTGGCCATGGCAGTGACCTCCATTCTCTCTCCAAGGTCAATCTGCAGCCACTGGTATTTGTTTGACACAAAAGGAGACCAGCCACCAGCTCCTTTTGTAAAAACAGAAACGAGAAAATTGACAAAGAATTAGTTAAAAGTCTATGTTAGTGGAATAGAAATACCAGTTTCTCCTATAAAACTCAAAGTCAAACTTCCAAAATATAAAACTTGTCATAACAGTAGGAAAAAAAAGAATTTAATATAAATGGATGGAATTTATATTAACCACTTTAATCTGTAGGTATTACAATTGCCTGATGTTGGGGCTGTTATTTCAATGAGATTAAGTGCTTTACTTTTTTTTAAGAATTAATAAAAGGAAGATATAAAGCAGAACAAACCGTACAATAAACAGGAACCCAAAGGTAGGAACATAGCAGATGAAATTAGGGGTCTTCATGTGGGAAGAAGTCAGAAAGTCCACTCTAGGTATGTTCCAAGGGGCCCATGACCACCAATTCCTGCCTGGGCCCGATAGCTAACATGCAGGTGGACTAAAAATACTATCTGGCAAGGTGGTGTCAGAGCTGAGAATTAGGGCCAGAAAGCTACACCAGGCCAGAGAGAAGCCCCCAAACTTGAAGAAAATACACTAATACAATTAATTGTACACCACATCAATCTGATCCAGGGCCCATATATATATATATATTCATACCCAGCATAGGAGCCTGTGCAACCCCCGAGTTCCTGTCAGCCTGAGCCGGGAGTCCACGGTCACGGGTGGGAACATTCTAGGCAGGTTACTTAGAGACTATATCTTACAGTAAGAAAAAAAATGTCATGATGAAAAATGATAAATGTTGACTGAAGTTATCTGGAGATTATTTTGCTAAGTGCACTTATAGCAAATTGTTCATGTGATATGTCTTTCATTCAGTATTAGGGTTGACAAGCTAGATCAGCTAGATTGAATGCCCAGGTTCAAACCAAGCCCTGGAAGAAACTAAGATGACACGGTGACTTTCTATCCCTGTTTGTCTCTCTACTCTCTCTCTCTCTCTCTCTCTCTCTCTCTCTCTCCCTCTCTCTCTCTTTCTCTCTCTCTCTCTAATTGCAGCCAGAGTTATTACTGAAGCCCAGTGCTTATAGAATGAATCCCTATGGCCTTTTTATCCATTTTTCTTTTTTTCCTTTCTTTCATTTGATAGCACAGAATGAATTTGAGAAGGAAAGTGAAGAGAAAGAGAGAGAGAGAGAGGGAGAGGGAGAGGGAGAGGGAGAACTACATCACTGCTTCACCACTCGTGAAGCTTTCCCACTGCAGTGGGGATTGGAGGCTTGAAGGTGGATCCCTATGCCACATAAAGTATGTCCTAAGCCATGTGCAGCACCTCCTGGCTTTCTCATTCTTTATATCTGAAAAAGTCCTGGACCAATCATCTCCATCAGGAACAACATCATAAACCCTCTGGTGGGCCTCTACAAGACCTTGAACTCCGTGTAGAACAACAGTGATAGGAACTGCCTCACTCTCTGAAGGGAGGCTGGGTCAACATACTCTGCCACTTGAGGAAGATGGGTCCTGAAATGAGTGCAGCCTAGAATGTTCCTCGTTGTGATGGTGGAATGTGAGCTCAGACCTAAAGGGATGCAGAGGTTACACAGGCTCCTGTGGCTTTAATGTTTTTAAGTGCTTGGTTCAACCAGTAGAATGTAGAACTCTATGTCAATACTTGAAATTGCAATATTTATGTTCGTATGTATGATTGTGTAACGATCTTGCCTTCAATCATTTTCCCCAGATCTGGAATTAAAGGGATGCTTTCATACTCTAGAGAAACTAGAAATAGTTTCTAAGAAATAGTCCTTTTCCTAGTTTTCATTTTGTGTATGAGTGTGTGTGTGTGTGTGTGTGTGTGTGTGTGTGTGTGTGTGTGTGTGTGTGGCTTTCTAGGTATCGTTGTGGTCTACATGTGCCTAATTTACAACAGCTAGAAGTATTGCATTAAGTGTGAGAATATAAAGATGGTCAAGGGAGAGTTCTTGCCAAATGTTTACCTGAGTCTTACAGGTGAAACAGACACTGAAAAGCACATTAAAAACACAGTGTGAACAACATTAATAATAATGCAATATATAGATTTGGAAATTGAGCTCTCTGGAGTCTACTGTTAATCCTTGGTCCTCTTATTATGATTACATATCTTTGTATACTTTCTTCATTTGCTACAGTGTTTTTAAAAAATCTGATGTTTAACTTAACTGTAGTTTTAGCCCTTCCCAAAGATGAAATTTTAAATCAATCAAGCGATCTGAACTTTTCTGGTCAGCTCTAGTGAGGTTATTTTCTTGATAAGGATCATACACTTACTTTCTTTTGCTTTGCTAATGACCTTGTGCCACCTTCTATCTGACTATAAAAATATTCCAATTCAAGAGCAGGTGACTAAGGGGAGGTTGGGGACCTAAGTTCTTATGGTAAAATAAGATGATGGTTTGGCTGAGGGTAATATGTACTGATACCTATCTTGAGTAAACATGTAAATGTATACTTCTGTCAATAAAAATCCTGTAAATCAACATTTCCTCAATAAAGTGATACTGGAACTGGAAAAATAAAACAGACAAAAAAAAAAAACCCTCCCACCCCTTGCTGATCCTTCCTACTTCCTAGATTAAATCTTGCTTGACTCATAATCATTTAATAAATGAATATATCATGATTTGTAAATTATGCCTCTAAATTTTTCAATTAAATCTTGCATTTTAACAATGGAAATATTGAAAAAGAGTAAGTGGTACTCGCCAGCCATCATAGCTCAGTTCATTTTTTATACTTGAGATTTTAAATTCATCAGCTTATCTCACTGAGAAAAAAACTGATTATTTTTTCCTTTTACACTTTCTAGCTAATTTGAACAGTCTAAAGTCAGTGTAATGAGGTTCTATCTTTTTAATATGAGTTTTCATAATATTTCTCTGGCATTCTGACAGTTCTGTAAAGACCACTATTTAATGAGTGAACATTATGGGGGGGAAATTGAGCATGAGAGAGTCACAGTAAGGAAAAAAAGAGTCAGTGTGATCCTAGAGAGTTAAAATTGGATCATCAATTCCCATCAGGAGAAAGAAGTTACCTTTCACTGACTTCTCCCTCTTCACAGTATCACTCACTATTATGGCTACACTAACCCACTTGAACATTCATACTTAATTGACCTTGAACATGCGATGTCTTTACCTGTGGTGGAAAAGTGCCATTGATATGCAAATTAAGCCATAATGTTAACTGAGTACACCAAAAAGAAATGGAAATTCAGATATACCAGGATAAGTAGGCTGCAAAGAATCCAAAAAACTCTTACTGTGGGTTTGGGCTGTAGTGTACTGGGCAAAGTGTACATGCTACCATGCTCCAGGACCTGGGTTCAAACCCCTCATCCCCACCTCCAGGGGAAAAGCTTTACAAATTATAAGGCAATGCCCCAGATATCTCTCTTTTCCTTTTCTCTTTTCCTTTTCCCTGCTCTATTTCTCTCTGTCTTGTCAAATAAATAAAAGTGAAAAAAATGGCTGCCAGCAGTAACACTGGGTTTTGAGCTGTTCACTTATATAAATGTAGATGGTTTAAGAATGTGGTGAAGTTCTATGTTCGCTCTAATTTTAAAACAAATGCTGAATAGTCATATGAAAAATGCAAATACATAGGTATATAGAAGTTAGACAGTACATAGAAGTTAGACAGTATATATACATTCTGGTAGTGTCAGGATGAGGATGGTGACATGAAATGAAATGTAAATGCAGCTTATAAGAATAAACCACATACAAGTCCCCACCAACAACCCACATATATTACTATAGAAATACTGTTGTTATTTTTACTTTTTTAAATGGAGAAATGATGGTTAACTCTATAAAACTATAATCTTTAAATCGCACAAAATAGTTACTTTTGAAATTATTTATTAACTAAATCAGTTACTGGTCCTAAATGATGCTTTCAATATGCCAATACATTCAAGATTACAGTGAACATCTTTTTACAACTCCATTTATTCCCTGGTTCTAGACAACCAACTCACAAAAGATAACCAAGAGTCTTGTCCCCTCAAATAATTTTCTCCCCCACAAGACCATCTTCCTTCTCTACTTCCATTCTCCTTCTGTGTTTCATACTATGTGTGCTTAACCTGTTGTGCAGCGATCTACCCCCCACCCCACCATTCTCCTTTTTGCCTGCCTTAGTCTCCTTACTGAGACTCAGTAAGGTAAAGTGTCACAAATAGTTTCAAATACTTCTTGACGATTCTTATCAAAGTCTGAAAAATTCACCTTTAAATATTTAAAGAAAATCTCATCACAAGTGAGATTTTCAAATTAAGTATTGTATTACTGCTGGCAGAATAAATGCAAAAAGTATAGTAAGTGCCTATTGATTAATGCACAATGTGGATGCACATATTCAGTAGTTGTTAACATTTTACGTTGGGGAACGATTATGATTACCACTGACATCAAAGAGTTCAGATTACAGGAAAGTTGAAGGGAAAAAAAATTTAGTTACACAATGACCAGAAAAGAAAATATCATGTTGAGGCCAGGCAGTAGCATAGCGGGTTTGCAAATGGCACAAAGTGCAAGGATGGGCAGAAGCATCCTGGTTTGTGTTCCCTGGTTTCCTGCCTGCAGGGGGTTTACTTCACAATTGGCAATGCAGGTCTGCAGGTGTCTCTCTCTCTCCCTCTGTCTTCCCCTCCTCTCTCGATTTCTCTCTGTCCTATCCAACAACAACAACAGCAATAACAACAATAAGGGCACAAACAACAAGGACAACCAAAATGGGAAAAATGGCCTCCTGGAGCAGTGGATTCATATAGTGCAGGCACCAAGCCCCAGTGATAACCCTGGAGGTAAGCAAAAAAAAAAGTATCATGTATTTGTTGACTAATACTTATAAATATCAGATTCCTATCTAATTTATTTCATCAATGTGTGTTGGTATTAGTTGTAAAGAAATAAATGTAAACTAAAAGTATCTAGTGTCTACTGTATACAAGTACTCTAATAGAAAATTGGGTTGTATTGTTAAATGGGAATCTGGGGAATGTTATGCATGTACAAACTATTGTATTTACTGTTGAATGTAAGACATTAATTCCCCAATAAAGAAATAAATTATTAAAAAATATATATATGTATAAAAAAAGAAAATTTATGTAGAACATAAAACTCAATTATTTTTATTTTTTCTATTACCTTTATTTAGAATAGATACAGAAATTAAGAGGGAAGGGGAAGATAGAGAGACCTGCAGCACAGCTTCAGCACTAGTGAAGCTTTCCCCCTGAAGGTGAGGACTGGGGCCTCAAACTTCGGTTCTTGTGTATAAAACTCAATTAGTAAAAGTATCAAGTGTAGCAAAATGTCTTAACATCTCTTCAATAAAACTTAAAAAAGATCTACAGAAGCTATGTAAATTTACAAGAATATGCTAATTATTTTAGATGGCAAAGTACTTCTTTTAAAAATGATTTTAATCTATATGAAGTTCTCATTTTAAAAAACACATCCTACCCCCCTACTCACTTAAGTATAGATAACTAGCTGAGTGGATTACATTTAAGATCCATATATTCTGTCTCTTAATCGTTAGACATTTGGAAGGTACAAAGAAAAACTGAAGAGTATATACTCTTGATTGAAACCTTAAAATATATTCAGGAGAAAATAGTCAAATCTATTAATATTAAGAATGAGATGACTACCATTCTTCATGGTCATCCATGAAGGGGATGCTTTATAGAAGTTAACTTTCTAAGAATTGTAATTATAGGAAAGGGAGTCATATTTTTTTTCAAGGTTTAAAGAGTAAAAAAATTCTTATTTTCAATGACACAAAGCACAAGTGAGCACAGTTGAAATAAAATCATAGCTAAGATGAGGGCATCTACATTTCTAAAAATAGTAACTAACTTCATTAAAATTGCAGTTTCTCATCTTCCTATGATAGCTATCTGCAAAACATTCTCACCCCCAACTTAAGCCAATTTCCACTACCATGTACCAGGTTACCAATGCTCCTTCACCCCCTTGCTTTACCCTCCATCCCTAAAGCCTTCTGCTTGGTGAAATACACCAAACCCAGTCCGTTTCACTTTGTGTTTTCCCATTCTGTCCTTGTTTCCCAAATTCCAACTATGAGAAAGATCATCTGGTATCCATCCTCATTTACACTTATCTCACTTAAAGTGATTTCTTTAAGTTTCATCCAAGATGAGGTCAAGGACATGACTTCACTTTTTTTAACCACAGAGTATATTACATTGTGTATATATACCACTGGTTTCTTAGTCACTCATGTGTTGTTGGGCATCTGGGTTTGAGCTATTACAAATTGTGTTGCAATGAACATTGGTGTACATAAATGTCTTTGGATTGGATGCATTTTCTTCCTTGGGATATGTCCTTAGGAAATGAATTGTCAGGTCATAGGAAAGCTTTATTTCTATAATTCTGAGAAATCTCCAGACAGTTTTCCATAACCTATCCCCCACTCGCAGTGCAGGAATGTTGCTTTCATTCCACAGCCTCACCAACAATTATTAATGCCCTTTCTAATGTTTGATATTCTCAACAAGTATAAAGCTATCAGGGGAGGGGGTGGGTTATGGGGATTGGGTGTTGGGAATTGTGTGGAGTTGTACCCCTCCTACCTTATGCTTTTGTTCACTAATCCTTTCTTAAATAAAAAATTAAAAAAAAATAAAATAAAATAAATAAATAAATAAATATAGAAGTGCATCTACTAAAAAAGAAAAAAAAGAAAAAAAATAAAATAAAATAAAGTGGTGTCTCTTTGTTGTCTTTATTTGCATTGCTCACTCTTGTAATCAAGGAATTTGAACATTTCTTTTAATGTCTTTTGGCCCTTTGGAGCTCTTCTTTGATAGAGATTCTGTCCATATTCACGACCCCCTCCACTATTTTTTTTAAATTAAAAATGAAGTTTTCAAACAGAAAGTTTAAGTAATTGGCTGGTCCATGTGCATGTGTGCAAAAACCACATAGGCATGTACACACACACACACTGACACGAACTGCCTCAAAGTTACACAGTTTAATCTCTTGTAAATTATATTTTTAAGATATATGTATTACTTTGTTTTGGGATTTTTTTTTGATACAGTGAAAAAGAATGCCTCTTACTTTCTCCAGCAGGGTCCTAAATTAATAATACCTAGCCTAATTCTCTAAGCTTCTGCTTCTTTGCTGTTGATCAATTTCCCCTCACAGCAAATTGGCAGGTTGACTTTCAGTCCTCCTGCTTATATTCCTAGATCAAACATTTCTAAAATATTAAATAATTCAAAGGGTTGAAAAGTAAATATTTATACCCTTTCTCTCTTAGAGCATTTTTACTGGTATTTAATTTTCAAATTTTCTGGCCCCCAACTTTCCAATGAAAGGCTAGAATAAAATCACAAAACCACCAAATTCTATACTTTTTTTCATCACAAGTTTTATTTCCCTTAAATTAATAGTTTTTGGAAAATTACTGTTAGGACATGATATCTGGAAATTCAGATGAAAATCAGGACTTGCCCACGTTTTGCTTTCTAAACCCATTATGATGCTTTTCTAAGAGTTTCGATTTAGATCTATTACAGTGAGGCAAGTCATTTCAGTAAACGACATCATGCATCAGAAGAACCATACTGACAGTATCCCAGAAGTTGAAAAACCATTTTTCGCTTCCCTACCTTCTTTTTTTATCTTCCCCAGCCAGACAGAGATGATAAGCTGTCATGAGCCAAATGTCCTCATATCATTCCTCTGGGTCAACAAACTGAAGTCAGTCTCTTATACCCAATAGACATTATTTACATAAAACGATGGGGGGAAGTCAGCACTACCAGGGTACAGTTTTTTAAAAGTTCAACGTTAATCACAATTTATTGAATTTTTTGGTATATTTCCAACTTTTAAAATTCAAAAATATATTAGCTAGCTTATTATCATATGTCTAATTAGTGGTAGATATATGTATTGCTTTAGTATAAATATAAATATATCAACATATATGTATGTATATAGTTGTCAGAAAAGTCATCATGTAATTTTTTCTTATATGCATTATGGTTTTTCTGACCATTCAGTATTACAGATAGTCTATTCCCAATCAGTGTGTTATGTTGACCTCTAGGCCCGTGTATTTGTTAAATTCATTAGTAAATATATATACTCTATTTAATTCAACTATTTATTTTAATATGCTATTTCATTGTGAGAACTTCTTTTTCATAGCAATGGGAAAGGGTATTTGTAATTTTTGTGACCAAAATGTTCTTAACATTGTCTTCAGGTTAACTAACCTTTAAAAGGTTTCTTCCTGACTACAGGCCCTTGACCTATCTTTTTATAAAGTATCTAATTAAGAAAATTTACAACTTTAAATTATTCTCTGTCCCTAGAGATGTAAATCTTCAGCAAACTTCTTTCCAGTTTTATGATTCAAGAAGATCTTCTCAAGGGCCTGAATCACTCCTCTGAAGTACAATCAATAGAGAAAGATAGTGCCCCTAGCTCCCCCATCTCTGTGGGAGGGTAGAAACCTAACTTCCATAAGTACCAACTAGCAAACACAAATAGTCTAATCACATTGACCATCTTCTCCCTTAATGTTTTCCAGTACTTTTCCAGAAGCTCAGCCCACGGCTTCAAAACTTTTTGCTTTCAGCATTTTTTAACAGTTAAGTTCACTCTCTCCATCTCTCCTCTATTGCTATAGATTTGACCCCTACTGCTCTAGTTTTGAACCATTTTTCTTGTCTGCTTAATTCAATCAAGTACAATTTTTCTTTG
Source organism: Erinaceus europaeus (assembly GCF_950295315.1). NCBI lineage: Eukaryota > Metazoa > Chordata > Mammalia > Eulipotyphla > Erinaceidae > Erinaceus > Erinaceus europaeus. The sequence continues at coordinate 131,128,720 of NC_080163.1, forward strand.
ATGGATGATAATTGTGGGGTTTTTGTTTAATTAGAACAATGTGTTTTTCATTTTTCTGTCTAATGAATCATCTTCCCCAGAAACTATTTCACAATCAGAGGCTAGGAGAAGAAGATAAAGAACAATGCTAAGAGGTAACTGGTGTAACTAGAAACTAAACAGGATTTTTTTTGTTTTGTTTAGTTTTGTTTTAATGTTACAAATTCATGGTTAAAAACCAATCAAAGCACACTCAACAGATTTCACTGACCTAGAGCATAAGGACTAGACAAAGGATCTTACAGTAGACACCAGCATCATAACCAACTTATACAAAGGAAATTATTAGCATAATACCAGATTCAGAGGTCTGAAACTGAAAATCAAATCAAAAAATATTTTAGATATGAAAGATTAATGTATCAAAGTATCTTTAGGATAATATTTTGTGGGTCTTGGCAGTGGTGCACCCATTTAAGCACATACATTACCATATGCAAGGACCCAAGTTCAAGCTCATGCTCCCCATCCATGAGAAGTAGGGGATGGGGTGTGTGGGGGGGAGATTCTTCACAAATAGTGAAGTAGGTTTGCAGGTATCTTTCTCTTTCTCTCCTTCTCTCTCTCTCTCTCTCTCCCTCTCTCTTTCCTCCTTTCTCTATTTCTCTCTGACCTATCAAAGAAAAATAGAAAGTAAAAATAAGAGTATTTTGCATACCCAGTGTCAAAAAATCTATTGATTGTGCATTTTGTATAATTATTTTTTATAGAATAATATGTGGATTGATTGTCAAGAGCAATGCTATTTGAATAACAATATAGATGATCAGCAAAAATCAATACCTCTGTCTGATTCAAAAAAATTTCCTCAATGTGGGCCAACAATTGTAAAGAATGTTTCATCCTCCAAAGGGATAGCATACTCTATCTACTACCTGAGGAAGATGGGTACTGAAATAAGTGCAACTTGGAATGTTTCTACTCATGACCACAGAATATGATGGGGTTTATAGTCAACAATATTTATACACCTTGGGCCCTTTGGAATATACCTAAAATAGACCTACTAGATATTTCCAAAACATAGAGTCCACATCTTCATCTGCCATACTCCAGCCTTTGGGTTCATGATTAATCAACAATTTGTTTGGCTTTATATGTTAATTCATTTTTCAGCCACCAGGTTCCAGATGCTACCATGATGCCAACCAGACTTCCCAAGGCAGACAACCCCACAAATGTGTCCTGGGGCCTTATTTTCCTACAGCTCTCCCCCACTAGGGAAAGAGAGAAACAGGCTTGGAGTATGGATCAACTTGCCAACACCCATGTTCAGCAGGTAAGCAATTACAGATGCCAAACCTTCCACCTTCTGCACCCCATGAAGACCCTTGGTCCATACTCCCAGTGGGTTAAAGAATAAGAAAACTACTGGGGTAGGGGAAGGGATACAGAGCTCTTGTGGTGGTGGGAACTGTGTACCCCTCTTAACCTATAGTTTTGTCAGTGTTTCCATTTTATAAGTAAAAATTATATATATATATATATATATATATATATATATATATATATATATACACATATATATATAGTTCATCCTATATGTAGCACTGATATAGTCATTTTCACACTCTAAGCAGAATGACTCAACATTCTTTGGTTATCACAATGATTTTTTAAATACAGATTAGACAGACATAAGAAAATATACATAAATGCCAGTCCCTGTTCGGGTGCCAAATGCTGTGCTAGCTTCATGGGTGGGAGACAGACGACCAGGGACTCATGGCTGAGCTGGGAACGCAGTTCAATCTTTACTGATGAGCAGGAATGCAGTGCAATCTGTCTAATCTCTATTCATTAGAAAATCCTGTCTTTTATATCTCTTGAGGCGGAAGTGTCAGGAAGAGGAAGTACGTAGGATAGGGGGTGGGGGGAAGGAAAAAAGCACGTGAACCAGTGGGGATTAAATGGTGGAAAATAGGATGTGACTAGGAAAGGGGGCAGAGTGGAAAAAGAGAGTGAATCAGTGGGGATTAAACCAGTGCAGGTCTCAAACAAAACAATGATTATGTAAATAGACCACAGCGTTAAGCAATGCAAGCGAACCTAACGTGATGATCAAAACAGAAGGGGTCTTAGAAGCAGACCAACACATAAATATTGAGAGAGTAGAGAGAAAGAGACCTAGATACAGCAATAGATATTTTCCACTGCCTTTACTAGACATAATGTTCTACAGTAGCATAGGAGAGTGGGATGCAAATAGAACTTAGTGTCTGAAGGTACAATATTCTCCTTTACACACATTCAATTCTGAAAATGCTTTCAGTTGCAGACCTTTTTGCTACACAAATGAATTGCTTCCTCTAACATCCAAGCACTCTAGTCAACTCCATCTGATTCCAGGCCTTTGTACAAATAGAGAATCACACAGGGTTATAATTTGTAATATAGATATAAACCACATTACCATGAAGTTTACATCCAAAGTGTGATTTATTATTATTACTTTTGGCACGCACTGAATTACATACATCAAGATGTCTCTGGATTAACTTTAATTACCACATGTGTTTTAAAGGATTTCTTCAATATATTAAACAAACCAAATATTTGATTCTGGGATAGTTCCTTATGCTTAAATAGCAGAGTATGCATACATACGAATATAATAAGCCAATACTGCATGATTTTTCTTCCAGTTTAGCATTTTAATCTTATAATTTTGTTTTAACCTACAGTTATAAACTCATACTTTTTTCATCATATATTAATACAATGACAAACTGAGAAACAAACATCTTTGAAAATTAAACACAACTTATTTTTCTGTATCACACAGAGCAAATAAATACTTCCTTGGATTCATCAAGATAAAAATCACCAAGCATTCTGAGAATCTGTCAGATATGAAACACAGGACAGTACAAGCAGACAAAGAATGAATACCTCAATTTGCTGTTTCTCTTGTCTTATCTCTATTTTCAATGTATAATGAAAAGCTTTAAATTGTCCTTTTCAAAAAGAGAGAAAGAAAGGAAAAAAGAAAGAAAGAAGGAAAGAAGAAGGAAGGAAGGGAAAAAGAAAAGAAAGGAAGAAAGAAAGGAAGGAAGAAAGAAAAGGAAGAAAGAAAGAAAGAAAGAAAGAAAGAAAGAAAGAAAGAAAGAAAGAAAGAAAGAAAGAAAAAGAAAGAAAGTTTCACATCACAACCTCACTTTCAAGCCAGTAAGGTCTTCAAAACAACTATCAGGCCACCTATCCTAATTCATGGTTCCTAGTATATATTTATCCTTGAGGGATAATAAAGAAGTGCTTCCAGTGGATATCAGAGTTAATATGAAAATGAAAAGATGAATTAAAAAAAAATAGGCCATGCTTCTGATTAGCCAATTTTTAACTGCTTCTGGCAATACCATGAATTTCACCCATACCCTTGTTCATCTCCACACACTCTCTTACCACACAGGAGAATGTGGTAAATGAGAAATAGCATCCTAGCAAAAGAATCTTAGCATGTGGTGACAGCTACAATAATTGTAAAATCAGGCAGTTTTGATAAGTAAAATAGAAAGACAGTACTAGCATGGATCATTATGTGTACTTAATGTTTTACTGTATTTTTATGAAAATTATTTTAAATGAATTTGTTGTAATTTGGAACTTTAAATTCCAAGCTCAGAATTTTGTTTCAATTTTTTTTTTTATTCACAAAAGAAAAACACTAGACACACTAAGTACAAAGAAACTTTTAAAGATAGTAAATTAGCTCATGACCTCAATTATGGGGCTATATTCACAGGTATATATTTTATCTCCAGCTAATTGAATTGTGTACACTATGTGAAGCTTTTTGTATATAGATTATACCTAAGTAAATTGGTTTTAAAAATTAGAATTCATAATCTTAGGAAGTACAAATGCATTATTTCCAGGTCAGTCAAGCTCAACAGTCAAACATAAACATCAAGAACTTCATATTTTCACCAAATATTCTTTTAACAGATGCATAATCATATTGTTGTAGAAGAAAATTGTGTTGTGTTATGTACCCTACATTGAAGTCCATGGACTGGCTGGTGATGTACCTGGTTGAGCGCACACATTAACATGCACAAGAATCTGGGTTCAAGCTCCAGCTCTCCACCAGATGCTTCACAAGCAGTGAAGCCAGTTCGCAGGCCATTCTCTCTGTGTGTGTATTGTGTGTGTGTGTGTGTGTGTGTGTGTGTGTGTGTGTGTGTGTAACCCTATTCTCTCAATTTCTCTCTGTCCTATAAAATAAAATAGAAATAAAAAGGGAACAAATGGCCACCAGGAGCAATGGATTGGTTCAACCTACCACACCAAGCCCCAGCAATAACCCCGTTGGAAAAAAATAAATAAGCAAAAAACAACAAAATAGCATTGAGTCTATAATTTTTTCAGAATTATTAATATATGTAAACCTAAATTCAAATTCCTAGCATTTTATGCTTTTTCTATAAAAATGGGAGAGGAAACACAAAGTAATGAACATTATATTTAAGGGTAACTCTCAGATGTTCTATAAGTAGAGTTTCCATAATAAACTTATTATTTAGATGGTGTTTGAGGAATGATGTTTTCAAAACACACACACAAAAGCCTTTTACTTCTTCTGTGCTATTATGAGGCTGAGTCAACACATTCTGCCTCTTGAGGAAGAAGGGTCCTGAAATGAGGGTCGCCTAGAATTTTCCTAGCTATAACTATGGAATTTTTGAGCTCAGACTGACAGGGATGCAGAGACTACACAGGATCCTGTGTTAAATATGAATACACGTGGGCCCAAGGTCAGATTGATGGGGTTTACAGTTAATGGTATTTATATACTTTTCCCATATTTAGTAAAAGATGAAGGATTTATCTCTGAAGAGAAACCAGAGTATACTTTTCCCATATTTGGGAACTACTCTTTACTCTGATCCATCTTTCTAGTCTTATCTTCAACTCTTGACACCATCTTCCCAGAAAATACTCCTAGCCCACCTGAATGTTAGCTGTTAGGCTCAGTCAAAAATTAGTAAAATCATGGGTCCCTTGGAATATACCTAAAGTAGCCTTCCTAGCTTTTTCCAAAATGGAGACCCCAAATCTCATCTGCTATATTTTTACCTGATTATTAAACAATTTGTTTTGCTTTATATCTTAATGCCTTTCAGCCACCAAGTTACAGTTGCTACCATGACAACATCCTGACATCACTGGGCAGATAACCTCACCAATGTGTCCTGGAATGCCACCTCCCCAGAGCCTCACCCTAGGAGGAAAAGATAGACACAGGCTGGGAATATGGATAAACCTGCCAACGCCCATGTCCAGCTGAGAAGCAATTACAAAAAACAGACCTCCCACCTTTTGCACCCTATAATGATCCTGGGTCCATACTCCCAGAGGGATAAAGAACAGGGAGCCTTCCAACAGAAGGGATGGGATGCAGCACACTGGTGGTAAGAATTGTGTGGAATTTTATCCCTCTTATCCTACAATCTTGTCAATCATTATTAAATCAATGATAAAAAAAAGTGTCAAAAAAAAAGAGCTAAGAATAAAAATCATCAGGACTGTTTCCATATCAGAAGCTTCATGGGGGAGGGGTTTGCAAAATAAAATAGATTCATATTCAGAATAAAAAAAAATAGAAGAAGTAGTCTTGGCCAAAATTTTGTCACTTGGAGTACCTCTTCCTTCTTTACTCTATAGGCCACAGCAACTTTTTTTCCCTGATCAGCATTTTCCAGCAACCTTCACAGAATTCCCTTTCTCAATTTTTGCTTACAAATGAACATAACCCTTCTCTCCCAGTTTACATCACATTCTAAGTAGACTAAATTTCTCATGCTGAGGGTTGTTATTTGGGTTTGAGGTGGTGCTATATTACTCTTATTTTCATGTCTGACTTACCCTTGAAATATGTATCCCTAATTCTGAATACTTCCTATATATCTATTCATAGACTCACTATCCATATCTCAAAGTCAACATTCTAAAAATGTATGTCTTACCTCCTGTTAAAACCAGATGGTCACTTAATTTCACTCTTCAAGTCACACGAATTAAAGTCTTAAAATCAAGCCTGATTCTCTCTCTCTCTCTCTCTCTCTCCCTCTCCCTCCCCCTCTTCCCCTCTCCCCTTCCCCCTCCCCCTCTCCCTCTCTCTCTCTCTCCCTCTCCATCCCTCTCCCTCTCCCTCTTTCACCCTCTCCCTCTCCCTCTCTCTTTCTCCATTTCTCTCTCTCTATTTCTCTCTCTCTCCATTTCTCTCTCCATTCCTCTCTCTCTCTCTCTCTCTCTCTCTCTCCCTCCCTCCCTCCCTCTCTCTCTCTCTCTCTCCCCTCTCTCTCTCTTTCACCAGGACTGGAGCTCCATGCCTGCACAAGGAATTCAACACTCTTGGCAGGCATTGTTTTCTTTTACTCTCTCTCTTATTTTTAGTTGGTACAACAGAGAAGAATTGAGAGGAGAGCTGGGAGATATAGAAAGACACCTGCAGCGCTGCTTCACTATTCATGAAGCTTCCTCACTACAGATGGGGACCAGGGAATTAAACCCAGGCCCTTAAACATAGTAATGGCTACACTCAATTGAGTGTGCCACTGCACAATCCTTAATTATACTTTCAGTAATAGAAATTTCTATCTGTATAGAAATAGCCAAATTTGGTCCATGTTACATTTGTCTTTTCTTAGCCCTATCTTGAAACCTCATTTTAATCACTCAGTTAACAATTAATTTTATGGGAGTCAGGCAGTAGTGAAGCGGGTTAAGTGGAGGTGGTGCAAAGCACAAGGACCAGCATAAGGATCCCGGTTCGAGCCCCTGGCTTTCCACCTGCAAGGGTGTAGTTTCACAAGCAGTAAAGCAGGTCTGCAGGTGTCTATCTTTCTCTCCCCCTCTCTGTCTTCCCCTCCTCTCTCCATTTCTCTCTGTCCCATCCAACAATGACGACATCAGTAATGACTACAACAATAAAATAACAAGGGAAACAAAAGGGAATAAATAAATATTTTTAAATGAATTTTATGTAGATATTTGTTCATTTCTGTATATATAATTTTTGAATGAATATATGAAAAAATGCAAAGACATGAAAGTATTTAAGATATCTTAGATAGAACTGACAAAACTTATTAATTTGTGGATAATCCTCTAGATAATGGGCATTGAGAAGATATGGGCAAGTTAAGAATGGCAACTTGGAAAACTTTCTGGGTGGTGATGCTGAAAGCAGAGTCATTAGCGGAAGGAAAATATGGAAAAAAAGGACTTGAAAGGAACAGGAGGGGGCCCGGCAGTGGTGTAACTGGTAGATTGTACATGTCATTATGCATAAGAACACTGGTTTAAGCCTTTGATCCATAACAATAGGAGAGAAACTTCACCAATGGTAAAGCAATGTTGCAGGTGTCTTTATTTCTCCCTATGATTGTATTGCCTCCATTTCCTCACAATTTCTCTCTGTCTCTACAGAAGGAAGGAAGGAAGGAAGGAAGGAAGGAAGGAAGGAAGGAAGGAAGGAAGGAAGGAAGGAAGAAAAAATAGAGGAGGGAAGAAGGAAGGCAAGGAGAGAGAAAACGGGAAGGGAATAGGAATTTCTGTAAAATTAAAGGAATAGGGGGGCTCGGTGGTGCCTTACCCAGGTGATGTTCACATGTCATAACACTCGCATTAGTTACTATACACAAAGACTTGGGTTCAAGCACACTGACCCCCACTATGGGGCATGGGGAAGTTTCATAAGTGGTGGAACAGTATTGCAGGTTGAGTCTCTCTCTTCCTCCCCACCAAGAGTGGTAAAGTAGTACAACCACCAAAACCTAGAGATAACCCCAGTAGCAAAATAAAACAAACAGGAATCCTGAATAAATACAAAAGAATTAGAAAGCTGTGGAATGATCACTTTAGAGCAAAGAGACAACTCTTCTAGGAGGTGAATGAAGATTACAAAGCCTGTAGGATTTGCATATTTCACAGGCTTTGCAGAGGAAGACAGAAAATTGTGTTCCTGCATACCTTCCCAGAAATCTTAAATATGTTCCTCTAAAACAGTCAATCAATTTTTGCCAGGGTTTTTAAAGTTGTCTTGCTAAAAGAAAAATTGAGTATTTTTTCTGTTGGTTACAAAAAAGCAACCTTTATAGAATGTCATTCAATGCAATTTCAAATTGGCACTGGAACCTCAGAAAATGTTATTCATCTATGAATCTATTGCTATTATTTATGATTACACTGAATCATGTGCATTCCTATGCCCCTCACTAATCAAGACTTCTGCCATCTAGGTCAGCACATCACCCACAACCAAACTGGTTACACTTAAGAATTTTATAATGTGGATGAGAGCCAAGATGGATACTTGCAGACAACACCTGGCGTAACTCTGCAAGGAGGCTGCTTTAAACCTTAGAAGTTCAGGTGAGGGTAGGAATTATGGGCCAGTGGTGGAGGAGGAGTGCAGGGTGGATCAGGGTGGCACCAAGAAAGAGTCCTATAATTCATCCTTGGCCTGGCAAACAGAGGCTGAAGAGGACAAAGGAAACAGGGATTCAGCTGGGAGTCTGGTTTCACTATTTCACTCTGCACTTCCCTAGCTAGAAGACCAAACCCCCTGCCAGCTACCTCTGGTAGGCCTCCTATGGAGCTAATTTCTTTCTGAAGATTCCTGGATCATAAGGAGTATCATCCAAAGGAGGGGGGCAAGATATTTCCCCAAGCGAAGGCGCTTTTTAAATATTTATTTATTGAAAGGAGCTGGAGCTCTGAGTGACAGAATACCTGACCAATCAGGGCCTCAGTCTTGCCTGGGTTAGATTACATGTTTTCCTCCCTCTACCCTTTGAGCTTGTTTGATAGTTGCTTCTTGTAATTGTTTATTTTTGCTTGGTTTAGGAAGAGGACAAGGCTGTGTGCAGTCAATCTGGAGTGGTTAAATCTGCAGACTGACTGTTAGGGTTTTTTATTCTAATTATTAATATTATTACTTGCATTTACATTTATTTCTTTTCCCTCCTCTCTAGGTTGACCAAAATTAGCTGTTATTGCTTTTTCCATTGATAAGTGATTGGGTGTGCTACCCATTGTTGGAGGAATGTGCTTCTCTCTTTCTCTCTTCACTTTTCCTTTCCTCCTAGCTGATCTAAAAATCTCTTGCCTTTATCTACTTTTTTTTTCTTTTCTTTTTCTTTCTGTATTCATTGGCACTTGTTTGTGAATTATTTTGTGGAAGAAGTCTGACTCATAGTGTACACTATCTCTCTCTCTCCCTCTCTATTTCTTTCTCCCTGTGTCTCTCTCTTTTCTCCTTTTCTTTCTCTCCCCACTATCTCTAGAATTAATAGCTGACAATGAACCCAACTTCTCTGACTCATCTTGGATGGAGCTAGAAGGAATTATGTTAAGTGAGATGAGTCAGAAAGACAAAGATAGAGTGTCTCAAACTTCTTGACGCATAGACGATAGCTCTGAGTATATGTTCCTTCAGTATAAGCACTTAAAACTTCAAAGTGGTAATCAGATTGAATTTTAACAGTGGGCTCAAATTGCTAATACATTTCTAATAATGGCATGTTCTTTGAAATATTAAATCTCCTAAAAACTTAGACCAGAGAGAACAGAAGCTACTGGTGGCATTACTATATATGATACAGCTATATGTAAATAGCATAAAAGGACATAAATTATTGTGAGGTCTTGTATGATTCAGCAAATGCTAACAAAGGAATTTTCAAAATTAACGCAATTTCCAAATAATTTGGTTATAGCAATAATTTTTCTTTTTTTCTTTTTTTGGCCTCCAGGGTAATTGCTGAGGCTTGGTGCCTAAACCACGAATCCACTACTCCTAGAAGCTTTTTTTTTGTGTGATTTTTTTTTTATTGGTGAATTAATGTTTTACATTCAACAGTAAGTACAATAGTTTGTACATGCATAACATTCCCCAGTTTCCCATATAACAATACAACTAGGTCCTCTGAATCCTTCTTGGACCTGTATTCTCCTCACCCACCCACCCCAGAGTCTTTTACTTTGGTGCGATATGCTAATTCCATTTCAGGTTCTACTTGTGTTTTCTTTTCTGATCTTGTTTTTCAGCTTCGGCCAGCAATAATTATTTATTGCCTTCTTAAACCCTCAGATAGCAGGAATATTTCCCTTTCTTTATAAAGCCCATATTCCTCCCAGGCCTGGAACCTCTAGGGTGGTGCTCATTTTCCTGCATGTGTCTCTCAATTCATATCAACTGATACTGCATCTGCTGATCCCAACCTAAGCAATGCAACCAGTACCACCTCAGCATGTTGCACTTCGGACTATGTCCAGAGAGATCAACTGTGGAATGTGAGCCCTTCAGCTTCATTACTCTGGTGAAACTTTTCCTAGCCCATAGGACTCCTTAATTCCCTTTTGGGTGGCACACTTCTTAACAAAATTTCAAAACCTAGTTATAGACCAGGGTCTATGAAATAGGGTTTATATACACATGTATCCACAAGTTGGGAGAAAATATATACCTGAAAAAGTGCACAACAATTTACAGAGAGTCAATAAATGAAGCAAGCAAGTAGAAAAACTCAAAAGACACTATAAAGTACCTAATGAAATAGTTTCTACTTAGACCTAAATACCCTTTTCATCTACCTCCTATTATAAGTCCCTCAATCACTCCAAAGCTAACCTTGTCAGAAAAAAGTAAGAACTGCAAAAGCTGAATAAGGACAAGAGACTGGCATACTTTAATGATGACTCTTTAGTCATAACCAGGCGACCCCATCACCTGGGACCCTAGTCAGGGAGCCCTGGAATTCCCACACAGACATGATAGGCCTAGACCTCTAAGAGATCCCTCTCGCCAGTGTCACTGGACATCTCCATCAGTAAAAACATAATAGACCCCTTTGTGGGCCCCTATAGGACCTTGCTCTCAATGTGGATCAACAATGGTAGGTAACGTTCCATTCTCAGAAGGGAGGTTGGAAAATATACTCTACCTACTACCCAAGGAAGATAGGTCCAGAAATCAGTGCAGCCTGGAATGTTCCTAGTCATGACCACAGAATGCAAGCTCAGACCTACTGGGATGCAGAGGTTACATAGACTCGTATGCTGAATATGGGCTCCAGATCAAACCAGTGGGATTTGCAGTTAATAATATTTATATACTTTCCCTACATTTGCCTGCTACTCTTTCCCCTGATCCAGCTTTCTAGCACTTTTTCCAACCATGATACCATCTCCTGAGACAATATCTGGGTCCCCCTGCATATTAGCTGTCAGGCTCAGGCAAAAACTAATTAAGTCATGGGCTCCTTGCAATATACCTAGAATAGACCTAGTAGCTTCTTCCAAAATGGAGACCCCAAATCTTCACCTATAATACATTTGACTTTAGGCTCATGATTAGTCAATAATTTCCTCTGCTTTATATCTTAACTCTTTTTCAGCCACCAGGTTACAGATGCTAACATGATGCCAACCTGACTTTCCTGGGCATATGACCCTACCAATGTGTCCTGGAGCCATGCCTCCTCAGATCCCTGCCCCACTAGGGAAAGAGAGAGGCAGGCTGGGAGTATGGATCAACCTGCCAATGCCCATGTTCAGTGGAGAAGCAATTACAGAAGGCAGACCTTCCACCTTCTGCACCTCATAATAATCCTGGGTCCATAATCCCAGAGGGATAAGGGAAGCTATCAAGGGAGAAGATTGGATATGGAGTTCTGAGAATGGGAATTGCATGGACATGTACCCCTCTTATACTGTAGTGCTGTCAATATTTCTTTTTTATAAATGTAAATTGAAAAAATGAGTTTTATTCTCATACAAAGTAAATATGTCAGGTTTTTTCTTTTATAATCTTGAATCTCCATTTCATGATTTATTTTTCAAAAAAACAGTTCTGATTAGTTCTCATTAATCTTTTTGAAGTTTCTGAAATTTATCTTGAACTCCAATGTGCAAATGGATTATTTACTGAATGCAGATTAGAGGTTTCAATATAATTAAATATCTTATAATTAAATTATTATAGTTGATTACTAAGTGGATAGGTTCTATGTTTTTGAAAAATCCAAACACTACTAAGAAATTGCCCTCATATCTACTGAAAATAAGAAAAAGGCAAAAATAAGTGAAAATAAATCCAGGAAGGAGTTTAAAATGAGGATTTATATAATTCTTAATAAAATTATGAAAGCACAACAAACTAGAAGCTATGAAATATCACCTCTAAAATATCTAAATGTCATCCCTAATTACAAAGAGTATAGAACTGACCTCCCCAGCCACATAGACAGATTATGGCTTTAGTAGCTCACACACAAACTTTTCACACAGAGAAAACTACTATGTAATAAGGACAATCAAAATCATTCAAGTCATCACTAATACCTACAATTTATATCCTAAATATATGAGCCAAAATATGATCAATACATTTGTTAGCACATACAAAATCAAAAGAAAACTTCTAGGAGTGACACTGGGTCTGCTGGTTGTTTTTTTTTAAGATTTTTAAATATTTATTTATTCCCTTTTTGCCTTTGTTGTTTTATTGTTGTTCTTATTGATGTTGTTGTTGTTGGATAGGACAGAGAGAAATGGAGGGAGGAGGGGAAGACAGAGGGTGTAAAAGACAGACACCTGCATACCTGCTTCACCTTTTGTGAAGCGACTGCCCTGCAGGTGGGGAGCCGTGGGCTCAAACCGGAATCCTTACACTGGTCCTTGCACTTTGCACCACCTGTGCTTAACCCGCTGAGCTACTACCCAACTCCCGGGTCTGCTAGTTTTTAAGAGAATTCATTCTAAGTTTTTTTGAGTGCACTCATTTTATTCTTACAATAAACCTTTATAACAATTTAGACATGAAAAAACTGATATCCAGGTACATATAGTCATTCATGAAAGATCAAAACAGTAACAGAATCAAGTAAACCCTTAATCAGAGTTTAACTTGTGATATAGTTACCTACATTTTCACAGAGTCTATCTTTTATGAAAGAATAATCTGACAAATCAGCAGGTGAGACATTTTAGGTGAGGACCCAGAATAGAATAAACATGAAACAAGTTTAGGATGCAAATAGTATTGCTGGTTGAATGATTAGAAAGACAGAAACATTTCATTTAGGTTCTCAGAAGGGATTTCAAAAGGTCAAAGTGAAGGGTTGGACCCTTCCAAGCAGAAGAATGGCATGAGGGCAGGCAGATTTTTCAGAATGGCAGTAATTGGACTGAAGAGACCAAAGGGCATGCAGAGGGCAGTGGGCATTAAGCAAGAAAGGAGAATGGGGCCAGACTGTAGAAAGTCTAACAAAGCTATGAAAACTAATGTCAAACTTGCAGAATCTGGAGATCCCTTAGGGTGTTTTCTGTTAGACACATGTGTGAATCTCTAGTTTTAGGTATAATAAGAGTAGAGACCATCTATTTAACCTAAAACATATAGAATAAACAATATTTAAAGTTTAAGATCACTAATACTATTCATAATTATTCAAAATTATTTATCAGAAAGAATTATTTGCAATCTTTTTTTATCAAGCTATCCTAGTTTGATGGTTAAAAGTCCCATCTGTGTGAGCATGTGCATACCAGTTAGTCGAACTTTTCACTCCTGATAGTTAATAACTAATAAATCTTAACTCACATTTACAGGTCACTAAGGGGGGAAAATCAGATTCTATGGCTCTGTCAGGGATTTCTAGATTCAAAACAGACATGAATGAAGTGATGCCCCATTTTAGCAGAAAAATAAACCTTAAGTTAGATATGTCCAACTCAAAAGCTGGAAGTTTGAATGTTCAAGCTGGGATATGCATTCTTCATACACTTTTTTTTTTTAATTTCATGTGGCTCAGGAACAACTACTTTTTGAGATTGATTTACTTATTAACAAGAGAAAGAAAGACCAAGAGTATGGTTCAGGCAGATGCAGTGCCAGAGACCAAACTTGGAACCTCACACTCACAAGTCCTATGCTCTACCACCGACAGTACCACCTACCAGACATCAATGTTTTTTAAATTATCCACAAGAACCTAGATGTGGACTGTGAATACACACCCCACACGCACACACACACACATCACATATTTTTCTTTTTAGATATCAAGTACTAAAAGCACTAGAAACATGTTAAACTCTTTTGATTCAACTCTTTTCTAACTCTTTTCAATATTTTTTGGAAAAATATTTCAATATCTTTTCCTCAACTCCATTACATTTTGGAGATAAATTCAGGTAAGTGGCATTCCAAGAAGTGTTTAATAACTTGTTCTCTAGGGGAGAAAGTCATGTTTTGTAGCATTTGTCAATTCCTGTGGTGTAAATGCTCTCCTCTCTGGCAGATTTCAAGCTCCCATCTTGAGAATGCGAGTTGGGAAGAGCTGTTCACAGTGGGCTCTCACAAGCCAGCAGGTTATTGACCACAGCTCAGATAAGCTAGTTGAGCAAAGCAGTGGGAGTCATATTGCAGTTATGAATTCCTCAGTTACAGCCTCAGGTATGAAAAGTGTATTTTTTTTTCTAATTCAATCTAATTTTCTCTCTTGAGCTCCTACTCTGTCTAATGTAGAAAATCAATCTAATCATTACAGAGCAGCTCAGCCCAGTTCAAATTTTGGCCTCAAAAGTATCCACTAAACTTTTCCCCGTTATGCTAAGATCCCCTTGCATTTAAATATTGGGTGACTTATGCCTAAATGCTGGGAGTGGAGACAAAATATAATTAGGGAAGATGTCATGTCCACATCCCAATATCATCCCACAACAGAATAGCCTCTAAGGGAGTTATTAATTTCATTTTTTGTTTGTTTTTTCTTTTTCATCTTTCATTACAGGAGTTTTTGTGCTAACTTTCCCAATATCAATAAGTATACTTAAATGCATAAAGTACTTCCCCATATTTCTCCACAATACAATGAAAAGAACTCCTCACCTGACACTTTCCAATAACATCTTATAGTAAGATTAACATAGAACTGTTTCTGACTACCAACCATCCTCTGTGACTAAAACCATAGTTGTCTATCTTGTGCTTCCTTGCTTCAGATCCCTAATTTTCTGATTCCTGACACATAAATGATCCCAAATATAAGAAAGGGTGTTTTCTCATATAGTACAGGCCACAAAAGCTAATCAAACTGCAAAGGTGTGTGTGTGTGTGTTTTAGGCAAAAGCAGGATTCAAATTAAAGAGGTTGTGATATTGCAGAGCTATAAGACAGAAAAGAAGCTGATCAGCGTTTTCTCATGATATTTACTCCTCTATATTTAGAGCTACTAAACACATACAGTTTAGAGGGCCCAAAGGTAGTACAGTGGGTTAAGCACACATGGCATGAAGTGCAAGGACCTAGCACAAAGACCGGCGTAAGGATCCTGGTTCGATCCCTTGGCTCCCCACCTGCAGGAGGATCACTACACAAGTGGAAAAGCAGGTGTGTAGGTGTCTATCTTTCATATCTTGAATGGCATATTATGGATAGTAACAATAAAAATTAAAAGGATACATATGAATTAATTGGCCATGTAAAATATGACTGATTTAACAGACCATATAAAACATTTGAATGTATGAAAATGTAAAATAAAATCATAGACTCCATCAGAATGTTTATATGTTTTTTTTCAAAGCCTCATCCTTGATGTTGGCATTGAATCTGTCCTTCCCAGAGGAGCTAGTCTCTCTCCCTCTCTGTCTTCTTCTCTCTCAATTTCTCTGTACTATCCAACAACAACAGCAATAACAACAACAATAACAACACTGTCAACAAAATGGCCACAAGGAGTAGTGGATTCATAGTGCAGGCACCAAGCCCCAGTGATAAACTGGAGGAAAAAACACATATAGCTTTTTGACAGTGCCTTTGATAGAGGAACTTTGCAAACAACTTGTTCTTTTTTTACAGCCCCCCATCCAACTGTAATATCGAGATGGGTTTTTACTATTAGTAATGCAATTTTGATAGATATATAGCTGTCTTATTTTCTATAGGGAAAAATCTCATTGCATTCACACTATAAACCATTACTTTATTTATATTTTATAATTTGTATCTCTTTATTGAGATTATCTATTCATAGAGACAGCATTCTCCTGATGTTCTTCTCATGTCTGAACATATTTAAGAGAACTATATAAAGTATTTGACTACTAAGTCAAACACCTTTACCTTGTCTATACAATCAATAATTTTCTTTTTCATACTTTATGAAATCACATTCAAATATTCGCATCAGTGCATGCTTTGTTCTTTAAACCAAAATTATATAGTCATTCTTTGTATTCTTGATATTGTTCTGAATTTCTAATTTTTTAATTTTAACTTATACTTTTTTCAATGTAAATATTTGTATTATTATTACTCAAGTAAATTTTATTCTTTAAGTACATACAATACAGTATTGAAAGAAAGATTAATTCGTAGGTAAGGAAATATCTCTCCAAATTTAGTAGCTATTAATCATTAATAACTTAAATGTAGAAGCAGATAAAAATAGTATAATTGACTAATATTATATTACCATAATAATTTAATTATTGTATTGAGGAAAGTATGGTCCTTTTTTTTCCATTTGCAAAAGGATCAAGCATGCCAAAAAATGTCCCATTGAGACAAATTAAAATTTTTAATTCAGGGTTAATGCTTCATGTTAAATCATAAGTTTAACATGAAGATTGGATATTTGTATATATTGTAAAACAATGCCCACAATAATTCGAATTAACATTCATGGCCAAATGTAGCTACAAATTATCTTCTTGTGATGAGTACTTTTAAGTCTCCACTCTCAGAAACTTTCAAATATGCTACAGTATTATTAATTATAGCTAGTGTGATGTTCCTTATATACCCATGATTTATTTTGTAACTGAAAGTTTGTATAATTTTGCCCTTTTTACTTCATCAATTTATTTATATTTTCTTGCATCAACAAGCTATTTCTGTATTTGTTTTAATCAATGAATTAGTGAGATAATCACATGTAGTATTTATTATTATTGTAATATGTAAGCTAGACATACTCTGTTAGACCTATTTAAATTTACATATTTGATTTGTAGAACACTTACAGAAGCACAGCATACAAGTTAAGCAAAGATGGACCACTTAAGACAAATTATACTACTAAACTATGTGAATCATAAATAATTCATAAATAATCTTATAGTTTAAATTAAGGTTAGTTTGTGAAGTTTGGGAATTTTTTTTTTCATTTTTCCTGGAAACTACTAGATTATCTGCTCAACAACTACAGAAAATTAGTGAAACTTTAGAAAGCATATTTATAAACACCCATACACACAAGATGTGGTTGAGTAGTAAAAACAAAGCAAGGTCAAAACCGTATTCTTAAATTTATTCTTATTGAAAAAGGTTCAAAATTTCATAATCAATTATGAGTCTATTTAAATATTCTGGTTAGAAATCAAAGAACTGTGTTGGGGTAGTAGCAACAGAAACAAAAAGAAGTATAAAATAGGGAGATATAAGCCATGAATAAAGAATTAGCATCTTTAGAAGGAAGGATCAGGGAAAAATAAAAAGTGATTTGAGGAACTCTGAACATTGGTAACTAAGTTAACCACTAGTAAAGAGAAAATAAAAACGATTAAAAAGCAAAAGCTGGTTTGTAAATGCTGCATTCAACTTATGTTGATCTTTTCTATGTAAGTAAGACTTTGGCAGACAGTTGGAAAAATTCCAGCAGGCTGTTGAAAATATAAGAAAGAAAACTGTTAAACATGTTTCTCCTCTAGCACAAACACCAGCAGTGCCTGTGCAGACCTCCTCCTGAGGCCCTGTTTATAGACAAGCTCATCCAGGAAGGGCAGGTTCAATGCCAAGGTCAAGGATGAGGATGTGGAAAAAGCCATATAAACATTCTCATGGAGTCTATGATCCTATTTTGCATTTTATACACTCAGATGTTTTTATATAGTCTGTTAAATCAGTTATATTTTGCATGGATATATATATATATATATATATCCTTTTTATTTTTATTGTTAATATCCATAATATGTCTCTCAAGATACAAAAAAAAAAAAAGGTGTTAACATGATACCAACCGGACTTCCCTGGGCAGACAACCCACCAATGTGTCCTGGAGCTTGACTTCCCCAGAGCCCTGCCCCACTAGGGAAAGAGAGAGACAGGCTGGGAGTATGGATTGACCTGTCAACGCCAATGTTCAGTGAGGAAGCAATTAAAGAATCCAGACCTCCCACTTTCTGCACCCCATAATGACACTGGGTCCATACTCCCAGAGAGATAAAGAAAAGGAAAGCTATCTGGGGAGGGGATGGGATACAGGGTTCCAGTGGTGGGAATTGTGTAGAGTTGTACCCCTCTTATCCCATGGTTTTTGTCAGTGTTTCCTTTTTATAAATATTATTTTAAAAAATAAGATAAAATAATACATAATCCTTATATACCTGAATATGATTTTAGGCTGGCATCTACATAAATTACTAGACATGAATTCCCTAACAATTCCCACATAGGGAAAAATTTTGATGGGGCCAGGTGATGGGGCACCTGGTTAAGTGTACTTCTGGATTCCAGCCCCTGACTCCCCACCTACAGCAGGGATACTTCACAAGGGGTGAAGCAGGTCTGCAGGTGTCTGTCTTACTCTCTCCCTAACAACCTCCTCCTCCCCTCTCAATTTCTGTCCTATCAAATAAAATGGAAGAAGTAGCTACCAGGAGCAGTAGACTCATAGTGTGCCAGCACCAAACCCCAGCAATAACCCTGGTGGCAAAAAAAGAAAAAAAAATCTTATTTGAGGGTCTAGGCAGTGGTTCACCCGGTTAAATGCACATAGTATGTGGAAAGACTTGGGTGCAAAAACTTGGGTTCAAGCTCCCACTCCCAACCTGCAGAAGAGGTGCTTCACGAATATTTCTCTCCCTTCCTAGCTACCCCTCTCAATTTCTCTTTGTCCTATCAAATAAAATAGAGGGGAGGAATAAAGTCCTATTTGAGAATAATCTCAATAAAATCAATATTCCTGTCAGAATGAAATTTGAAAGCAACCTTCTCATAGATGCTGTGCCTACTGACCAGTTCCTGGGTAGGTAAAACTGACTTCTCCTTTTTATGGGTGGGACTGAAGTCCAGTTTTAGAACTGTTTCACATGGTCTGGGAGGTGGCGCAGTGATAAGGCTTTGGACTCTCAAGAATAAGGTCCTGAGTTCGATCCCCAGCAGCACATGTTCCAGAGTGATGTCTGGTTCTTTCTCTCTCCTCCTATCTTTCTCATTAATAAATAAAATCTTTTTTAAAAAATTAGAACTGTTTCAGGATCTTACAGCCTACAATTGGGTGTTCTGCTTCCAGGGTTGATGGTAGGAGGGCATAAATTATGGAGATATTGTGCATGATACAGCAAATACTAACAAAAGAATTTTCAAAGTTAACCCAATTGCCAAATAATTTGATTATAGCAATAACTATCTATTGCCTTCTTAAACTCTAAGATAGCAGGATCTTCTTGCTTCCTCTATAGAGCCTATATTTCCCCCAGTCCTGGAACCTCTAGGGTGGGGCTCATTTTCCTGCATGCTTCTCTCAATTCATACCAAATGATATTGCATCTGCTGATCCCAACAAAATCAACACAATGAGTACCACCTTGACATGCTTCACGTCAGACTGTGTCCAGAGATATCAGGCATGGAATGTCAACCTTTCAGCCTCATTACTCAGTTGAGACCTTTCCTTTCTCATAGGATTCTCTAATTCCATTTTGGGTGGTTCACTTCCTAACAAAGTCCCAAAACCTAGATATAGATCAGGTCCCATATGATAGGGCATATGTACACATGTATTGATAAATTAGGGCAAAATCTTTTTTCAGTAAAATACTTATAAAACCATATCTGAACAGGAGTTGGGCGGTAGTGCAGCGGGTTAAGCGCAGGTGGTGCAAAATGCAAGGACCAGTGGGGGGATCCTGGTTGGAGCCCCAGCTGCCCATCTGCTGGGGAGTCACTTCACAAGCAGTGAAGCAGGTCTGCATGTGTCTATCTTCCTCTCCCCTTCTCGGTCTTCCCCTCCTCTTGCCCTTTCTCTCTGTCCTATCCAACAACAAAAACATCAATAACAACAACAACTACTACTACAACAATAAAACAGGGCAAAAAAAGGGAATAAATAAATAAATATTTAAAAAAGAAACAAACAAAAAAACCATATCCTATTTCTACATCTTTTTAATGGGATTATATATCTGCAGTGCAGCCTTCTAAAGGGTTTCAGTTAAAAAATAAAATGTAATGAAAGATAATGTATTGGGTTAGATTTTAAATTTACAGAATTATTGTAGGTACAAAGATGGCTGGATGGACAGGATGGACAAAAAGACAGAAAGATGGCAGAACAGAAAATTTGGTTCATATCCTTCCTATGCAACAATGATTGTTAACCACCCTTGTACAAAATTTTTGTGAGAGCTGCAGGATCTAGCCACAGTTGGGAGTACTCCTGCCTCCAGGAAATCCTGCTACTGTTGTTAAAATTCATAAGCTCTAGCCGGCCGGGTTAGCTTCACGGGCGGGTAACAGAGACGTGGAGACAACGGCTGGGCAGGGAAGCTGTATTTCTTTATTCAGGAACAACGATTCATAAACTAAGACAAACAAAACTCTGCTGTCTCTTTGCGGCGGCACAAGCACTCTCTCTTACTCTGGAACTCAGGAACCCAGGAACTCTGTCACTCTGGAACTCTGGCGGGTTTCCTAGGGGCGGGGCCAAGCGGTCCCGCGAAATTAACAGGACTGATCTAATTCTCTTGGCGGGGGAGAACTAGAACCCAATGTAAAACATACAACATGCTACCATCATCCGTGGAAGCAGAACACCCAATTGTAGGCTATAAGATCCTGAGACAATTCTAAAACTGGGGCTTGAGAGTTCCCAGAAGATGGTGGACTGTGAAGCTGCTAGTGGCTTGAGCTCTAACCACATCTTCTGGAAATGGTAGGATTTTCTGTCTTTAGTAGGCCAGTCAATAAGGGGTCCTAGCAGTGACACCAAGGAGGTAACGATAACTTAATTCAGGTTAAAAAATAGAGTAGAAAAAAAGGGAAAAAATTTTTCTTTTAAATTATTATCCCCAAAATGCACCTCCTCCCCCTTCCCCCCGCCCTTAACCAGTCCCTGGGGACCAGCTCCTAGCAGGCTCCCCTGCTGAGCTTCTTTCTTTACCAAGATTCCTGTCCCACTAGGGAGTATCATTTATTCTAAGTCTATTCCCTTCTGAAACCTCTGGCCTTTTTTCTTTTGAAGTAGTCAACCCCCCCACCCCACCCCACATAGCTAATTAAATAATTAAAAATAAATAAATAAATAACTCTTTCCTTTCACCACTCTTTTATTACTGTTCTTTTTATTATCTTTTTCTTTTTCCTCTCTCTCTTTCTTTTTTTTCTTTTTCTCATTCTTGTCATCCTTTCTTCCTTAATCTTACAGCTTCCAAAGCCACAGGCCACATCCCCCACACCACCATTAAATTTAATTTAAAGTTAAATTTAATTAAATTAAATTAATAAAAAATTAAATTTAATTTAATTTTAAATTAAATAAAGTAATAAAAGATAGGCAAGGACATTACATAATGATTAGAGGATCAATCAGCCTAGAAGACTTAACAATCATTAACATCTATGCACCCAATGAGGGACCATCTAAATACGTCAAGCACATACTGAAAGAATTTCAAAAATACATCAATAGTAATACAATAATAGTGGGAGACTTCAATACCCCACTCTCACACTTAGACAGATCAACAAAGCAGAGAACCAACAAAGATATAAGAGAATTGAATGAAGAGATTGACAGACTAGACCTCTTGGACATTTTCAGAGTCCTTCACCCCAAAAAACTGGAATACACCTTCTTTTCAAATCCACATAACACATACTCAAGGATAGACCACATGTTAGGCCACAAAGACAGCATCAATAAATTCAAGATAATCGAAATCATCCCAAGTATCTTCTCAGACCACAGTGGAGTAAAACTAACATTTAACAACAAACAGAAAATTATTAAAAGTCACAGAATTTGGAAACTAAACAACATACTCCTTAAGAACCACTGAGTCAGAGATTCACTCAAGCAGGAAATTCAAATGTTCCTGGAAACAAATGAAAATGAAGACAAACCTATCAAAATATTTGGGACACAGCTAAAGCAGTACTGAGAGGGAAACTTATAGTCATACAATCACATATTAAACACCAAGAAAAATCTCAAATGAATGACCTTATTGCACACCTCAAGGACTTAGAGGAAGAAAAACAAAGGAACCCTAAAGCAACCAGAAGGACAGAAATCACTAAAATTAGAGCAGAAATAAACAACATCGAAAATAAAAGAACCATACAAAAGATCAATGAAGCCAAATATTGGTTCTTTGAAAGATTAAACAAAATTGACAAACCCCTAGCCAGACACACCAAACAAAAGAGAGAGAAGACTCAAATTAATAGAATTGTAAACAATGGAGGAGATATCACAACTGACACCACAGAAATCAAAAGAATCCTGCGAAACTTCTATAAAGAACTATATGCCACCAAATAGAGAATCTGGAAGAAATGGAACAATTCCTAGAAGCATATGCCCTTCCAAAACTGAACCAAGAAGAACTACAAAATCTAAATGCACCAATTACAGACAAAGAAATTGAAACCATTATTAAGAATCTCCCCAACAACAAAAGTCCTGGACCAGATGGCTTCACAAACGAATTCTACAAAACTTTCAGGAAACAGTTAGTGCCCATATTTCCTAAGCTTTTCCATAAGATTGAAGAAACAGGAATACTCCCTTCCAACTTCTATGAAGCCTACATCACCCTGATACCAAAAGCTGATAGGGACAGAACAAAAAAGGAAAACTACAGACCAATATCTCTGATGAACATAGATGCCAAAATATAAAACAAGATCTTGGCCAACCGGATACAGCAACATATCTAAAAGATTGTTCATCATGACCAAGTGGGATTATCCCAGGAATGCAAGGCTGGTTCAACATCCGTAAGTCTATCAATGTCATTCACAACATCAATAAAACAAAGCCAAAAACCACATGATTATCTCAATAGATGAGAGAAAGCCTTTGACAAAACCCAACACCCATTCATGCTCAAAACTCTACAAAAAATGGGAATCGATGGGAAATTCCTAAAGATAGTGTAATCTATATATAGCAAACCTACAGCCAACATCATACTCAATGGACAGAAACTGAAAGCATTCCCCCTCAGATCGGGGAATAGACAGGGGTGTCCACTGTTCAACTCTTCAACATAGTATTAGAAGTTCTTGCAATCAGGCAAGAGAAAGAAATCAAAGGAATACAGATTGGAAGGGAAGAAGTCAAGCTCTCACTATTTGCAGATGATATGATAGTATACATAGAAAAACCTAAAGAATCCAGCAGAAAACTACTGGAAGTTATTAGGCAATATAGCAAGGTATCAGGCTACAAAATCAATGTACAAAAATCAGTGGCATTTCTTTATGCGAACACTAAATCTGAAGAAGACATCCAGAAATCACTCCCATTTACTGTTTCAGAAAAATCAATCAAATACCTAGGAATAAAGTTGACCAAAGAAGTGAAAGACTTGTATACTGAAAACTATGAGTCGCTACTCAAGGAAATAGAAACTGATACAAGAAATGGAAAGATATCCCATGCTCATGGATTGGAAGAATAAATATCATCAAAATGAATATTCTCCCCAGAGCCATATACAAATTTAATGCAATACCCACCAAGCTCCTTTAAGAGAATAGAACAAACACTACAATCATTTATCTGGAACCTGAAAACACCTAGAATTGCCAAAAACAACTTGAGGAAAAGAAACAGAAATGGAAGCATCACACTCCCAGATGTTAAACTATATTATAAAGCCATCATCATCAAAACAGCATAGTACTAGAACAAAATAGGCACACACACTAGTGGAACAGAATTGAAAGCCCAGAAATAAATCCCCACAAGTATGGACATCTAATCTTTGATAAGGGGGCCCAAAGGATTAAATGGAAGAAGGAGGCTCTCTTCAATAAATGGTGCTGGGAAAACTAGGTTGTAACATGCAGAAGAATGAAATTGAACCACTTTATCTCACCAGAAACAAAAATCAACTCCAAATGGATCAAAGACCTGGACGTCAGACCAGCAGCAATCAAATACTTAGAGGAAAACATTGGTAAAACAGTTTCCAACCTACACCTCAAGGACATCTTTGATGAATCAAACCCAATTGCAAGGAAGACTAAAGCAGAAACAAACCAATGGGACTACATCAAATTGAAAAGCTTCTGCACATCCAAAGAAACTATTAAACAAACAAAGAGACCCCTCACAGAATGGGAGAAGATCTTCATATGCCATATATCATACAAGAAACTAATCACCAAAATATATAAAGAGCTAAGCAAACTTAGCACTAAAAAAGCAAATGACCCCATCCAAAAATGGGCAGAGGATATGAACCTCAGAGGAGATCCAAAAGGCTAACAAACATATGAAAAACTGCTCTAGGTCACTGATTGTCAGAGAAATGCAAATTAAGACAACACTAAGATACCACCTCACTCCTGTAAGAAAAAGGACAGCAGCAACAAATGCTGGAGAGGTTGTGGGGACAGAGGAACCCTTTTACATTGCTGGTGGGAATGTAAATTGGTCCAGCCTCTGTGAAGAGCAGTCTGGAAAACTCTCACAAGGCTAGACATGGACCTTCCATAGGATCCAAAATTCCTCTCTTGGGGTTATACCCCAAGGACTCCATAACACCCAATCAAAAAGAGGTGTGTACTCCTATGTTCATAGCAGCACAATTCATAATAGCTAAAACCTGGAAGCAACCCAGGTGCCCAACAACAGATGAGTGGCTGAGAAAGCTGTGGTATATATACACAATGGAATATTATGCAGCTATCAAGAACAATGAACCCACCTTCTCTGACCCATCTTGGACAGAGCTAGAAGGAATTAAGTTAAGTGAGCTAAGTTAGAAAGATAAAGATGAGTATGAGATGATCCCACTCATCAACAGAAGTTGAGGAAGAAGATATGAAAGGGAAACTAAAAGCCGGACCTGACCAAATTGTAAGTAGGGCACCAAAGTAAAAACCCAGTGGTAAGGGGTAGACATGCAGCTTCCTGGGACAGTGGGGGGTGGGAGGGGTGGGTCATAGTCTTTTGGTGGTGGGAATGGTGTTTATGTATACTCCTAGTAAAATGTAGTCATATAAATCACTAGTTAATTAATATGAGAGGGGGAAAATTAATTGTATGTCTCAAAGTTTTTGAAAACACAGACTGAATCTTTTTAATATATAGGCTGTGTATTTGATATGCGGACTCTCTCAAAAGCCTAGACCAAGTAGATGAGAAGCAACTAATAGCACAGCTATATACAAGATACTGGGTACTGTACAGCAAACCCTAACAAAAGGACTTTTCAAAGTTAACCCAATTGCCAAATTATGTGATGATAACATTCACTATCCATTGTCTTTTTGAACCCTAAGACAGCAGGAACCTCACATCTCCACTATAGAGCCCCTACTTCCCCCAGTCCTGGAACCATTGGATAGGGCCCATTTTCCCATATGCCTCTCCCAATCCATATCAAATAATATTGCATCTGCCGATCACAACCTAATCAATGCAATGATTGCCACCTCAACATGCTTCACCTCAGACTGTGTCCAGAGACTTCACGTGTGGAATGACAACCCTTCAGCTTCATTACTCGGGTGAGACCTTTCCTTTTATAGTACACGCTAATTCCATCTCAGGTGGTTCACTTTCTAACAAAGTCCCAGAACCCAGATATACACCAGTTTCTGTGAGAGAGAGCATATGTTCACACATATCCATAAACTACTGCAAAATATATACCTGAAAGCAGAAGTGCACTAGAGTTTGCAGTGAGTACCTCCCTAACACTTCCTCTCCACTATTCCAAGCTTTTGGGTCCATGATTGCTCAACAATTTGTTTGGCTTCGTATGTTAACTCTCTTTTCAGTCACCAGGTTCCAGATGTCATCAGGATGCCGGCCAGGCTTCCCTGGACTGAAGACCCTGCCAATGTGTCCTGGAGCTCTGCTTCCCCAGAGACCCACCCTACTAGGGAAAGAGAGAGGCAGACTGGGAGTATGGACTGACCAGTCAACGCCCATGTTCAGCAGGGAAGCAATTACAGAAGCCACACCTTCCACCTTAGGCAACCCACAATGACCCTGGGTCCATGCTCCCAGAGGGATAGAGAGTGGGAAGGCTATTGGGGGAGGGGGTGGGATATGGAGATTGGGTGATGGGAATTGTGTGGAGTTGTACCCCTCCTACCCTGTTGTTTTGTTAATTAATCCTTTCTTAAATAAAAAAAATAAATAAATAATAAAACTGGGGCTTCAGAACCACCCATCAAAAGGAGAAATCAGTTCTACCTATCCAGGAACTGGTCAGTAGGCACAACATCTATGAGAAGTTTTCTTTCAAATCTCATTCTGACAGGGATAGTGAATGGATCATGTAACCAGTTCCATCCCCTCCCTTATGGTGGTCCAGAAATAGTCCTGCCCTTTCAGTGACAAGGAAGGAGATACACCCTTTATTGCCTTCAGAGATTGACACGTTTCCTTCATCCCATTGTCACCAAAAGCAGTGCTATCACTTGACTCCTCTCAAGGCACTATCTGAGAGTGTTTGTTTCCACCAAGGGTCCTGGCATGAGGCATATCCATTTAAACTCCCAGAGACAGGTCTGCTGACAGTAGTGCCAGGTGGGAACCCTGAGGCAGCCCTGTGAGTGAGTTCATTCCCTCTCAGAACTGTTATAAAGCAGTATTTAAATACTGCAGAAAAAGCAGTATTTTAATTTCACTTGATTTCTTGAGTATAATTTTTCAGTTGTGTTTTTCAATAATAATTTTTCACTTACTAATTTTAGTTATTAGCAGATGGATAAAAAATATCATCACATTTTTGCCTTATTGATTCCACTGCATCTTTTCTATTTCATTGTCTTTACTTGTTGGTTTAATGTGTTGTTCTTTGTTCTAACTCTGAAGAATGGGATAAGTAGGAAATAGATATATAGTTAATAATCAGTCTTCTTTTGTAATATGTAATACTACAGTTATCAATGTGGGCTAAACTATACTTCACAATTGTGGCTTATAGTATTTTGTTGTCATTGAGTTAAAATACTCTTTAATTTCCACTGAGACTTCTTTTTGAGAAGTGTATTAATTAAATTCCATACCTTTCTGAGTTTTAAAATATTTCTAAATTATTGATTTCTAGCTTAATTCAACCGTACCCAGGGCACTTATTCTAAATGATTTAATTCCTTTGAGATTTTCTAAAATCTTTCTTATGGCCCAGGACAAATTTAAGTAAATATTTTAGGTACACTGGATAAGAAAGTGTACTCTTCAATTGCTGGAGGCATATTTATGTATAGTAAATATAACTATAAATGGAATAGTTAAATAGTTTTCAAAATATAACTATGCTGTTAAAAAGATCTATTTCCCAGAGGGTTAAAGAATAGGAAAGCTATCAAGGGAGGGGATGGGATACGGAGGTCTGGTGGTGGGAATTGTGCAAAGTTGTACCCCTCTTATCCTATGGTTTTGTCATTGTTTCTTTTTTATAAATTAAAAAATATTTTTTAAAGCTAGACTACATAACAAGTAACTTGAGTTAAAGGAAAAAAAAATATCTATTTCCACTGATTTGGGGAAGAGCTGTAATAAGCTACAAGGAGAGAGATTTTTGTTCATTTGTTTGTTTTTTTCCAGAGCACTGAGCAGCTGTGGTTTATGGTGTGCAGGGGATTGAACCTAGGACATCGGAGCCTCAGGCATGATTGTCTCTTTGCATAATTGTTGTACTATCTTCCCCTTCCCTGGAGAGAGAGATTTTAAATCCCTCATGTTTTTTGTTTACACAAATAGACAATTTATACTATTTTTTCTATTATTTTTGTTCATCTTTTCGCTATATATTATTGAGGTCTACTATTTGATATAGACATATCAGGCTTATTATATGGTCTTTCCTTTCTCGACAGAATTTTTTACCTTTGAATGTCTGACTATCATAGTTTCTCTCAGATAGTCAAGTAGTTAACACTTTGTAGTTGGTTTATAATTTTATGAAAGTGCAGTTACCTACTAAGAGATGAATATTTATGTCCACCCTCAAAAAATGCGTATATTGAATCCATAACCCACAATGCAATGGCATTTGATACCTTCCACAGTAATTTGGTTTATATTAGATCTTGAGTGGAGGACCTTCATGATGGGATTAGTCTTTATAAGAAAAGAAAGACAGAGATCTCTTTCTATCACTCTCTCCCTATGCATATTCCAGAGATAAACCATGTGAGCAGACAGCCAAGTGTCTGTCTGCGAGGCAGAAAGTAGGCTGATAAGTCTTAATAGGCAGATAAGTAGGCTTTTATCAGGAGTCAACTACGACCACACCTTGATAGTGGACTCCCCAGCCACCAGAAATGTGGAAAATAAATGTCTGCTGTTTAATAACTTTTCATTATCACAGGCAGAGCTAATATACTAACTTTTGTAATTAATCATACATTGAGACATCTTTCATACTTTCTCATTGTGTAGACAAAGTCTCAGGTAAAAAATTCACAGATTTTTCTGGGAGATCAGGTCATGCGAGAATTTCATCTGAAACTGTTGGACCTCTTCTCTTCCCTTACCCTGCTTCCTTCACTCCCTTAGCCACTTTCTCCTGGGGCCCATTCCCTAATAAACCATCTATATCCTGACAGTTAGCTTAGGACTTGTTTTTAGGAGAATCCAATCTAAGGCATTTTTCTATATAAATCCAACAAGAAATTTTCCTACTCAGCACTGTGAAAATTATTAGATATACACAAGATAGTTTTCATTCTATGAATACATTTTAATTTACAAAACTGGAGTCACAATATTAATTCCAATAAGACCATATTTATAACTTGAATGCCTATATCTTATATTAGAAAAATCTTTAATACATTTCCTAAACCATGATTATTCTGTGTTTTCTAATTTGAAGGAGCTTAGAAAATAATTTGCCTTAAATTGCACTTATTACATTACTATTAAAGACCACAAATTTCACTCACACACTTTGAATTTTACATTATTAGAGTAAGGAAGAAAAATAAGGCACTGCCTACTAAATATTGCAAATTACAAAATTAAAGACACTGTTAAAGAATTTAGAGGTCTTCAAATTTATTCCCATACCTTTAAAAATCATTTTATTGGGGAAAATAATAATTTAAGACAGTTGTCATTTTATAAGACAGTGAAATCTCTTATCACATGATGATTTACAGGAAGGAAAAAGACAGGTAATGTCATTTCCCAAGACTACAAGCAATTTATATTGTTTCCATGATTCCAAAGGAAGCATTTTTTACTACTATAAATTACTCAGGATTGTATAATTGGCACATCACTCAGATTACAATATCATTGATTTAGTGTTTAGGAAGGTATGCCATCAGACAGGCAAGGGCAATAAAGGGTTAGAGAAAGGAAATGCAAAGATGTTGCCAAGAGAGATCTGAAGAGGCTACAAGGTCTCACTAAGGAAGAAAGTCAAGAAGAGAAATATACAAATTAAAGAGATCCCAAATGATCAGGTGGTCAGTCATCCCTGGTGCTAAATCAAATGAAACAATAGGGGAATACAAGTAATTCTATTTTAATCCCAGGAGTGACAGAACCTCTCCTGTGCTTTAATGAATAGGATATAGGAAGATTGAGAGAGATGTAAATCCTCTCTCATTTTCATTTCACCTTCTCAAGGCCAGTACAAAAAATATAATCTATAAGCACAAGTGACACACTTCTGACCATAAAATTGATCTGGCACTTCATTTTTAAAACTTTTATCAAAATGTTGATCTCTTAGTAAGCTTTTTTAAACTTCATAAACCAATTTCCAACTGCCACAAAAAGTAAAAATATTTTAAGTAAAACCATCAGATCACTACAGTTTGCAAACTTTGACTAGAAATATTCAAGAATGTGTTATCTTCAAGTCAATAATAAACATATAAAATAAAAATACCAAAGGGCCTGTGGCTATACTAGTTTTTTGTTTGTTTTTCCCTGGAGCCTGAAATCTGATATGCAAGTGGATTCTAGTTATTGTCTGGGGAGATGATGTCATGGCTGGAAAAGGAAAAAGGACCAGAGAACTTGATCAGCGAAGAGAGTAGCTCCCAAATATGGGAAAGGTATATAAATATTGTTGACTGTAAACCCCATCGATTTGAGGTGATCTGAGGCCCCTATTCAGCTTAGGAGCCTATGTGACCTCTGCATCCCTGTAGATCTGAGCTTACATTCTGTAGTTTCCTTTTTATAAATTAAAAAAAAAAAAGGAAGGCAAGATTATAGAAAAATAAGAGCAAATATATGTAAATATAGGTAGATATAGAAATAATAGTCAACCCATATCTGTGATTTTTTCCAATGGAAGGAATGGGACACAGAACTCTTATGGTGGGAAAGGTGTGGAATTATACCCTTGTTATCTTATAATTTTATAAATCAACATTAAATCACTAATAAAAAATAAAAAAGAAAGGAGATAGTGAAAATAATAAAATAATAATACCATTTTAACCCTGCTTTGCTTTCTAATTAATCAGAAAAAAAATTGATATTCCTATAAAGTTATGTGGAAGTCTGAATCCCTGAGATAACATTTGTATATATTAATGTATGTATTCAGTAATTCAAAGTTTGCTAAAATAAAGTTAGTTGGCAGGACACACTTTGAAACTGTGGAACTATACTTTTAGAATTCTTGACCACACCACAGTGTTACTATTTTATCAATAAGGTCAATACCATTTCAGTACTATCCTTTATAGGAAATTAAAGAAAAAAGCTAAATATCTTTCCTCT
Organism: Erinaceus europaeus; assembly: GCF_950295315.1. NCBI lineage: Eukaryota > Metazoa > Chordata > Mammalia > Eulipotyphla > Erinaceidae > Erinaceus > Erinaceus europaeus. Next base: position 131,159,721 of record NC_080163.1, read on the forward strand.
TTTTATATCAATAAGAGATCATAGTTATTTAAATCCAGGAATTGGCACCAGATAAGTCTTATATTAAAGTGCTTACTCTTGATCTAAAATTCTAAGATCTGCTGTAGAGTACAAAAGAGAGCAGTAGGTGAGTCAAGGCTAAATATTGTGGAGAGCTTGTGTTCTGTGACTATAGGGGTGACCTGCGGCTACTGCGGCTACAGACAGACTATGACCCACACAGTCAACGACTGCCACCACTCCAGATTCAAAGGAGGTCTCGAAACTTTACATCAAGCTCAATCTGACGCTGTTGACTGGCTACGGAAGAAGGGCAAACGCTAGAAGAAGAAGAAGGGGTGACCTGCAGAGATCTGGAGATATAGCTGGACAAAGTTGGGTGTGATGGCTCCCACTTTAGTGTTAAGATTTCTACATCTATGTGTTTTCTAAAAAATCTCCACAAGATCTGGGAAACCCCATGGAGCCAAATTCAAAGAAGTTCAGTCCCCTACCCCTCTCTAGTCCTGAGAACCTCTCAGGCACTTTTTCAGATCTTGTGCCATAGAAGCTCTCCTTTTCATAAACTTGAGTTTTTCAGACCTGATTGAAATTCATCTCTTCTTTTTCCTGCATTAAGTATTGATTTTAAAAGTATCATTATCCTTTTTTTAATTTATTTTAAATTATCTTTATTTATTTATTGGATAGAGACAGCCGGAAATCAAGAGGGAAGGGGAGATAGAGAGGAAGAGAGACAGAGAGACACCTGCAGCACTGCTTCTTTTTTTTTTTTATTTATTTCTTTATTGGGGAATTAATGCTTTACATTCAACAGTAAATACAATAGTTTGAACATGCATAACATTCTCCAGATTCCCATTTAACAATACAACCCCCACTATTTCATTCATCATTTTTCATGGACCTGTATTCTCCCCACCCACCCACCCACCCCAGAGTCTTTTACTTTGGTGTAATACTCCAATTCCATTTCAGGTTCGACTTGTGTTTTCTTTTCTGGTCTTGTTTTTCAACTTCGGCCTGAGAGTGAGATCATCCCATATTCATCCTTCTGTTTCTGACTTATTTCACTCAACATGATTTTTTCAAGGTCCATCCAAGATCGGCTGAAAACGGTGAAGTCACCATTTTTTACAGCTGAGTAGTATTCCATTGTGTATATATACCACAACTTGCTCAGCCACTCATCTGTTGTTGGACACCTGGGTTGCTTGCAGGTTTTGGCTATTACAAATTGTGCCGCCAAGAACATATGTGTACACAGATCTTTTTGGATGGATGTGTTGGGTTCCTTAGGATATATCCCCAGGAGGGGAATTGCAGGGTCATAGGGTAGGTCCATTTCTAGCCTTCTGAGAGTTCTCCAGACTGTTCTCCATAGAGGTTGGACCAATTTACATTCCCACCAGCAGTGCAGGAGGGTTCCTTTGACCCCACACCCTCTCCAGCATTTGCTGCTGTTACCTTTTCTGATGTATGACATTCTCACAGGAGTGAAGTGATATCTCATTGTTGTCTTGATTTGCATTTCTCTGACAATCAGAGACTTGGAGCATTTTTTCATGTGTTTCTTGGCCTTTTGGATCTCTTCTGTGGTGAATATTCTGTCCAAGTCCTCCCCCCATTTTTGGATGGGGTTATTTGTTGTCTTGTTGTTGAGTCTGGCAAGTTCTTTATATATATTGGCTATTAAACTCTTATCAGATGTATGGCATGTAAAGATCTTCTACCATTCTGTGAGGGGTCTCTTGGTTTGAGTAGTGGTTTCTTTTGCTGTGAAGAAGCTTTTTAATTTGATGTAGTCCCATAGGTTTATACTTGCCTTAGTCTTCCTTGTAATTGGATTCGTTTCATTGAAAATGTCTTTAGTTTGGCTTTGTATGTTAACTCTCTTTTCAGTCACCAGGTTCCAAGTGTCATCAGGATGCTGGCCAGACTTCCCTGGATTGAAGACCCCACCAATATGTCCTGGAGCTCAGCTTCCCCAGAGACCCACCCTACTAGGGAAAGAGAGAGGCAGACTGGGAGTATGGACCGACCAGTCAACGCCCATATTCAGCGGGGAAGCAATTACAGAAGCCAGACCTTCTACCTTCTGCAACCCACAATGACCCTGGGTCCATGCTCCCAGAGGGATAGAGAATGGGAAAGCTATTGGGGGAGGGGGTGGGATATGGAGATTGGGCGGTGGGAATTGTGTGGAGTTGTACCCCTCCTAGGCTATGGTTTTGTTAATTAATCCTTTCTTAAATAAAAAAAATAAAAAATAAATTAAAAAAAAAAAAGAAAATGTCTTTAAAATTTATGCGGAAAAAAGTTCTGCCAATATTTTCCTCTAAGTATCTGATAGTTTCTGGTCTAACATCCAAGTCCTTGATCCACTTGGAATTTACTTTTGTATTTGGTGAAATACAGTGATTCAGTTTCATTCTTCTGCATGTTTCAACCCATTGTTTCCAACACCATTTGTTGAAAAGACTCTGCTTTCCCCATGTAATAGTCTGGGCCCCTTTGTCAAAAATTAGATGTCCATACGTGTGGGGCCTCATTTCTGGGCTCTCAATTCTATTCCACTGGTCAGTGTGTCTGTTCATGTTCCAGTACCAAGCACTTTTGATGACAATGGCCCTATAATACAGTTTGAAATCTGGGAGTGTGATGCCTCTGGTTCTGTTCTTTTTTCTCAAGATTGTTTTGGCAATTCTAGGTCTTTTCTGGTTCGAGATAAACATTTGTAGCATTTTTTCTATTCTCCTAAAAAATGTGCTTGGGATCTTGATGGGGACAGCATTAAATTTGTAGATGGCTCTGGGTAATATATTCATTTTGATGATGTTAATTCTTCCAACCCATGAACATGGAATATCTTTCCACTTCTTTGTGTCTTTTTCAATTTCTTTGAGTAGTGACTCATAATTTTCAGTATACAAATCTTTCACTTCTTTGGTTAGGTTTACTCCTAGATATTTTATTGTTTATGTTGCTATAGAAAAAGGAACTGATTTTTGGATTTCAATTTCTTCTAACTTAGTGTTTGCATAGAGGAATGCCACTGACTTTTGAATGTTAATTTTATAGCCTGACACATTACTGTATTGCCTAATGATTTCCAAAAGCTTCTTGCTGGATTCCTTAGGTTTTTCCATGTATACTATCATGTCATCTGCAAATAAGGAGAGTTTGACTTCTTCTCTTCCAATCTGTATGCCTTTAATTCCTTGCTCCTGCCTGATTGCTATGGCAAGAACTTCCAACACTATGTTGAATAGTAATGGTGATAGTGGGCAGCCCTGTCTAGTACCTGATCTGAGTGGAAATGCTTCCAGTTTTTCACCATTGAGTATGATGTTGGCTGTAGGTTTGCTATATATAGACTCCACTATCTTCAGGAATTTTCCATCTATTCCTATTTTTTGTAGTGTTTTGATCATAAAGGGATGTTGTATTTTGTCAAAGGCTTTCTCTGCATCTATTGATATGACCATGTGGTTTTTGGTCTTGCTTTTGTTGATGTGGTGGATCACATTGATTGATTTACGTATATTAAGCCAACCTTGTATGCCTGGGATAAATCCCACTTGGTCATGATGAACAATCTTTTTGATATACTGCTGTATCCGGTTGGCTAGAATTTTGTTCAATATTTTCGCATCTATGTTCATCAGAGATATTGGTCTGTAGTTTTCTTTTTTGGTTGTGTCCCTGTCTGCTTTTGGTATCAGGGTGATGTTGGCTTCATAGAAGCTGGCAGGGAGTATTCCAGTGTCTTCAATCTTCTGGAAGACTTTTAAAAGTAGAGGTATTAGTTCTTCTTTGAAAGTTTTGTAGAATTCATTTGTAAAACCATCTGGTCCAGGACTTTTTTGGGGGGGAAGATTTTTGATAACTGTTTCAATTTCATTAGCTGTGATGGGCCTGTTCATGTTATCCACTTTATCCACTTTCTCTTTACTTAGTTTTGGAAGTTGGTAGGTATCTAGGAAATCATTCATTTCTTCCAGGTTCTCTAGCTTGGTGGCATATAGTTGTTCATAGAAGCCTCGCATGATATGTTGAATTTCTGCAGTGTCTGTTGTGATTTCTCCTCTTTCATTTACTATCCGATTTATTTGGGTCTTCTCCCTTTTTTGTTTTGTGAGTCTGGCTAAAGGTTTGTCGATTTTGTTTACTCTTTTGAAGAACCAACATTTACTTTCATTGATCTTTTGTATGGTTTTCTTATTCTCAATGTTATTTATTTCTGCCCTAACTTTAGTGATTTCTGTCCTTCTGGTTGCTTTAGGATTCCTTTGTTGTTCTTCTTCTAGGTCTTTAAGATGTGCAATCAGGCTGTTTATTTGTGCTTTTTCTTGTTTCCTAATGTGTGCTTGTATAGCTATAAACTTCCCTCTTCGGACTGCTTTAGCTGTGTCCCAAATATTTTGATAGCTTGTGTCTTCATTTTCATTGAACTCTCAAAACATTTTGATTTCTTCCTTGATTTCCTCTTTGACCCAGAAGTTGTTAAGAAGTGTACTGTTGAGCTTCCACATTGTGGGACTATTCTAATCTTTTGTTGATTGTTAAGTGTTAGTTTAATTCCACTATGGTCTGAGAAGATGCTTGGGATGATTTCAGTGCTCTTGAATTGGCTGATGTTATCTTTGTGGCCTAACATATGGTCTATCCTTGAGAATGATCCATGTGGATTTGAGTAAAATGTGTATTCCAGTTTCTTGGGATGAATGACTCTGAAAATGTTCAATAGTTCTAGTTTATCTATCTCTTCATTTAGCTCCCTTATGTCTTTACTGATTTTCTTCCTGGATGATCTGTCAAGTTGAGATAGTGGGGTATTGAAGTCCCCTACTATGATTGTGTTACTGTTAATATATTGCTGTAGCTCCTTCAGTAGAAGTTTGATGTATTTAGATGGCTTCTCATTGGGTGCATAGATGTTAATAATTGTTAAGTCCTCTTGATTGACTGATCCTCTGAGCATTAAGTAGTGTCCATTCCTATCTTTTTTAATCTTATCTATTTTAAAGTCTATCATGTCAGATATGAGAATAGCTGCTCCTGCCCTTTTTTGTGGGCCATTGGCTTGTATGATAGTTTTCCATCCTTTCACTTTAAGTCTGTGTTTGTCTTGTTGAGTTAGGTGAGTTTCCTGTAGACAACATATTGTTGGGTTGTGTTTTCTGATCCATCTTCCTACTCTGTGTCTTTTAATAGGTGAATTCAGGCTATTCACATTTATTGATATCAAAGATTGAAGATATTTTAATGCCATTCTTGTAGAATTTTACAGTGTTTTGATATATGTCCTATTTGTGGTGGTCTGGTTGTTTATAGGAGACCTTTCAGAACTTCTTTCAGGGCAGGCTTGGTGATGGTTGCTTCCTTCAACTGTTGCTTGTCTGAGAAGGTTTTGATGCTTCCATCTAGTCTGAATGACAGTCTAGCAGGATATAGTATTCTTGGCTGAAAGCCTTTCTCATTGAGCACTCGATAGATATCTTGCCATTCTCTTCTGGCCTGTAGTGTTTGTATGGAGAAGTCTGCTGCTAATCTTATGGGTTTTCCTTTGTAGGTGACTCTTTGTTTTTCTCTTGCAGCCTTGAGGATCCTTTCTTTATCCTTATTCCTTTCCAATCTAAGTATGACATTGTCTTGGTGTCTTTAGGTCTGGGTTAATTCTGTTTGGGACCCTCTGAACTTCTTGAATCTTTATGTCTTTGGTGTTGTCTAGACTAGAGAAATTTTCAGCTATTATGGCCTGGAGAATGCTTTCTTCCTCCCCTTCTCTTTCTTCCTCTGGTAAGCCAATAATGAGTATATTGTTTCTTTTGAAGTCATCCCATAGGACTCTGTTGTTGTTTTCAGCATCTCTTAATCTCTTTTTGAGATCTCTTACTTCTTTTTTAGTTGTCTCTAATTCATCCTCAATCTTGCTAAGTCTGTCTTCAGCCTCATAGATTCTATTCTCTCTGCCCTCTACTGCTTTCTGGAGTTCATCTATTTTGTTGCCCTGCTCTGATACTGTTTTAGCTTGTTCAGCTAGTTGCCTTCTTAGCTCAGCGATTTCAGCTTTCAGCTCTCTAATAACCATGAGATAATTAGAATTTTCTTCCATATTCTCATTTGTTGTTCCTGCATTTCTGATTACAATTTTTTCAAATTCTTTACTCACTCCTATTATTATTTCCTTAGCTAATGTTTGGATGTTGAACTCCTTGTTTTGTGCTTCACCCTCTGGAGGACTTTTAGCTGGACTCTTGTCCTGGTTCGAGTCTCCAATATTTTTTCTTGTTGTTTTAACCATTTTATATATGTTAACAGTTTTTTAATCCCTGAGTTGGAGCTCAGTGGTGTAAAAGCCTCTTTTTTTTTTTTTCCTGTAGGCTATGGGAGCCTGAGGGCTTTTAAACTATCAATAGGCTTCTTAGCTTAATCACTGACTCCTGACCAAGAGATAAAGCAGGGTGTGGCAGAGATAATCTAGTGGTTATGCAAAGAGACTTTCACAGCCCCTCAGCTATGCCACCGAGGTATAGGTCTTCTCCTGAGTTTCCCGGTTAGATCTCTGTCCCCTGGTGTCCCTCCCTGTTGCTGCTCCAGATTCTGAGGGTAGTAGCAATGGAGACTCAGAGTTGCACTTAGTGAGTCTCTGGGGAGTCCTTTCCTCCCTTCAGCTGTCCCCTTGTTGTGGAGCAGACTGGAGGTGGTGTCTCCACTGATAATCTGTTGAACTGTTAGCAGCCACTTAATCTCTCCTTAGGCCCCTCTCTCCTCTCTGTCACCAGCCATGCGTGTTATACTCACGGGTGATTTACTGGGTTCCTGTGGTCATTCTAGTCCTGTCTTGTTTCAGTCCGGGTGGTCTCCTTTGGTATTCCTAGTTGATCCGGGAGAGGAGAGGAGAGGAGAGGAGAGGAGAGGAGAGGAGAGGAGAGGAGAGGAGAGGAGAGGAGAGGAGAGGAGAGGAGAGAAAGCGATCTGCTGCTCGTAGCTCCGCCTCCGGAAGTCGAATCCCGCTTTTTTTTTTTTTTATGACCTCTTTCCTCAGACTAATAGCAATATCAAATTTCTTTACCTTTAGATAATTTGCTAGATTAAATTATGTCATTGTTGAAATTTGTTTTTCCTTGTAAGCTAGTGATACAGAATGTTTTTTTTTAAATTTATTTCTTTATTGGGGAATTAATGTTTTACATTCAACAGTAAATATAATAGTTTGTACATGCAGCACTGCTTCTAACAGAGGGAAATATTCACCTGTCCTCTTACACACCAAAATGCATCACTGCACATCTTAGAAATTTATATTTCAATTTTTATTTTATTTTTTAATATTTTATTTTAATGAGAGAGAGATACCAGAGAACTGCACAGCTCTGACTTATTATGGGAACAAGGTTTGAACCTGGGGCCTAAGATCCCCAGACCTGAAAATCTTTTATATAACCATTTTGCTGTCTCCCCAGCCTATTTCTGGAATTTTCACCTAAGCATAACATTTGAAATGAAAATTTTTTTTAATATTTACTTTATTTATTTATTCCCTTTTGTTTGCCCTTGTTGTTTTATTGTTGTAGTTATTATTGTTGTTGTCGTTGTTGGATAGGACAGAGAGAAATGGAGAGAGGAGGGGAAGACAGAGAGGAGGAGAGAAAGATAGACACCTGCAGAACTGCTTCAACCGCCTGTGAAGCCACTCCCCTGCAGGTGGGGAGCCGGGGGGTTTGAACCGGGATCCTTATGCCAATCCTTGTGCTTTGCGCCACCTGTGCTTAACCCGCTGTGCTATAGCCCGACTCCCCTAAGCATAACATTTGTAGGTGAATAAGCACAACAATTTAAGACAAGGGAAAAAATTCAAATAATTCTGTATGAAATGTTATAATTATTCTCATCGGAAAGAATTCAAAAATGGAAGTCTGTCAATTAAGCAAAATGTGAACATCTCTAATAAACAGGTAGTTGATTTTCATAGCAAATCCTATGAAAATCCTATAGGGAAAGCATTGCTTTACGACTAGTTAGAATAAAAGAACTTAACGGTAGTTGAATAAAAGAGATAATATGAAAATCAGACAAATATTCACCTTTTTCTCAACAGAGGAAATAGTTTGATCTCACAAAAAGATGAGAAAAAAAACTCACAATATGTGTCAGTTATTGCTGGAAATCTGCTCTATAATTAAACACAAACAAATCTATAGCTGTACATACAGATATTTTTATTTTCCTGTATATAATAATTATATTAACTGTTTTGTTACTCGCATGCACAGCAACATCAGTTTGCAATAACCCATATCCCAAGTTTTCCAAGTATAAGAACATTTGTATTTTCATTTGCATTATACTAGACTCTCAGGAACAGTTATAAATATTTTGATTCCTTTATTTGTTCTAAGAACATACTTGGGTTGGGTTAGGGAGATAAGTCAATAGTAGTCCATCAGACTTTTATGCCTAAGGCTAAGTGGCCCCAGGTTCATTCTCTAATACCACCATATGCCAGAGCTGAGCTATGCTCTGGTGTTGCATCAAAATAACTAAATATTTTATTTACTATTTATTTTAACTTTATATATATATATATATATATATATAGAGAGAGAGAGAGAGAGAGAGAGAGAGAAAGAGAGAGAGGGAGAGAGGAAGGAAGGAAGGAAGGAAGGAAGGAAGAAAGAAAGGAAGAAAGAAAGATAGATCACTGCTCAGTTCTATCCTATGGTCCTGCAAGGAATCAAACTTGAGACCTCAGAGCCTCAGGCATGAAAGTCTTTTGCATAACTATGATGCTACCTACCCAGATCAAATAAATCTTTTTTAAAAGAACCCAGTTGGATAATCACATGGAACAAGAGAACCATTTTAAACTTTACATTGACAATAGTAAAAATTTAAACTGCCTATTATAATTCAGACTACATTGATACTGCATCAATGGGAATATTATATAAGGAAGACAGATATCTAATTCCATTATGTAGGCAGTATCAGCAGTAATTAGTTTTTGTTTGCTTGGTTATTCACAGTTAAGTTTGGATTATACTTCTCTGAGGTATGAAATCTTTCTGGCTTAAACTGAGAGGCCACTTTTCAATGCAAAGGAACTAAGAAGTCATTTACTCAAGGGCAGTGTAGTTAGTTTCCTCCAGAACAACTGTTAACAAAAGATCACTGATTTAATAGGCACTTTAGGAAAACTGCTCAAATTCCTAAAATCTCAGTGTTAGTAGGACTGTGTCTTCTATGTAGGGTCTAAACAGGAAGTCTCTCTTGCCTCTTCCTAGCTTCTGGTGGTTGCCAGCATTACCTGATACGTCCAGGTTTTTATTTACATCATTTGCATTTATTTATTCTGGTTCTGTTTTCATATTCTCCTTCTTGCCTTCCCCCCTCCTTCTTTCCCCCTCTGTCTTCAACTTTATTTGAAGGCACTTTTATGAATTTAATCTTACATAATTTTGATGAGCGCTACAAAGATTATAGTTCCAAACAAGGTCATATTATTGTATCATTTTTAAGGATACAACTCAAGCCATAACATGACTCAAAAGGCAAAATTAAATTGATATCCATGCCAAAAAATCAAATTTTCTTCCTCTCTAAAAGTTGAAAGTGTTATGCTTAATTAAGCCTTTCACTGATCATGCCCCACTACAGAGAATGGTGCTAGTTACTTGCACTATTAGACCCCGGGAATTTTTTTTTACCTTAGAGATAGAAAGCTACGGACTGGTGAACTTGAAAATTTCAGGTCTTGTTTGTCTATTCTTTGGGTTTCCAGATTCCATGAGAAAGAGATCTACTTGTGTTTCTAAGATAATGAAAACTTTATTTCCTAATTGTATTATTTACTACAAGGTGTGTTATTAAATGAAAAAGTAATGTATAGCCTTTAATAAATCACCAAAATCTAGCATTCCTTTGTGAACAGTTAATGTAATTAAGAGGGGAAGAAAAGAAAAACTAAGTAAAAAGGAAAAAATGTAATCAAGTAGGCTGACAACTAGCAAAAGATAATTAAAATGATCTTGTTTTGTTTCTCTCTTCATTAACATGCAAATGAGATTCATGAAGTTTGATATTGTGTTTCACCAAGAGCCATAGAAACGAATTAAGAATGAAAATGAGCCCCATTTTCTGAGGTTCCTGATGAGTATATAAATTAATGAAAAATATGTGACCCAATTAATAATATATATATATTGAAATATTGAACCTCAATAAATAAAGCAAAAATAAATTTAAATTAAATTTCTCTCCATGATCCAAATTCTATGAAATGTTTTTGCTACTATGCATGGGGAAATAGCACAGCTGGCAGAATACAGGACTTGCATGCCTGAGGCTTTCAATTTCATCCTTATTGTCTTATGTACTAGAGAGATATGCTTGCTTCTCTCTCATGTGAAACTGTTTCTGTCTCATGAGAAATAAATAAAATAAAATTATTCTTTTTCTTAATGAAAAAAAAAACTCTTATTGCTGAAATGGTTCAGTGGTAAATGTGAGATGCTACCCTGTTTTTTTAAAAGGTAAGTGAAGGGGTTTGGGCGGTATCAGCGGGTTAAGCGCACATGGTGCAAAGCACACTGATGGGCATAAGGATCCTGCTTTGAGCCCTGGGCTCCCCACCTGCAAGAGGCATAGCTTCACAAGCAGTGAAGCAGGTCTGCAGGTGTCTATCTTTCTCTTCCCCTCTCTGTCTTCCCTCCTCCTTCGATTTCTCTCTGTCCTAACCAATAACAACATCAATGGCAACAATAACAATAATGACAACAACAAAGGCAAAAAAATGGGGAAAAAATAGCCTCCAGTAGCAGTGGATTTGTATTGCAGGCATCCAGCCCCAGGAATAACCCTGGAGGCAAAAAAAAAAAAGGTGAATGAGATGGAAACCTCATACCAAGATTAGCATGTTATCTATGATAACTAATGGATAAAGGGCTATGGGTTTAGAATCTGAATTGGCCCTCCTTGGAATAATGTTTCTCTTATCTCTGGTGAATGGTCAGAATTGAAAATTAGGAAAAGACAGTCCAGTATGGACAATAACTCATTACAAAGCAAATAAAATAGCAGGCAAGCATTACCAAGACAAAGGGAACAAAGGTGTTCCTATTCCCTATTGGCACTGAGGATCTCAATTCTTACTCTCCACTGATACTCTGTCACATCCATAAACAGACATAAGTGATTATCTCAGATAATAAAACATTTTTTTAATTTAAAAGCATACAAAAGAGTTAAGATACTAACAATATGTACCAGATGGCAAAACACACACACATACACACACAATCTATGAGTTAGTGCCTAATGTGCTCAACATTAAACAACAGCACTAAGTATAGTATCAAGAAGAAAAATTAAAACAAGTAGCTTACATATGGTATTCGAGGAGATGATAAAATGAGTGAATCATGGTTTTAATAATATATGATGTCAGCGTCTATTTTTTATGGATGTTAAAAATATTCTCTGTGTTAGTCCTGCCAAGCCCCGCTCCACAGAATATATGCAGATGGTTCGCCTTACCATATTAGAAAAGGACCACAAAGATGTTATACCTCTAAGTGCACTGAGTTTTTTTTTTCTCTTATTTCTACAGCATGTCGTCATTTAATTATCTGCACTCTCCTTTAAATATACTCAAGCAATCAAACACAATCTACCTAAAAGATAGTCAACAATATGAACTGAGTATTCCTGAAGGAGATATGAAAGCTTTATTAAGTTCCCATTCCACAGCAGGAGAGAAAATCATGTCATCCACATTGAGAATTAAACAAACTGAGGATTATTACTTTTAAATAACTAGCATCTTCTTAAGATACTTTTTCTTGTAAACTTCCTTGTTTAACTTGAAGTTAAGTACCAATTAAATTTTCATGGTTACTGTATACACAGTGATTGCATATTGTTGTAGAAAAGTGTATTTGCTAAGAAATGTAAAAAGCTCACTAGTTTGAAGAAGTTCTATTCTTTGAGTGCTGAAATGATATGGAATTTTAATATAGGATGCATTTTTTTTTTGCCATTCTAGAATCTGTTTGCCATTCTAGAATCAATCTTATGTGTCATGCACATTCTGTGTGCTTCTATCATTTGCTTACTTAGAAACAAGTTTCTTCCTTTGTTCATACATCACTTATAGTAAATATATTAACACAGAAAGGATATAAAGCAGACTTACCATCTCTTCGATTTAGTCTTGCAAATCCAGGACCATGGCTGCTGGAGAGCTCAGATGAACTGCTGAATGACTCCTGAGACAAGGCAGACACCAAAGGTTCATCACAATCATCTACCAAGAGAAAAGGATTCATAGCCAGGTTAGTTGTGATGACAGGTTTCTTGGATATAATAAAAACAAGCCAACAAAACAACTGGCTTGGTGCATATATTTGCATAGAAAAATGGAAAAATATATCATCATTTTTCCGTAAACCCAATAAGCAAACAAAATGCAAGGATCACTCCTAACATATTCTCTGATTTTATGAATAATCTATTGGATGCCTAATGAACTCAACAAAAAGAGAAAAAGAAGTTAGAGAGAATATGAAATGAAAAAGGAAAACTTTATGGAAATAGTAAATGCTATCTTGAAGTAGAAAATATTTACTTAAAAAAGAAAAAATTAATATACCTAATATATATGCAAATTCATATAAAGAAAAAGTCATAAATTTAACTAAACTAGAAAACACTTGCAAAAGAATTTTCAAATAACATTCCAGGGGCCGGGTGGTAGCACAGTGGGTTAAGCACACATGACGCAAGAAATCTTGGTTCCAGTCCCCGACTCCCAATCTGCAGGGGGCTTGCTTCACAAGTGATGAAGCAGGTCTGCAGGTATCTGTCTTTCTCTTCCCCCCTGTCTTCCCCTCTTTTCTCTACTTCTCTCTGTCCTATCCAACAACAGCAATATCAACAATAACAACAACAACAAGGGCAACAAAATGAGAAGAAATAGCTTCCAGGAGCAGTGCAGGCACCGAGCCCTGTTGTTTTATCCGGGCTGGCTTCACCCTTGAGGCAAAATAATAATAATAATAATAATAATAATAATAATAAATCATTAAAAAATAGTATTCCAAATAAAGAAAGACAAACTATTTTAAAAACACACTAGAAGCTGGAAAAACAGCATGATGGTTATTGAAAAATGACTTCTAGGTCTGAGACTCTGAGGTCCCAGGTTCAGTCCCCAGCACCACCAGAAACCAGAGTTGAGCAATGCTCTGGTAAGTAAAACAATGAAAAGGAAAAAAAAAAAAGTGTGTGGGGTGGTGGGCTAGGCAGAAAGACTTAGTAGAGTACACACACTACCATGTACAAAGACCTGTGTTAAGGCCCCAGATATCCAGGTTCCTAGGTCCCCAGATCCCCAGCTATATGTTGGAAACTTCAATTAGCACTAAAGCAGTACTGCAATGCCTTCCTCCCTCTATCTATCTATCTATCTATCTATCTATCTATCTATCTATCTATCTATCTATCTATCATCTATGTATCTATCTATCCATCTATGTATCTATCTATCTACCATCTATCTCTGTCTATCTATATCTCTATCGCTTTCTTCCTATCTCCCTTCCCTCTCAATTCCTGTTTCTATAAAAAATAATAAAATCTCAATGTTATTTAAAAAACAATCAAGAAGGGCCAGGTGGTGGTACACCTGGTTAAGTGTTCATATTATAGTGCACAAGGACCCAGGTTCAAACTCCTGGTTCCCACCTGCAGGAGAGAAACTTCATGAGTGGTGAAGAACTGCTGCAGGTGTCTTTCTGTCTTTCTCCCTCTCTATCACCCTACCCTCTCTCAAATTATCTCTGTCTCTATCAAAGAATATATATATATATTTTTTTTTAAATTCATCCTTAAAAAATTAAGAAATGACAAAAGAGAGTTTACAGAACAGTACCTATATCAAACTCATCAGCAAAAAGAAATGTCAATCAAGACTATAAGTAAATACTATTTCACAGATAGTACATTGGCAAGATTTCAGAAATCTGACAACGCTATATCTTCCAGAGAATGTATGTTCAGTTTCTCCAACACACTACGAGTAGGAATGTACATCTGAATAATCAGTTTTTTTAAAAAAATTTCACTAGCTTGTGTACTAGAACTTCTGTATTACTTGACCCACCATGGCATCCTGCTAGGAAGACCTTATACCCCTATTACAGATCACTAGCCTCAAGGATGTTTCTTCTTATCAAAGAGAACTATACAAATACCAGGATTTTCTGTGTTGTGTCCCATGTAAAGAAAAAAGAACCTCTAACCTAGAAAAATGTTTACATTAGTGTATTAGAAGACATGCAATTTCTATCAATATTGTTTACATTAGCAAAAAATCATCATTAACCCAGACATCCTATAACCAAAGAATAGATCATTAGGGCTGAGTGGTAGAGTACCCAGTAGAGTGCATAATAAGAGAACAGATCACTTAGTCCCAATAGTTCCCACTAAGAAATAATACATGCTTGCCTTCAACTTGGATCAACAACAGTAGAGAATGTTCCATCCTCTGAAAGGAGGATGGACAACATATTCTATGATCCACCTGAGGAAGATGGGTCCTGATATTGGGGCAGCTTGGAATGTTCCTACTCATGACCACAGAATGTGAGCTCAGATCTACAGGGATGCAGAAGTCACATAGGCCCCTAAGCTGAATATGGGCCCCAGACCAAATCAAATGGATGGGGTTTACAGTCAATAATATTTATACCCCTTTCCCATATTAGGGAGCTACTCTCTTCCCTGATCCAGCTTTCTGTTCCTTTTCCAGCCATGACATCATCTCCCCAGACAATAACTTGGATCCACCTGCATATCAGATGAAGGAGTAAAAAAAAAAAAAAAAAAACTAGCCACATGCCCTTTGGAATATAACTAAAACATGCCTACTAGCTGTCTACAAAATGGAAGACCCCCCCCCCAACTCTTATCTATTCCAGCCTTTCAATCCATGATTGATCAACAATTTGTTTGGCTTTGTATGTTAACTCTCTTTTCAGCCATCAAGTTCCAGATGCTAGCAGGATGCTGACCAGACTTCCCTGGACAGAAACTGCTGGGCTAGCCTGAGGGTGTTTCTTCCAGGGCACGTGCTCACTGGGTTGGAGAGAACTCTGCTGGAGCCAACCTAGGCTGCTGCTAACTCAACAGCGCGGGAGAGGAACCAGGAACTCTCATGGCTGAGCAGGAACACAATGAAATTCTGCCTTTATTGATCAGAAAAGAACTGCCTTTATACCTTCCTAAGCGAAGTGCCAGGCCGGAAAAGGAAATGGGTAGGACAGTGGTGGGGAGAAGGAAAGACCATGAAAGTAGCAAGCTTCCATCTAACCAGTGGGGATTAAACCAATGCCCTGCAGGCAGGGTGGGTCTCAGGCAAAACAGTGATTATGTAAATAGACCACAGCATCAAGCAATGCAAGGGAGTGATGACCAACATGGATAGAAACAGAAGGAGTATTTATAAGCAGAATTAGCCAAAGGAGAAATGATGACCAACAAGAGACCTCACCAATATGTCCTGGACCTCTGCTTCCCCAGAACCCCAACCCACTAGGTAAAAAGAGAGGCAGGCTAAGAGTATGGATCAACCTTTTAATGCCCATGTTCAGCGGGGAAGCAATTACAGAAGCCAGACCTTCCACCTTCTGCATCCCACAATGACCTTGGGTCCATACTCCCAGAGGGATAAAGAACAGGAAAGCTATCAAGGGAGGGGAGGGGATACAGAGCTCTGGTGGTGGGAATTTGTGTGGAGTTTACCCCTCTTATTCTATGGTTTTGTCAATGTTTCCTTTTATAAATAAAAAAGAAAAAGAAAAAAAAGGAATAATACATGCAGTAAAAAGTGAACTATACTAATGTACATTAAAAATACATTGATTTTAGAAACAAAATTTTAACAAAGCTAATTAGTGTGCTTTATTTAAAGACATGTGCAATGTTTTTTAAGTATTAAAAAATGAGAAACAATACTTAGGATAGTAGTTACTTTTGGGAAAAGACCAAATGTATTTGTGTTTACTAATACATACACAAGAATAAACCTATCACCATATATATGTGTGTGTGTGTGTGTGTGTGTGTGTGTGACAAAAAATAAAAATAAAGGAAAAAAAGAGGGAAAGTATAATAATTCATTTGACCCTTGTATCTCTGAATACTTACTTTAACTCTTCCTTCCATGAAAACTTTCAAGTATTTGTTTTTTACTTTATATAACTTAATTAGTTGCTATTTTTCTCTCATCAGAAAATGATTTATTTTCTGTTAATGTCCATTGGTAATTAAAAACTATGCAGTTATTTCCCCAAGTTTTTAATTAACAATAAACACTTTAAGTTAAATTAATCTAGGAATTCATTTAGGTTCATTTGAAATGCTTATTCTACCTGAACATAGTTTTCGTTAACTCACCAGTAGTTTAACTGCTTAAACATTTCAAGTTACAATTTTTTTTTACAGTTCTGCTACTTGAAATATGTGCTTTTCTCCAAAGTGAATGCTTTAAGTATGTGGTAAGTAAAAATTTACTAACATCATGTCTTTCACAAAAATGTGCTTATAATAGTATCTTGTTTTTTAAGACCAACTCATTTCATTTAAAGTTCACTTTTTTTTCTTTCTCACATTCTGTTCTTTATCTAACACAGAAGACAGACTTGATAACTAGGCCAAGGTTCCCGCATGTCTATTGATTGGCTTAAGTACTAAGATTGTCAGCATAGTTGTAATTCACGCATTAAAAGTGTAGGCAGAAAAAGACTTACAATCCATGGAGTGTTGAAGGAAACTCTGCTTATGCACAATGACAAAAAGCAAGAAAAATGCTTTAGTACACTGTAGTATGTGTGTGCTTGCACATGGAAATGAGTATGTTATCTGCATGGGAAGGGTCTATGTGTGGGTATGTACCATCAGAAGTACAATTATTTTTCAATCATTATTAGTATGCATGCATATGTGTGACTTTAAAAGATGCTTAACTGCAATTCACAATCAATTATGCAGATCTGAATCGTTTCAGATGTAAAACCTTTCTTGAGCAATCATTCAAGAGGTCACATATTCATTACTCATTTGGATTTGCCACTATAAATTGACAATCAATATATTTCTATTTTTAGCTTTAAAAGAATAGGATTAAAATAAAAAGGGGGTGCTAGGCCTGCCCCTCCTTGAGGAGCATCAGCACCTGTCGTTTTTAGGATTCTGCATAGATTTCTTTTAAACTGGCATTTTTGCCTAATGATGTTATCTAGGCACCATTGGAGACTGAGAAACAAAAATCTCTGCTCTGTAAATAAAGCTAATTAAATGTCTGTGTAAATTCAAAATAAATAAATAAATAAAGGGGTGCTTATTATACTTATGTGATGTAGGAAGTGCATCTAGGAGGGGCAGACAGGAGATATTACCAGTTTAAGTTCTAGCTGTTGAGTGATTATATAGAATTATTATTCATCACCATCAGCATTGCCGACACTTCTATGATGCTACTATGACTTCTGTGGGCAGATAAACTCACCAATGTGCCCCAAAGTCTCACCTCTCCAGAGCCCTCCCCGACTAGAGAAAGATAGAAAACAGGCTTGGGATATGGATCGACCTGCCAATATTCATGTCCTGCGAAGAAACAATTATAGAATCTAGACCTTCCACCCTCTGCATCCCATAAAGAATTCCTGTCCAGACTTCCAGAGAGGGATAATATTCCTTATCCCTTATTCTCTATTCTGGAAGCTTCCAATGGAGGGGATAGGGCATGGAACTCTGGTAGTGGGAACTGTATGAAATTATACCTCTTTTATCTTACAGTCTTTCAAATCATTATTAAACCACTAATAACTTTTTAGGAAGTCCCCACAATCTGCTTTATGTTTGCCAATAAATTTTATGCTTATTCCCAAGTAAAACTAATAATATACCTTCACTGACCGCTCAGTTAAGAACTCACAACCATGTCACACATCATTTCTAATCTTCATCATTCCTCTATGAGATGCAATTGTTACATTTCACATGAGGTCATTGAAACACAGTTTGGTCAATTTGCTGTCTACTGGTAGATTCATATTTCCAAATTGGGATGTCTGAAATACAGCATTTCACTAGGGTTTCGTATGTTTTTTCATCACCTGGACTTCATCACTTTGGGCTGACTTTTTCAGACAGAGACATATGGGGAGGAATACTAGCACTGAAACTTCTTTCAGCATGATGGAGGCTGCCCTTCTTAGGTCTTCAAGTATAGAAATTACACCAGAAACCATAATGACCATAATGAATAAAATCTCTTTAAAGAAGCTGTATACTGCAACTTCAGGTTTTCCAGGCTATTTGTTTATTACCAATTTGGTCTTTAATAGTCTTGACACCATGGAAGAGGAAACTCAAACAGAAATAGTGTGTCTGGAGTAAGAATAAAGACTCTCCCTCTAAACAATAATGAAATGGAATTCTGGATTAAGTATAGTCTCCTGTGAATTTAATTCCAGAAAAACAGTTATCTCTGTATCAGTAAAAGCAGTAAAATGCATGAAAATCGAAAGTGGAGAAGATGGTGCCCCCAGGGGGAACTTAGCAGTATGCAAAGACAGACTGGTCATCACAACTAGGGCTCCTAAGGAGGTAGAGGATAGAAGTTCTGCTTAATATCCTACAGGGTATGCCTCCATGACAAATAATTCTTCCATCAGGAATGTCAACAATGCACTAGTTAAGAAAAACCTTTCCTTTAATGATAATATTCAAGCCAACTCTTAGACTCTGTGAAACTATAGTGGTTATTGGAAGGAATACAGCAGGGGAAGGATGGATAGGTTCTTGTGGTATAAGGGATTTTGGTTGTGGTTGTGTTCAGTTGTACACACACGTGTGAAATAATACTCCTAAAATATTATAATATTATAAATCAATGTTAATATTTTTTAAAATAAAGTCATCACCAACCTCCTCCAAAAAAGAAACCCCTTCCTAGCTTCATAAGTGCTGCAGGTGTCTCTCCCTCTGTTTCTGTCTCTCCCTCTCTATTTCCTTTCTCTTTCAATTTTTCTTATCAAATAAAATAAAGTAAACATAGAAAACATTAAAATAAATAAACCCTTTCTTACACTGGTATAGAAGAACCCAGTGAACTGGTCTTCTCCTGAACTAATACCTCTGCTAGAACTCGTTTCTTCTCAAATTTCAATGATTACTTGCTCTAGTTTGCAGCTTCCTGAGAGCATATGAGCATATAACCACCAATTAGAGTATATATATATATATATATATATGCATTGAAGTAAAGAGCCTATCAAGTCTGAAATAACATTCTAAGAATTTATAATATAATTGTATTATTCTATAATTAAGTGATATACAAGAATGTCATACTATTCTATGACATACTATTCCCTTCACCAAGGGCATATATATATATTTACATGATTTGATATAGTGTGTATGTATATATGAGCAATACTTATACACATTCATCATGTATACAAAACAAGCATAGTGCATACATTTATATGTACATGTAACATATAAACACTGCAATACTAATAAGTGTCTATGTATATCATGATGTACACAGTACATATATATATCAAGTATATTGTTTATCCACATATGCTATTTATATGAATAATGCTTAGTTTACCATCAGTCATGTATAAGTGTAAGTGATAGCATACACTTATTGTAGGGTATCCTTATATAAATATAAATGGACATATTTATACATAGAATATATTGTATACATATACAGTATTGATAAAATAGCAATGTATTATTATATGTGTAGTTACATATACATTATATAATTTATAATTTATGCCATGGTACATACATACATATATAGAATTCACTTATATAAAGATGTTTGTGGGGAGTCGGGCGGCAGCGCAGTGGGTTAAAAGCACATGGCGCAGAGCACAGGGGCCAGCGTCAGGATCCCAGTTCCAGCCCCCTGCTCCCCACCTGCAGGAGGTTGCTCCACAAGCATTGAAGCAGGTCTGCAGGTGTCTATTCCTCCCCCACCCCGTCTTCCCCTCCTCTCTCCATTTCTCTCTGTCCTATTCAACAACAACAAAAGCTATGGCAACAATAACAACTACAACAAGCACAACAACAAGGGCAACAAAATGGGAAAAATAGCCTCCAGGAGCAGTGGATTCGTGGTGCAGGCACCAAGCCCTAGCAATAACCCTGGAGACAAAAAAAAAAAAAAAAAAGATGTTTGTGTACATCATTAGTGGCTAATTCACAAGGGGAGAGTTGATCATCTTTAAGGAGATAATTATGATCTTGAAAATTCTATTAACTAGTGAGGTTTAAAGTCAATCATCAATAATAAATTTTTAAGTAACAGTTATCAAATGAAAACATTAACTCAAATAGACATATGTAACTCTATATTCATAACTGCATTATTCAAAATACCCAAGGAAGGGAAGCAAACTAAATGCACATCTCAGAGGATGATTAGATAAAAAGGTTATGGGATGGGGATGGGTGGTGGCACACCTGGTTGAGCACACGTTACAATGAGCAAGTACTCAGGTTCGAGCCCCCAGTCCCCACCTGCAGGAGGAAAGCTTCACAAGTAGTGAAGCAATGCTTCAGGTGTCTCTCTGTCTCTCACCCTCTCTATCCCTCTCTTCCCTCTTGATTACTGACTGTCTCTAACTAATAAAATAAAGATAATTTAAAAAGAAAAAAGATTTTTAAAAAAAGGTTATGGGATATACATTCAATAGTATACCACTTTGCTATTAAAATAAAGATGATATTATATCCTTTGGGACAAATTGGATGCAATTGGTGGTGATTATACTTAATGAAATAAGACAACTACCAGATGTTTCTGTTCATATGCAAAATAAAAGTACTCAAACTATATGAACTTTCAAAAAATAATAAGGCAATCAAACTATCTCAGATTTTGTGAGAATTATGATGATTGGGGTTGGGATGGAGAGAGAAGAAAACTTTGGTGTTGGGTGTAGTGTAAAACTATACCCCTAAAATCATGTAATTTTGCAAACCAGTATCAAATTAATAATAAAACAATTAAAATAAGTCATGATGGATAAAATTGGGTATTAGACAAACATAATGGAATACTATTCGGGTACTAGGAAAGATAAAATCCTTGTTTCTAATACAAATATATATGTATGTGTAACTGCATAAATATTTGTGTGTAAATATTTTGTATATTTGCATTAAATATGTGACTAGACATGTATGTATATGTGTGACTATATTATAAAGTATATACACACATACATATTATAGAATTATTACCAAATATATTGTGTAACTGTTATAATTATTATATAAATTAGTATAATACATATATTTTATAAACTACATATAAATTATGTATGCAATCACATATCATTACACCTTTAGAGATGTAAATATATAGTGCACACACCCCTTCAAGTCTTCAGAGTACAAAAGCTTCCACCACAAACGCTTCCAAGCAAGAACAAGTTCTGGATGCAAGGCCAGGAACTGAACCCTCAACCCCTGTAGGCTTTTGGTGACCCTGATGCAAAATGCTCAGGTTATGGACTTCACCTCCCTTACTCTGCAGGGCTGAGGCCCAGCTCACTGTGCACCTGTGAGTGGGTACACCTCACTGACTGTCTAGGGCTCAGCATGAGGCTGGCTCTGGTAGGTTCTCCATTACCTCACTCTGCTCAGTGCAGCATTTGCTTTGCAGTGAGGAGGCTCCAGTTCTGAGAATAGGATTCTCTGCAGCCCTCTCCAACTTTTAGGATCTATACCTACAAAACTGAGGCCTTCCCTCCCACCCCCATTTTACACAACCCCAACCCCTGCCCATTTGCCACCATCACCCCATGACATGTGCATGGGACTATGGGGGCCCACATGTGCAGTTGGCTGTCTACCCTCCAGTAGGAGGCTCTGGCTGGCACCCCACAGGTCCCTGAGTGTCCAGTGGAAGGAGAGGAGACTTCCACCACTTTTAAAGCTTCACTGTGTGCTGGGACCCAGTTCAGTTCTTGCTCAGACTCACAGCAGCAGGGGGAGCCTGTTGAACTCCATCTCCATTAATAAAGAAGGGAGGAGTGGTGGGAAAGGTAAAGACAATGGACACATTCTAGAAGGGACAGTAAGACAGCAAGGAGACCTCAATCACTAGTAAGAGTTAACAAATTAGTCATCAAGATGAAAAGGTGGTAGATGGAATACTATTCTGCTATAAAGATAAAACCCTGCACTAAAACAGTGTTGATGAACATAGAAGGTGTAGCACTACATGAAATAAGTCAGAAGGGGAAAAAGCAAACCCTGTATAATTTTACTCAGATGTGGCATGGAAAGAAAAGAGATGAATTAAATGAAATAATAAACTTTTGGATTATAAAACCAATGTGGGGGAGTGTAAATCAGAACATAGAGGGCAGACATAATGATTTTCAAGGATCCAAACTTGAAATATATATAATGTTTATAATGTTACAGTACAGAGATTTGTCAATAAAAATATTTGCTTAAAATTGAAATTTTCCATACTAAATCAGTATCAAAATGAAAAATGGTGGGAGGGCTTATTTGGCTCAGTAGAGGGTTTTTTTTTTTCCTACTAGAGGAGAAAATGAATATTACTCTTACTACTCTGCTTTTCAAATTTTTCATTATTTTTATTCAACTCTTTCCATAGTGATATTATAATTCATATCTTAACTTTGATCTACAACTGGAACTGTGAAACTAGAGCTTTCAGTTGTTTATTTTCTTTGTAAAAACAAAAATTCTTTACACTTATGGGTAGGAAGTTTTAATTAAGTCTGTTAGAATGTCCATGTTCTTAAGGAAAAGCTACCCAGTATGTGGTTGAGACATTTCATATAATATTGCTTAATGTATATTGAGATATGCACACCCAGACACACAAGTATACAGCTTTCAGTTAAGATACCAATATAGCCACCATTTACTCTTTATGCCGAAGAAAAGTTTCTACTGTCATTAAAAAGACAATGGTAAATTAGATCTCTGACAAATTACATATATGAAAAGATGCAGTCTCTTACAAATAAAGCTGCAAAATGTATTGAAAGTATTTTAACATAGCTCAATCGAAAATAATTCAATTTTACTTTACAATGAGTTTTAATACATATTTCTCATAAGTAAAAGCTATTCAGTTTTTAATAAAAGTAATTCAGTTTCCTTAATCTTCTCATAATGCCACCTGTACTGAAATAACAGATATATGTTATTGGTTGCTTATATTCTCAATGTTTTACATACAAATATCATTTGGCCCAGACCAATAGCCTGTACTATTTGATACTATTAGCTCCATTGAACAATTGAGAAAGAGACATAATGATTAAATAATTTACCCAAAGACACAGAAATATTCTGAGCCAGTACATTATTGAAATAAGCACTCACAACTTAAAATACATTTGACAAAAAAAAAAAGGACTAATTTTCTATAGCATTCAGCTTAGCTGCCATTAAGTAAAATGTTTTCTTTTTTGAATGAGAACCATATTTCCAAACCTTTTTCTAAATCTTATTTGAAAGTCTGACCAAAATCAGTTGTATTACTGCTAATAAATCTTGTTTTCTATAGGAATATTCATGGGATAGGTTAGGGTAGGATAGGATAGGATAGGATAGGATAGGATAGGGAAGGATAGGAGAAGACAAAATAGAATAAAAGAAAACACACATC
Source organism: Erinaceus europaeus (assembly GCF_950295315.1). Classification (NCBI taxonomy): domain Eukaryota; kingdom Metazoa; phylum Chordata; class Mammalia; order Eulipotyphla; family Erinaceidae; genus Erinaceus; species Erinaceus europaeus. The sequence continues at coordinate 131,183,479 of NC_080163.1, forward strand.
TAAACTTTAAATTTCCCCATACACTAGAGACTTTTGACAGGGAACATTGGGAAGGAAAAAAAAAAAAAAAAAAAACATTAGAAGGGACCGGTTGGTAGCACACCTGGTTAAGTACACGTTACAATGCATGTGGACATGGGCTCAAGCCCCTAGTCTGAACCTGCAAGAAGGAAGCTTCAGGAGTGGTGAAGCAGGATTGCAGGTGTTTCTCTCTTTATCTCCCTCTCTGTCTACCCCGTCTTCTCAATTTCTGGCTATCTCTATCCAATAAATAAATAAGGACATTAAAATTAAAAAATAAAACAACATTGGAAACAGATTCAGACTACAAAGTGACTTTCCCTTCATGAATCCTATTTCCTTGAATGAAATGTTTTATTTTTAATATATAGCTCATTGAGATATCTAAAATAGACCTCCCCAAGACATGCAGGTTATTTTGAGCTGAAACGAAAAGTCTGAAGGCTAAAAAAAAAAAGAACTTTTGGTCACTCACTCCCTTGACTATCCAGAAGAATTCAAACTAGGGATCTTTCTCAGAATTACAGTTATTACCAAAAAATAATCTCTTGGACAGAGAAAACTAACCTATTGCAGGGAAAACATCCAATTATAGAGCATCTGTTTTCCCTTCATGAGTCACCTTCTCATCATGTGAGGCCTCCTCTCAAAGCCAGAGGCATCTATCCCATTCCTTAACTCAGGGATATATAATTCCTCCTTCTGCCTCAATGTTTTTGAAATATTAATATATGTATGTTTGCATGTAGGTTTCCTTTATACATGTATTTACTTATTTTTCTCCTGTTAATGTAGCTGACATCTATTTTATTACTGAACCAGCCTAAGGAAAATCCAGAGAAGTAGATGGAAACTTTCCCTCCTCCCCAACAATTCCAATCTATATTACTGAAATTGTCATCCAGCTGAAATTGGAAATCATTAACTAATTTAAGAAAGTGTGGATTTATAATAACAAATGTAAAAATAGTGCATAAAAGACAAGATTTTATCCAAAAAGCTGCAGGAATTACTCAGGTCTAGTTTCCAGATTCTCCTTAACCTGCCATGAATACAAATCCTAATGTGCCTCTGACACCTACCCAATGAGAGACTGAATATCCAAATGGACAATGGCTTGATAACATATGAAAACAGAACTTTGACCCTTCACATGCACCACACACCCCAGTATCTATATTAGCAAACCAGGGAAGTCAAATAATAATCCCTGAAGCAACTGACCTCAAAAAGTCAAGACAAGGTAATATCTTAGAGCTCCCCTAATTCATACTCCTACTTCAAATGTATTATTGAATAAATGCATTTGGCAGAGATTTAGACATCTCTACTAAATATAGAGGAAGTCAAATATGCACATCTAATCAATCATAAAGGGCATCTGCTTCTCTTTGGCTACTTACAAATTTCAACAGATTCCAAGCAAGATGTATCAGAAGCTTTTCCCTTTTTTTCTACTATAAAGTTTTCCCTCTCTATGTCTGTCTTTAAGACTGTCAAACATAAGTAAAAGGGAGTAAACTTTTAACCTCAAATAAAACCCTTTTGGTATGGGATTATTCTGAGTTGGAGAGAATAGGAGAATCTCTAAAAATCAACCAAAAATTATTCTTTTATATGAGGCATTTATAAGGAGTATCTCTATTTGTAAGGGTTTCTTCCTCTTTTCTATATTGAAGGATGATTAAATCTCTAGATATTCAACAAGAAGGCAAAAAGTTAAATCTGATTAACAACTACACCCTCATTAATTGTGTTTTGCCTGGTAACTTCCCATTCCCATGCCCAACACATTGTCTTTATATAAAGGTGGCATTTAAGGTTGTGATTTGGGTTATTTCAGGGAGGCACTCAGCATTTTCTGGGTACTTCCCAACTATACAGAAGGTAAACATGATATTAAATTTCTGTTTGTTTCTCTCTTGTTAAGCTGTCCTTTATTACAGAGGGATCTCAGTCAACAGTCTAGAAAAGTAGAGGTAAAATTGTTTTTCTTCCCCTGTACAAGTGATGATCGCTGATTCCCTTGCTATGGTGAATTCTGAATAAATTACTTTTGCGTGTTCTCCTCTGAGTGAATTTCATTTATTTCCAGGTTAAGCTCTCTAGCCAAGATTGTAGGTTCATCATCAAGGCCTTAACTCAATCCACTAAAGAAAAGTCACACACGGAAGCCCACCTAGGGAATTTATAGGTATCCAGCTATGTTTGAAAACAATAGCAGCCTCTTGACAAAACAGATACAAACACAAACCTTTGATAATTCATAACAGATACATAGTACAATAGACTCACAAGTGAGAAGATTTTAAAAAATGCCCATGATTGTATCAACCCAGCTCATTTTAACTGACTTAATGATTTATCCATAAAAATAAACTTCAGGTTAATTTCTATCCAATGGAGAGTTTTGTTCCTTTCTCAGATGTCCTTGGGCTTTTCATGCTATTTCAAAGGCTATTTAAAGGGCAGAGGTAGATAGCTTAATGGTTATGCAAAGAAACTCTCATGCCTCAGGCTCCAAAATCCCAGGTTCAATCCCACATACCACCATTAGCTAGAGCTGAACAGTGCTCTGGAAAAATAATAATAATATACAAACAAAATTACTATTCTAAATGCCTGAGATTCCAAAGGCTGTTTAAAGAGTGAAGGAATGGCTATGAGGCTGTGATCACACACACACACACACACACACACACACAGACCGCCAACTCTTGCCCAGGTTAACTAAAAGTGTTTGGAGGCAGTTGCTACACGGTGATAAGGAAAGAAAAAAAGATAAGGTTTTAAGCCAATAGCGGTGATACAACTGGGTTTAAGTAAATCAAAACTCTTCATAAGAACTGAGACCAATATATAAGCCCATCCTACTTTTATCTTATCATTACCATTAAAAGTCAAAAGATTTATGTGATCTGAAGAGAAATCAACTGTGTATCTCACCATCACCTAAAACAACATTTTAATTCAAGTAAATATCACTGACCAAAGATTACTGATAAAGGGAACCAGATATTGGCACACCTAGTAAAGTGCACATGTTACCGTGTGCAAAGACCTAGATGGAAGGTCACCACTTGTAGCAAGGAGGTTTCACAAGAAGTGAAACAGTGCTTCTCTCTCTATCGACCTCTCTCGACCTCTTTTTCCCTCTCTCTCCTCCTTCTCTCTCAATATCTCTCTGTATCCAAAAACAATTAAGTTTAAAAATATTACTCATAAATTTTTCAATTATGAGTATTATTTTGACTCTGACATGGAAACTAACATTTACTTAAGGGTACTAGTTAAATAAGACAAACACAACCATCTAAATTAATCAATAACTAAAATCTCAAAAATAGTATGTTGCTGCAATTGAAAAAAAAAGTAAATATTTATCAGTATTTCTTTCTGAAGCAAAGCCAAAGACAGAGATGACTTTCTAAATAACAAGAATTCACTTTTAGCTGAAGCCTATACATTTCTATGCATTTTCTCCTATACAGGTCATGATTGAATAATAGACACATTATTGTTAATTCTCTCATGTTAATGGGATAAGATTTCAGTTAAAGGCAAATGCTAGCTTATGTGTCCCAAGTTATAGCTTTAAATAGCTATAGGTTTAAACAGCTTTCCCAATTAATCTTCACAATTAATAGATTAATGGGGAGGCAGTTAACTTTTAATGACAGCACAGCTAGAGGCTGATTGATTTTAGAGACTTAATAGCAACTATTTCAAGTCCAGATATTAGGACAAGGAGACCTACAAATCCACCAAACAAAATCAACCAAAGGTGAAGGGTGGAAGGAATAATTAAAAAGGAAAAGAGCTTCAGAGCTGTAGGAATCTGCACACATCACAGATTTTACTGACAGATAAAATGTCCATTGTGATATCATGATGAGAGATTTAAGACTTGTATATACATTGCAAATCGGTTTCTTTATTGCTAAATCTAAATTTCAGTCTGACTTTTAACTACAAAAGGACATGAGAAAAACTTTAAATGAGTGCAGCCTAAAAATAATTCAATCGATAGATGACAGAATGCAAGATTCTTAAAACTGTGATAAAAAAAAATGTCCTATCAAAAAAATGGGAATTTTTTGGAGTGAGGTAGGAAGAGATTTAGAATATCAATAAATGTGTAACTTGGATAAAATAAAAGTATACTTTGAATTAAGAAAGTTGAAGTCCAACCTAGAGAAAACTCACATAAGTTTAAAAACTGATGTCAAAAAGATAATAAATGCAAAAATATTCATGCTAGCCAAACATGAATTGGTGCCATTCACAATCTAAGCACATAGTAGAGTCAAGCAAGAAAAGGAATATGTAGTGAAAATACGTAGTGAATATCACATACAAATGAAAACAACAAAGTTCTCTCTACTTTTGCTCACAGATTCAGGAATATGTATCATGAAAGCTCTACATAAGAGCTCATATGACTCCTCCATTTCTTGTAAACAACATAGTTAACTATGTTGACTTTAAGTCTATGCTAGAACAATGAAAGTCAAATGGTAACAAAGATAAACCTTTAAGAGAAAACAGGTTAATGGAGCCTGGGTGGTGGTGCACCTGGTTGATCCTACATGTTACAATGCACAAGGACCCAGGTTCAACCCCTAGCCTTCACCTGCAGAGGGAAAGCTTTACAAGGGTGAAGCAGTGTTGCAGGTGTCTCTCTTTCTTTCTTCCTTTCTATCTCTTCCTTCCCTCTCAATTTCTGTCTCTATATAATAAAAAATATTTTAAAAAAGATAAACTAGGCCTAAATGTATGGTATAAAGATTTTTCTTTTCTTTTTAAAAAATTCATTTCTTTTTTAAGTTTTAAGTATTTATTTCTAATGATACACGAGAGATATCAGAGCACTACTCACCTCTGGTTTATGCCTGAGTTCTGAACCTGGGACTTTGGGGCCTCAGGCATGAAAGTCTTTTTGCATAACTATTATGTTGTCTCTCCAGCCCAGAGTTTTTTCTTTTTTAAATAGACTCATGTAAAAACTCTTGGGCCTAGCTGGTAGGGCTCTTGGTTGAACACACATATTACAATGTGCAAGGACCTGGGTTTGAGCCCCTAGTCCCCACCTACAAGGGGAAGGCTTTGCAAGTGGTGAAGCAGTGCTACAAGTGACTCTCTGTCTCTCCCCTTCTCTATCACTCCCGTCCCCTCTCAATTTCTGGCTGTCTCTATCCAATAAAGATAATAAAAAGTTAAAATAAATAAAATTAAAACTCTTGAGTGAGTTTCTATAGATAAACACTTACTTTTCATGAACCAGGAAAAGAATCAAAGAGAACATATAATATCTGCTATCAATGCTGCAACAAATTTCCACAAGCTATTATCTTAAAATAAGGCAAATTTATCATCATTTTATAGTTCTGGACATTATAAGCCTGCAATCTGTTCACTGACTAACATCGGGTTTCTGCAGGGTGACATCCTTTCTACAGATGGGTAGAATCAATTTCCTTATTTCCAGTTTATAGACCCACCATCATTATGATCCCTGTTTCCATCATCACGGCATTTCCCTGACTTTCCTGTTACCTCTGTCACTTAAACAAATTCTTCCTACAGCATTGAGCTCCCCTTTTCTTTCAGTAACCGAGGATAAATTTTCCATCTCAAGAGTCTACATCTAATCACATCTGCAAAAATTTCTATGGTCATGAAAGTAACATATTGAAAGACTATAAGGATTAGGATGTGAGCATCCTTTAGAAACCATTACTCTGCCTGCCAAAGTTCCCAAACTGTAGTTATATAATAAAAAAATGAGTTGTTTTTTTTCCCCCAGATTTTGGGCCTCAAAAATTCCTCACTGATTATTAAAAACAGTTTTGATTCTGACATGGTGACACACATATTATTTTTACAATGAACCCTCCTATTTTGAGTAAGTCATTTGAATTAACAATGAAAGCCTTATACATAATTATAAATTGAGGTAGACAAGACCATATCATTCCCAAAGTCCCTTAGGAGATATACCTAATCTCCAATGCACAAAGATGAGACCTAGTCTCTCCATTTAAAACACCAGGTATTTCTCCAAGTCTCAGTCTTTCTCTCATTTCTTATGGTATTTAGCCTGAAAACAAACACCACTACCATCCTTTTTGAACGATTCCTCCTTAGCATAAAAAAGCTTCTATTAAGGCCCCTCCTGGGTGGTCTGAGCCTTTATTTAAACTGCCTCCTCCCTCTCCTGTCTCTAAGTGGGGATAATCATAGTTCTAAGCTAAGTATATAAAAACTGGTTCCTGGTGTATAGTAAGAACTGTGTAAGTGTTCATGATTGCTACCTTACATTTTTATTATCATAAAATAAAAAATCAAGAGTTAGAATAAAATATAATTTAGCTATATATTTCTTACAAAGTTCTTTAACAGTTATCTTTTGACAAGGAAAGAGGGCATCATTTAAGGTGCCTAAAAAAAGTGTTATCCTAACATCTAAAAAATTACTAAACTAAGAAGGAAGCAAATTGCTTTCTTATCAAGAAATAATTATTAATGTCCCCAAAGCCCTATTTGTCTTGGTCTCTCCAAAACTTTGGAGTTGTTTCATTATCCCAGAAAAATGGAATTTGAGACTTCAAATGAGACCAAAATTGAACAGACACAACAGATAAGTGGAAAGGGATTTGGAGAACCTGGGCTTGTCTTCATCTGGAAACCTCTGATTATGCAGTTAGAATGTTCAGAGCATTCATGCTGTGCCTCGCTAAATCGCATGTGCATGAAGTCACAGCAACGATGACCTCCTAAGTATGTGCTATTTCCATTAACTGATATTTTCAACCTGAAATTGCTATGTTTTAGACCTTGACTCCTGGAGAGAAAATTGGAAAAGTTTCAATTTCATTCCTATTCTAGTCATATTAGATGGTATTTCATTCAACATTTCTGAACAAAAACTCCATTTTATTATAAAATTATTTTGAAAGTTGTTATTTGTACGTCAAAATATCACACTTTTTAAGATGAGGGCTGAAATACTTCAGAGTGATAAGGATTTTTTCTGCAGATAAATGCATTTTAATAGGTGAGCCTATAAAGCTATTTTAATAAAGTTATTTTTAAGGGGGAAGAGGGGCCAGACCAACTAGAAACAATAAGCCTTTCTGAGAAATAATGTGAAATTAAACAAAGGATATTTCCATTTCATTGGCTAAGATTATTGTGTTTGATTTCAAAATCAAGCAAGGGACCAGCTTGGCTGGCCTCAGGGGTTCATTTCCACTCTGTTTTTGGCAGCTTAGTTAAAAGCTGGCTGAGCAGGTGTGAGTTAGCTCACCAGGAGAAAAGCTAATACCTGTTTGGAGCTCTGGAATCTCCCTCCTTCCAACAAGGCCACATACCCATGACAGAACCACCAGAGTTATAATGACACTTGGATGTTTCCAGCCCCTAATCTCCCTAACACAGATAGCATTGGGGTATGGGCCCCACAGCCAGGAGTGTGAGCTCTTTAGTAATCAGAATTTTAAAATGACCTGTAAGGTTCCAGTTCCATGCTATAGACATATTGTAGAGGCCCTCTGTCAGTGCACGCAAAACCTGTGAAATAGCAAGATGTTTCTCCAGTAACTAAGTCACATTATCTGGAGAAAGAGGCTTTGCAGATAATGCTATTGAGTTGGTCAAGTATTTAAACAAATGCACACTCAGCTCTCCAACATAAAAGATATCCTCTCCTTGACCTATGCATCAGGCACGTCTGAGTTGTCACAGCATCTAATCTACTGCAAATTGACTTCATGTTTAGCAGCTAAAGCTTTAATAGGGCAAACTGATCTATGCTAGGACACCAATGATATTTTTACTGGAGCCCACTAGAGAAGCATGTTAAATAATAATAGCTACATGTACTGCATGTTATGTCTCAGTCACATTAAATTCTTAAAACCACCCTGTGAGGAAGATTATATAGCCATTTTCTAGATGGGGAATTGAAGGTCAGATAATTTAAATTTCTTGCTGAGGCTTTGGGCTTTTACTTTTTTCATTCAACATCTGTACTTTCAATGATGATATTCTGCTACTAGTACAACTCTCCCACTTTACTGCCTGAACTTTTTAAAGAGTTATTTGAGCAAGTACTTTAAGTACATTATCCTAAGCAGACATGATGTATGACAAGCAAGGTTTTTTATGTAATAGATAAGAATGGAACACAGTCTCTATTGTGATATTTCTTTAAATGTGTATCAATAATATTTCAAATCTCACCTGAAAAATGTTAGCTTATTTAACTGTAAATATTAGATTTTGATAAATGAAATTCAAGTTCTAGAGAACACTGAATCATAATTGGTGAAGAGCAATCAGTAAAGTCCAAATTCTACTTGAACATCATTTCTACTCCATATACTCCACCACAATCTGCTATTGGTAATAAAAGCCCACACCCACATCTGCCTTACTTCTCTTTTCTAATGAATTTCTCCACTTGGATGGATCGTCTAACTGAAATTCTGGCTTCTTTGCCCACCACCCTAATCCACCATAGACACACACACACACACACACACACACACACGATGAGATAACTGATCAAATTGCTAATCCACCATACACACACACACACACACACACACACACACACACACACACACACACACACACGATGAAATAACTGATCAAATTGCCATCCATAATATCTGGGGAGTTTATTCGAAACTCATCTTAAATTCTATCCTATCTCTCTCCCAGAAACATTTCATATGAATACTATAGGACTATTGCATTCTGATTATTAAATTTTGGTTGAGCTTTATTGTTTTTTGATTAAACTAATAGTTAATATCTGCTGCTCTGTGCAGCTGTCAGCTCTGATTGGTTTACACACAAACAGCCACTAGCTGACCACCTCAGGGCTCAAGTGACTTCCTTGGCTTCCCAGCATCCTGAGTGAAACTCTTAAACAGTAGTTAAAGCCATATATTGAATCTCTGTGTGTATATGTTGTGTGTGTGTGTGTGTGTGTGTGTGTGTGTGTGTGTGTGTGTGTGTCGTGTGTCTAATGGCCCAGATCCACAGTGTAACTTAAAAAGACCCATACTTGTAGCTGCAGGGTTGAGATGAAATGAAAGAGGTGAATGTAGGTACATTGAGGAGGAAGGACCATTATTTACTGAGTACACAAGTTGGTGAAGCAGTACAAATACAGAAGTGTCTCTCAGGGTTTCCAACTATGGTTCAGCAGAAAAAGAAATTCTAGGGGCTGGGTGGTGGTGCATTTGGTTCAATGAACATGTTACAATGCTCAGGGACCCAGGTTATAGCTCCAAGTCTCCGCCTGCAGGGGGAAAGCTTTGCAAGTGGTAAAGCTGTGTTGCTGGTGTTTCTCTGTCTCTCTCTCTTTCCCTCTTCCCTCTCGATTTCTGGCTATCTTTATCCAATAAATAAAAATAATACAAAAAAATTAAAAATAATGTATTAAAATTAATAAAATAAACACAATTAAAAAAGAAAAAGAAAACCCATTTGATATAAAAAAGAAGGTACAGAAAAACAGAGATGATTTCTAGCTTCTCATTAAGTATCCTATTTATAACATGAACAATAATGTTTAAGGAAATATTTAAAACATACATTTTTAGATCTTGCAAATGCCAAACAAAATCAGAAAAAGCAAGTTATTTTAAATTCTTGGGTAAGTTGATATGAAAACACCATGCTGGGTGATTTACATATAATTATTAGCAGAGGAAAAGATTATCTATCAATCTATCTGTGGTGACTTTCTTGGCTTTTTTTCATTGAGTAAATGTTGACAAATTTAAGGGGTAGTAACGAGTTATTTCATAATCTGAAATCATGTATTTCAATTATCTGTAAGGAACTTTAAGTGACAGATTGTAAGAAAGGTTTTTCCTGTGAAACTACTCTCATTCTCCAGTATTTGAGATTTAATTTCCATAAATTAGCTCATAATATACATATCTGAAAAATATGTATATTATGAGGTCTTTTTATTTTTAGAGTTGCAACAGAATAAATGTATTTTGTAATTAAGTAACAATATGAATAATCATTTTATATTATAGTTATTCAATACTTCAAGTACTTTGCATTGTAGAGAATATATTTAGGCTGGGCACATTCCTTCCTAGTAGAATTCTGAATGTAGTTTTCCTAGTTTTAAACCAAATTTAAATTAAATAACTATGAAATCTAAATGACCAAGGAGATTAAGCTAAACAGAAATATCAACTAAAATACCTTTTTACTTGGTTTGTTGCACTTGGAAATCTGTTATTCAAAATACTAAAACACCTTTAATAAAATGGTTTCCTGGGGGCCGGGCGGTAGTGCAGTGGGTTAAGTGCACATGGTGCGAAGTGCCAAGACCAGCTTAAGGGTCCCGGTTCGAGCCCCCAGCTCCCCACCTGCAGGTGGGTTGCTTCACAAGCAGTGAAGCAGGTCTGCAGGTGTCTCTCTTTCTCTCCCCCTCTCTGTCTTCCCCTCCTCTCTCCATTTCCCTCTGTCGTATCCAGCAACAACATAAATAACAGTAATAATAATGATAACCACAACAACAATAAGGACAACAAAAGGGGGGGGAATGGCCTCCAGGAGCAGTGGATTCGTGGTACAGGCACTGAGTCCCAGCAATAACCCTGGAGGCAAATAAATATAAAAAATAAAATGGTTTCCTTATTTTTCATAAAGCTCACTTGAATATCATTCTTGTTTTGTCATACATACCACCCAGGTTTCAGTCCAGTCCCCACCACACTGAATCAAACTTCTGTGCTATGGTGTCTTTCTTTCAGTCTCTAAGTCTCTTTCTCTGTTATTCTATTTGAAAAGTTGACCTGAAATGGTTAAGTCCCACTGATGATAAAACAAATAAATTATCTGAGTTTATTTTTAAATTAGTAAAGGTTATTTCTTTATAACTTTGTTGCGAAAAAAAAACCCTCCAGGAATTTTCTTCATAGCTGGTATGTCCAGGGGCATATTTTAAAAAATGTAGTAGTTGCCACCAGAGAACAACTGAAAGTCTCAAATGCTTCCTGCCACAGATTTTTAAATCTAACTAATTGTGTAGTGCTACAGAACACACTGGAGAATTGAAGCTCTCTGGAGGATCAATTACCTTAGAATCTCTCACTACTTGGGGAATCAAATGTGGTCAATAATTCAATAGCATTCACCTATGGTTTCTGAACCCTGATATACAGCTAAAGTAGTGAATTCAAACTGATAAGTCATTTCTCAAAATAGCACAATTAGTGTCATCATAATGAACTATATCATTTCTCTTTCTCTCTCTTCCTCTTTCTTCTCTCTTCTATTTTTCAAGCAGAATCTATATGCCTTTACATACCTGTTTCCCAGCACATGATTCAATATAACAAGTACTTGGCAAATGTTTATTTAATTAAGTCAGATATAATTTGAGTAACATTTTAAAATTAATATTAAATTTTAATGTAATTAAATGTAATTTTAATTAAAATTAAATTTTAAAATTAACTTTTGCTTTTTTTTCCATGAAGATCTTTTTATATATCAAATGATAAATAGCTTCACACCAGAATGCATCTATTTTCAATTAAATTATTGGAATTCAAGGGTTTTTGTTTGTCTGTTTTGTTGTGTTGTGTTTCATCTTGAGAGGCCAGTATTGAATTGCTACTAACTAATACATATAGGTATGGAGGGTAGTAGATTTTTGAGAAGGAGGAGGCATTGAAATATCAGAATTTTTTTTTTAGATTCATGCCACATAGGGGACTGTTTTTTTAAAATTTATTATTAGTGATTTAATAATGACAGGATTGTAGGATAAAAGAGATACAATTCCATATAGTTCTGACCACTAGAGTTCCATTGGAAAGGTCCCTATCTTATACCTCTGGGAGTATGGACCAAAGATCTTTATGGGTGGGAGGTCTGGCTTATGGAACTGCTTCTCCACTGAGCATGGTCATTGGCAGGTCAATCCATATCCCAGCTTGTTTCTATCTTTCCCTAGTGGGATAGGGGTCTGGGGCAGTGATGTTCCAGGACACACTGGTGAGGTCGTCTGCCCTGGGAAATCAGGATGGCATCATGGTAGCATCTGCAACCATGGTGGCTTTCATAAACCCTCTGTGGGTCTCTACAGGATCTTGACCTCAATGCAGAACAGCAATGGTAGAGATTGCCCCACTCTCTGAAGGAGAACATACTCTGTCAAAACTGGTCCTGAAATGAATGTAGTCTAGAATGTTCCTAGCTATGACCATGGACTGTGAGCTCAGACTGACAGGGATGCAGAGATTACATAGGCTCCTGTGCTAAATATGAATAAATATGAACACTAGATCAGATAGATGGAGTTGGCAGTTAACAGTATTTATATACTTTCTTCATATTTGGGAGTTACTCTCTGCCCTGATCCAGCTTTCTAAACTATTCTCAACTCTGACACCATCCTTCCAGACAGTTCTTTTAGCCCACCAGCATGTGGGCTCAGGCAAAAACTACTAAAGTCATGGGCTCCGTGAAATATAACTAAAATAGACTTCTTAGCTTCTTCCCATATGAAATGTTATAATTCTTAGTGATGGGAAGAGTATTCCATGAAATCTTTAATTCAGAATATACTCTTTTTCATATTCCCCCCCCTCAAAAAAAAACTCTTATGTGAAATACACATCAATAAAAAGTGAACAGACAAAGCAAAGCAAAGACAACTGCTTAGATACAGAAAACAAATCTGTGGCTACAAGATGGGAAAGAACTTGGTAAGTGAGTTAAATGGGTAGAGGGAGTCAACATCATTCAATGGATGATGACAGGTGGCAACTAGACTTCTGGTGGTGCTTATAATGGTGTGTATACAGATAATGAATTACAAAGCTATATACCTGAGACCTATACAACATTATAAATAAATGTTAATGTCTCAATAAAATGTTATTTAAAATAAGTCACTAAAATACAACATGTGATGTCAGATAGTTATTTTTCTTCTTAAATTTTTATTTGTGATTTAATATTGATTTACAAAACTGTAAAATAGCAAAAGTATAGTTCCACACCATTCCCACCACTAGAGTTCAATGTCTCCATCTCTCTCCAGTGAAAATTACAATAGTTCCCCCAAGGCCACAGATAGGGGTTCACTATCTACCTATATCTGTATGCCTGCCTGCCTGTCTGTCTGTATTTGTATTTATATTTTTTTACCCATTTTTATTCACTTCTATGGTCCTACCCTCACTTCCTTTCTAAATCACACATTATGCCTAATACTACTTCCAAAAGTGTCCTTCCTTCTTCCTCTTCTCTCTTAGATAAACGAAACAGTGTCTGACTTCCTCTGATGTTTTCCATATTTTCTTCTCTTTCAGTAATAGTGTACAAAACAAAGACTCTTGGTGACAAACATTTTTAGGTCCTAATAGAATTGGGGTTCGAAGTCCTGTGGTCATCTTTCCCTGTCATTGCCCCCCCCCCCCCCGGGAGTATGAACCAAAATTCACAGTAGTTTGTACGAGCCAAATTTCAGAAATATTTAATTCAATAAAGCACTATGGCATCAAGTTTTGTAAAACTTTGCACTATACAAATTATATAAAATCTCAGAAAAAAATCAAATATGTTCCCTTATAGAGAGGCTGGGGGAGAGAACAGAAAAAGTAAATAAATATAGTGTACTTAAATTTCACTATTCAGAAATAAAGCAACTACATATTATACTTTGTGAAATATATTTCTGATAAAACAAAAGTAAAAGCCAACAACTGGATCTGACATCTCCATGCCCTCATTCAGTCATGACATTCTATCAAACTTACATATTAGCATGAAACAGTCTAGTACCCGTCTTTTAGCACCATTGCCAATGCCATTACTAATCTGTAGCATATATCATATATATTACATGTATTAACTAATCAGCTAAATATCTGATTTCTATTTTCCAGGTTAGAGCACATCCCCTTTACCTCAGCATTTTCAACCTTCTTATTGCCAAGAGTCTTAATTTTACAAATACAAAGATAACCAAGATGCATATTGACAAAACCATTTTGAGATTTTTGATAAACTAGTTCTTAACTCTCTACAAATGATGCTTCGTGTATTGACTATTTCTTTGGCTTTATCTGTTGCCACTCCTCACCTTCCTCCAGTCCTTTCTAAACTATTTGGGTGTCTTCAATGCTCCAAGATTTTGTGGGGCTCATTCTCCCGACAGTGTGCCCCTCTAATCTTCCTCCTCTTCAAGAAATAATAGCTTTCTCTGATGCTTTGCCTATGACTATCCTAAATGCCTGTAATCCCTTCCCTCTTCATGTCCCTCTGGCAGCACTGGGATTATCTATAAAACAAGAAGTGACAACGCTGAGCTGTTTAAGAGTGAATTAAAACAGCAGCTCAGCTCTCTGCTTAAAGTAACCCTGGTCACCATGCACGTACCCAGAGCAATACTATATGTTTGGTTTTAAAGGGAAACAAAGTCCTAGACATAAACTATGAACACAAAAACGGCATGCGTCTGGGAGTCAGAAAGCCTTTTCTCAAGTGTTAGAGCAATAAATTACTGAATATGACCAATATTACATCCAAACCCACTGATGCTGAAGACATGTGTAATGATAGGTAGTGCAGTGTAGAAAGAATTACTAAATATTTGTTGAGAAATGAATAAAATGAGTAAAGTGAGTTGAAATTCCAAAAAGCCTCTGAAATTACAAGTGTAAAGAACATTTTTAATAGACCAACTGAACAATTTTCCAGTCTGATAAAGAGTAGTTTCTATGAAATAAAATGAAACCAGGGACTGTAGACAATATTTCACAAAGAATTCTATAACATTCTGAGTGAGAACTCTCTTTTTCATTCAGGTAGATTCACTGAATCATTACTGCCAAGTGAAAAATAACTAGTATTCCAAAGTGTGTAATTACAGGGTTCATTTAACATAGAACATATTCACCCAGTTTAATTTGTAGGGATACATTTCCAAACTATCAGCTCACAGTGAGTGAAAAATATGAGAATTCATCTGGTATCAAAGTTAATAGTATTAATGGAATTTGTGATTTTGAAAGCAAATGAGAGGAAACAGATAGGTTACCAATAAATCAAAATGGTGTTACATCACAAATCTTGGTTGACAAAGAGCATGCACCATTATAGTTTACCTTTCCTAGAGTTAATTTCAAGCATGTCTTTTTTTCTCATATGGTTTTGGGTCTTAAGTGTCAGGAATTTATCATCTTTCAGATGTTGAGTGGAGAGATGAATACATTCCTTACTCACCCACTTATCCTTTGAAACCCAGAAACTCTAGGGTAACTTTGATGTTTGTTTTCCAGTTATAAAGAGAGATCTTAAAATAGTAGCTGGGAAGAGAGACGGGCTTAGTCTGCTTGTATCTCCAGTTTCTAGAAGGATGTTTGTGTATGTGATCATAATTCTCAGTTCAAACCACTTCCATTAAAATGTTATATTCAATTCTGAGATCAGTTGCATCTTTAAATTAAAAAAACAGTTTATTCTGGGAGATATTATTATATATATTATAACTCTAGTATTAGCCATTTGTGTATAGTAGTTCACCTGGTATTTTGTTTAGAACATAAAATATGTAATTAAGTACATTTAGGTTTCAATAACATTTAATTAATTTCAACTAATAGATATGATGACAGACTTTGTGAAACATTACCTTTAGTTCAGAATCACATAAGCCTACTTTAATAAATGTAATATATAATTAAGAATAAACACAGTTAAGAATCAATTAATGCTTATAAAATCATTTATTTACCCTCAATATTTTTTACTTGTATATGCAGAAAGATAAGAGGGCTACAGAGCAGTTCACCAATATTGTTATTTCTAAGAAAATATTATTAAAATGATAATATCATTGCTTGTTCAGTAAAACAGATATTGAAAGGTGCAGTACATTGCTTGTGAGTAGTAAGAAGAAAATATTAAGTGCCTCAGTCATAACCATAATGAGATTGGGCTAGATAAGCAGGGGTCAACGGTCCAGGAAAAAGTGAAGCTCAAAGTGCACTGAATGTCTGTCTTTTTCTTTTTAAAAAAGAAGTTGAAAATAATGAGGAACCTTGTTCAGAAGTATATTAGATATCTCATTAAGTCATAATAATTTTCTGAGAGACTGGCACAAATTATGCTATACTGGCTTAGCAATGGAATCAGTTATTGCAAACTGTAAATCGGAGGTGCTTTCTTTTCATTTTGATCTGAATTCAGTATGAATTATTTTCCTGAATAAACAAAGAATAACAGAGAATAAGAGCACACCTGTTCCTGCGCGTAAGGACCTGGCTTCAAGTCCACAACTGCCACCTGCAGGGGGAAGCTTCTCTCTCTTCTCTCTCTGTCTCTTCTTTCTTCTCTCTTCTCTCTTCCCTCTCTTTCTCTCTCTCACTGTCTCTCAACTTCTATCAAAAAAAGAAGCCACTGAGACCCCTTGCTGGTGTGGAAAATAATAATAATAATAATAATAATAGAGAAAATTAGGAAGACTACTTTATTTTTGTTTTGGGTTTTCTGTTTTTGGCATTTGGGAATTTTTTTTGAAATGTTGAAATTATTCTCAAAAAAAAGAAAGAAGAAGCAAGAAATTGCAGAGGGTTTTGTAATCAGATCTTTAGTACAATGAAAGGAAACCAAATTTTGAACCAATGCCGCAGATCTATAACATTGAAGTTCTTCCCTTAAATAGCAATTTATACCTTTTGGAGAAGACACAGGTCCCTGCTTATAACTTACAGATGCAGCACCGCATTAGAGACCTGGCCATACAGCTCCTGAGAGAGACACATGGAGAGATAACTGGTGATGCTACTGAGGGCTACAGACATGAGTGCCTGCTGTACCTGGCAAGACCAACTGATGAGTGAGTTGGTTTCCTGGAGGGTGACAGATGTGTTTCTGAGATCTGTCACATGTGGCTATCTCTACCCACCACCTCTGATTCATGTTTGAACAAATGAAACTGCTAGAAGAGACATAGAACCATCTTTAAGTGTTATAAATTCTGGAGCAGGAAAAGGAAGAGAGTAAGACAGTTAACGCTTTAAATATCTCCTTCCAGAAGAGATTTAAAAGTGGGGCAAAGACACTGAATACTTCATGACATTGACATTTACAAATGGCTTAAGATACTGTGATCTTAGAGAATTACAAAAAGATAGTCATGTACCACTAGATAGTCATGTATTTCAATTGGTTCAAAATAGAGGAATTTTAAATAAAAGCACAGCAACCCAATGGGCTACTTTGAACCATTACAGAAGATAAATACAAAGACGATTTAGCCACAGGAGAAAAGCATTGGAGAGGTTGGAAAAAACACGCGTAAGAGAAAAGGCTGGTTGTGAACAGATGCTGTGTTAAGACTGAGTGAAATAATACATGGCAAACATCTGTCCAGATTCCAGATACTAGCAGGGAATTCTACAAATTTAAAATTAGACAAATTTAATTTTAATTTAAGGAAACTTTTAGGACCATGATTGTTTTAGTTATATTTTATCTGCTTGCTTTTGGCTAGACATAGAAGGTATCACAGGGGAAAAAGAAAATAAAAGAAACTTTATGTGCTCTGAGATTTACAGATTAGAAGTGGAAAGGTGCCAGATGCCAGAGAAAACAAACTGAAAAATCAACTTTGGGGAAAGGGGACATGAGAAACGCAGAGCAAATCACTACACAACAGGAGCTTGGTGACATGAAGACGAAAGCAGTTTGGAAGGGGATAAAGTAATATTTGTGATAACAGCTGTGGGAGTTTAGGTGATAAATAAAGAGGTGATTTTAATAAAGGGCAGTAAATTATTATCCTGTGTATTTCTAAAACTTGTTGGAAGGAAAATTTAGAACAGAATACCCTCTAAGGAAATAATCTGCATCAAAAATATAAAATGTGCAATCATGGGAAAGCATTTGTATCATTGATATTTAGTTCTCTAAGGGATGTCACCAATTTTCCAGCAGAGAGAGACACAGAGTATCAGCTGTTGAGAAAAACAAAGAAACATAGAAGAGGCATGGTAGTGATAGCATCCAGTATGCCAGGTAGTACAATCTAGTGGGTAATCATGGCAGTGCCATGAAGACAAATTTATTTACTTAATAAACTTCAATCAATGAAAGCAATGCAGAGTCCAGTGATGGCTGAGACAGAGGACATGCCACATGGGAGCACTAAGAACAGCACTAAAAGAGCTCCATGAATGGTGGTTTGGTGCTGTGGTAACTTTCCTTTTCTTCTTCCTGCCTGTCTCTTTCTCTAAGTGTATAAAATTTCATAATCTGGCCTTAGAGGAGGTATGGCAATGTCATGCTTATGTGGCGTCCTTGGTTCATTCTTGGTATTGCAAAAAATAAAGAGCCAGTAGAATACAGTACACACTTGGTCATTTATGGAGCCCTGGACCCATGCCTGGCACTACATGAAGGCTCAAGAATGCTTCCTGGATGGCAAAATGATGCTGTGTGTTCTCTCTCTCTCTTCTCCTTATCTTCCCTCTATCAAAAACTGAAGAATGAAAAAAAAAAAACCTGAAGAATGAAAATTTGGGCAGAGGAGGCTATTCAACAGTATTATGTCTACACATATACACAAGGCCCTAAGTTCATTCCTAAAGCCACATTAAAATAAACAAGTAAAGGGTGGAGGTGGCTAGCATAATGATTATGTAAAGAGACTCCCATGCCTGAGGCTCCATAGTCCCACATTCAATCCCCCTGCACCACTATAAACTAGAGCTAAGCAGTGCTCAGGAAAACAATAAAAAAATTAAAGTAAAAATAAATAAATAAATAAATAAATGCACTATATATGCTACTGAACTCCCAACAAACCTACCAAATATCAAGAAAAAGGTTACTTTATCAAATAGTTGCAACAAAAATAATACTTAGCTAAACTGATTTTGTGTCCCTATCCCACCAGCAAAATGCATGAATTGAATACTAAACTCCCAATGTGATTATATTTGGAGATAGGTCCTTGATAGAGATAGTTAAGGATACATGAAATCATGAGATAGGAGCCATAGTAGGATAGAAATGAAGTCCTTATGAGACACAGAGAAACGGTTGTCATGTACAAAACAGAAGATTTAGTCCTGGAGCATCTGGGACTTTGCTTGTATTTCTTGATGCTTCTTCTCTCTGATCCTTTATCCTGTTATAATGCCTTTGTTGACCTCAACTAAATCAACATTACCTATGCTACCATGCCAGGTTATGCTACTACTGATTTCTTACTTTGGATTGTTCAGAGATGCCAAGCCTTAGATGTCAACCTTCTAATGCCTTTAATCTGGTAAGATAATTCTTAACATATGGGACTACTTAGTTCATTTCAGATGACACATTTTCTAACAGTTACAGATACTACATACATGACTGGGAGTAGGGTACAGAGTACATATGTACATGTATCCACAAGAAAGGGGCAATTATATACTTCAGAGTAAAAGTGCTTAATAGTCCTCTGTGATTAGACTTAGATCTAATAAGTGTGGCAGTGTAGTAGAATGGCCTAAGGAAGGTATAAATTCCCTAAGTATTTATTACTTAGGCCTAGACACGCTCCACTATGATGCCCTAGTATGCATCTATTATCTACACCTCACTTCCCTCAATCACTCTATCTATTCAATTAACTGTACAAATGGAAGGAAGTTATATTCTTCCATATTTTAATCTCTTCTGACAGAGCATCAGCATTATTGTTACTACTTGATAAGCTTTAAAAAAACACCAAACAACTGGCGAAGAAATTTACTGGCAAAAACCATATATCAGGTAAAGGCCAGTTACTGTCCCTATGACAACCTATGTTGGAATCATCAAACAAGCAAATGCAGAAAAACTGAAGGCTAACTAAGACCCCACTAAAATCCTAGGTCTACTTTCTCCCTAACTTGAGACCACATGCTATATACTTAATATGGATTTGAATACAACAAATGACACTCAATGCTTTAACACTGGGAGAAAGTTTAAGCTCATCAGATAAAGAGGTGACTACAAAAGCTGGATAAGGGCAAGAGACTGGCTCACTTAACCATGGCCTTTTTGGCCACTATCAGGCTACCTCATCACCTGGGGTCCTGTACAGGGAATCCTTGTATTACCTCATAGATAATATGGGACTGTTGGGGGCTGGACCCATTGCCCAGAAATTCCAGGCCGTAATTTCCATGAGGTCTGAGTGGGTTTGACCCCAGACCCTCCCCCTCCTCCATGGGTTGAGATATAACAGGTCCCCTGACCTCTGGAATTTATGATGGCTGGACCCCCAGATATAGGCACCTTTCTACACATGCCACACTTCCCCCTTTCCTTCTTTAATTAAAAGCTATGGATGACTGTGTGTGGTTAACTTTAAAACTACCAGCAAACATCCTGATTGCTCAGCTGCCTCTCTCCCCGCCCCCATCTCATCCCCTCCCCCACCCTGGCTGCCCTAAAGTGCCTGCAATCTACCTCCAGAAAAATGTACATTGTAAAATTTGTGACCAGACCTTGTATGGTAACATTTTACCTGTGATCAAACAGTCTGTAAGTCAAAATGTGACTATGCATTGTGTTACTCTGTGTTTGGGTTAATGGTTACCTCAACCTCCCCAACCCACACCCCCAGTTATTGGTATATTTGCCTGACTTTCTTTCAATAAACAAGTCGCCCCACTGAGGCTCTCCCAGGGCTGACTGCTTGTCTCCCTGAGCACTTTGCCCTTAGCACACTGAGCTACTCCAGGACGCCCAGGGGGACGGTCTGACCTCCATCTCCCAATGGCCAGAAAGGTGGGCAGGACCCGGAGCAACCACCTCTAATAGATCCCTCATCATTGGTCACATCCATTAGGAACATCATCAGATGTCCTTCTGTGGGCTTCTTTAGGACCACACTTTCATTATGAACTAGCAATGGTAGGGACTGCCCCACTATCCAAAGGGAGGCTAAGTCAGCTTATTCTGCCAACTTGAGGAAGACTGGTTCTGAAGTGAGTGCAGCTTAGAATGTTCACAGCTGTGACCATGGACAATGAGCTCAATCTGACAGGGACTTAGAAGTTGCATAGTCTCTGGCGCTAAATATGAGTAGATATGGGCCCAAGGTTAAATTGATGTGAACAGCTAACTGCATTTATATTTTTTCTTCAAGTTTGTGAGCAATTCTCTGCCCCAATCTCACTTCCTAGTTCTATTCTTAACTCTGACACCATATTCCCAGACAATATTTCTTTTTTTATATAAAACTGTTTTTAAAAAATATTTATTTAATTTATTTATTCCCTTTGGTTGCCCTTATTGTTTTATTGTTGTAGTTATTATTGTTGTCATCGTTGTTGTTGGATAGGGCAGAGAGAAATGGAGAGAGGAGGGGGAAGACAGAGGGGGAGAGAAAGATAGACACCTGCAGACCTGCATCACTGCTTGTAAAGCGACTTCCCTGCAGGTGGGGAGCCAGGGCTCAAACCAGGATCCTTACACCCGTCCTTGTGCTTTGCACCATCTATGCTTAACCCACTGTGCTACAGCCTGACTCCCCAATATTTCTTTCTTTTTTTTAAGTGGTACTTTTTAGACTTTTACTTTCCTTTTGAAAAGTTTTTTTTAAACATTTTCTATTATCTTTTTTTTTATTGGATAGAGACAGCCAGAAATTGAGAGGGAAGGGGGAGATAGAGAGGGAGAGAGGGAGATAGGGAGGGAGAGAGAGAGAGAGACCCGCAGCCTTGCTTCACCACTTGTGAAACTTTCCCCTGCAGATGGGGACCAGGGGCTTGAACCTGGGTTCTTACACATTGTAATATGTGTGCTCAACCAGATGCACCACTACCTGGTGCCTCCCAGACAATATTTCTAGTGCACCCCCACATTAGCTATCAAGTTCAAGCAAAGATTCCCGTAGACCTAGGAACATACCTAAAATAGACTTTGTCACTTCTTTCCACTCTAAGGTTCCTACTCTCATCTGCTCTATTCCTACTTTATGGTTCCTGTTTATTAAACATTTTGTCCTGTTTTCCATCTTACTGCCTTTCAGCCACAGATGCTACTATGACTTTATCTTGACTTCCCTGTGCACATGACGTTACCAGTGCTACCTGGAACCTCACTTTTCCAGGGCCCTACCCTACTAGGGAAATAAAGAAACAGGCTGAGGGTATAGATTGACCTGCCAATGCCCATGTCCACAGGAGAAGCAATTACAGAAACCAGGACTACCAACCTCTACACCCAAAAAATAATTTCTTGTCTGTATTCCCAGAGGGATAAGTGATAGAAGAAGTAAATAAGAGGGCTCTGTACCCCCAGTCCACCTTTGTACCCCCAGTCCACCAAGGCCTGAAGTGTTTGTCACCAGGAATCTTGTTTTTTATACCAGCAATTATAGGGAAGTGAATCTGAAAAACACCAGGCACTGTTTCTCTTATCTGAGAGAGAAGAAAAAAGGAAAGACACCCAGAAGTAGTAATAGGTGTAGTGTGACTTACAAAGGAAGTGAATGCAGGATCATTTAAAAAAATTAATACACACACACACACACACACACATACACACATAGATAGAGATAGGTAATCATAGAATCAGCTAGCAGCTGTGACCTTCCGAGAACTACCGCATTTTCCATTGGAGGGGATGGGGACACAGAACTCTGGTGATGGAAACTATATGAAATTATACCCCTATTATCTTTTAATTTTATAAATAAATATTAAATCAATAATAAAAATACATTTTCAAAAAGTAGAAGAAGAAGAAGATCTTCTGGTACTTTGTTTTTTTGACTTCTAGTCTCCAGAACTTGAAGAAAATAAGGTTCTGTTACTGAAGGCATTTAGTCTGTGATATTTTGTTATATTAGCCCTAGCAGATTTATACAGTAACTAGAAAAAGGTTTTATGGAGAAAGAAATAAAAGGAATGAAATATGTTGGTCAGACAGTATTGCAAACTTGCAGAAAGGAGATGATTTTTCATTAGTACTTTTGATGCTTTAGCTCCTTGTTAACTATTCTTGAAATGATTAACTGAAAGAAAGAATCTAGACTGAGAGTCTTTGGAAACCAAGGAGCCAAGAAATCAGGGTACATTCAGAGAAGAAAAGTTTACTGCCATATTTATTAAGTGATGCTTGACACTTAACTCTACTACTAAGGAAAGAACTTTAAATAAAACACAAATGACAAAAGTCTTGGAAAAAATAAGTATATAACCATCTATTTGGCCAAACTTCAGAGGAAACTCAGAAAAATAAGGAACATATGTGTTCTAATATTCAGGGCAACCGACTTAGAAGGTTTATGAAAATGAAAATATTTCATTGCAAAGAGTAATGGATTTTGGAATCACTGAAGTTTGGTCTGAGTCTCAGTTCTGTTCTTCTGTATTCAGTGACACTGTAAGTACTGCCTACATTTCAGTTTCCTAGTTTATAAAATAGTGATAATAATGTCAGCCTCACAGGCCTGTGAGGTATACTCCATCACCTTAGAGGCCACAGGGCCCAATGCAATGGCGTATTTGTCAATATTAATGATAACACATGTCAACACATGGGAAAAGTTATGGACTATAAAATTCTGGCAATAAAAATCACAAATGAGGAGAAAGAAACATGAGAGAAATCTTTAAAAAAGCAATAAAGTTGTACAGTGAAATAATTTTAAAAGGACATATGTGCAATGAAAAGAGGAAAATAAAATCATGGATAAAAAATTAATGCTCATAAAAATTGCTAAAGGGAATCTAAAAGTTCTGTGTATGTTTTCAGGCTGAAGAAGAGCGAATTATGGGTATACTCTTTATAAATCTAAAGATAAAGTGATAAAGATGTAAGATGAATCACATTTTTCTTCTATCCTCTGTTAAGGAGAAATGTCTTCAGATGGAAAATTTTTGTAAAGGTCAACATAAAGAAACTGAAGTCCAAGATGGATGAAGGAATTTGAAATTCCTTCCTAGGATGCAGAGAACACTTTGGAGTATAATTTTCCAACTAAAAGTTATGACCTGGCACATGCCACAGAAATGGAGAGCATAAGGATAACAGGGAAGAGGGTAGATGCTATCCCATGTGTATACTACTGAGGTCCTTTTGTCTGGCTACCTGTCAAGTGTTCTCCATTCCAAAATTGTCTGACATAATAGATGATCAAAATATGCTGGAAGTAAAAAAAAAAAAAAAGGGAGCAGAGAGGAAAAAAGAGAGAGAGAGAAAGCAAGAAACAGGAAGAATAACAATGATGATATGCATCCTTAGATTATGACTGACCAGCCTAAAATGTTCAACCCAACTATATATATATATATTTTTTGTACTTATGTCTGAAATATAACAGACATAAGTACAAAGAAAATAAAGTTTAGAAACACATAATAGCATTACTAAATAACCTCCTAAATAAAAGTGACTGTTAAATCATTAAAATAACATGCAATGTTCGTCTATCTATCCAAATTCTTTTTCTTTTTGATGTCTTCATGGGAGAAAAAGAAAACCCTAGGGGCTAAGAGATAGCTCACCCAGTAGAACACGTACTTTATCATATGCAAGGACTAGGGCTGGAGTCCCTATCCACCACATAGTGATGCTGAGGAATTATTCTGATGCAGTCTCCGCCCCCAGGTTTTACCACGCCTCGCGTAATCCTAGCAGTGCCCCTTCAACCACTCCTGCCCCCACACATCACCCCTGGTTGTCGGCCAATAAAAGCTCACTCACACCCCCCCCTCGTTCTCTGTGCTCTCTCCCTTCTCGCCCTGTGGTGAGGTAGTGGGGACAGCCATTGTCAGCTGACTCCACGTGGCCTGAGCCACCCCCCACCCTGATCCTATAATAAAGATTGGTGTACCCCACTTGCTCCGGACCTCCTCTCTCTCTCTTCTCCACGGTGCAGCCCGACACCTGGCCACAACACCAACACCTGGCACCCATCGTGTCCCGCACCCATGCCCCGCTGGGTGGCCCGGCCTGAGGTCCCCAAAAGCCGCCCAGACACAGGTAAGTGGCATTCGCCCACCTCTGTGACCCCGCATTTCCCTCCACCATGGGATTTTTTTCGTTTTATGAGGTGTCCCAGATATTATCTCCTTCTCTCCTGGGACAGGTTCTCGCTCTCAGAGACACTTTAATTTTCACTACACTGTGGGTTCTCATAACCATAATCGCTATGTACAAGATATGTACAATGTGGTCTGCCATGAGGATAAGCGACCTTGAGGCTGAGATACAAGAGTTAAAGCACATGTGCTTAAGACTTAGCCGCCCTCAGCGATCAGCAGCGAGACCCAAAACTTCTGTTCCCACAGACACGCACAAGTGTTCGGAGGCTCCTCCTTTGACCCCGCCCCCAGTTGATCCTGCTGGCCCAGTTCCAGTTTCCGTTTCTCTAAGTCTGCCTTCTGTTGACCCCGCGGTTCCAGTATCTGCCTCTCTAAGCCTGCCTTCTGTTGATCCTGTGGTTCCGGTATCTGCCTCTCTAAGCCCGCCTTCCGTTAACCCCGTGGTTCTGGTATCCGTCGTTCTAAGCCCGCCTTCTGTTGACCCCATGGTTCCGGTATCCGCCTCTCTAAGTCTGCCTTCTGTTGACCCCGCAGTTCCAGTATCCGCCTCTCTAAGCCTGCCTTCTGTTG
The DNA here is from genome assembly GCF_950295315.1 of Erinaceus europaeus. Taxonomy (NCBI): domain Eukaryota; kingdom Metazoa; phylum Chordata; class Mammalia; order Eulipotyphla; family Erinaceidae; genus Erinaceus; species Erinaceus europaeus. Next base: position 131,209,158 of record NC_080163.1, read on the forward strand.
ACCCTGTGGTTCCAGTATCTGCCTCTCTACGCCCGCCTTCCGTTAACCCCGTGGTTCTGGTATCCGCCGTTCTAAGCCCGCCTTCTGTTGACCCCGTGGTTCCGGTATCCGCCTCTCTAAGCCTGCCTTCTGTTGACCCCATGGTTCTGGTATCTGCCTCTCTAAGCCCGCCTTCTGTTGACCCCGCGGTTCCAGTTCCTGCTTTCCTAAATCCTCCCCCTGCTGATACGTCATCATTAAGAGACCTTGTGGCTGAGATACGAGAGTTAAAGGATATTTTTTCAGCATTTAAGGACCTTAAACCATGTGCAGTCCGCCCCAAGAGGTCCATCCCCGTAGATACGTGTTCAGTTCCCCCTGCGGCCACTACAGGAGTTTCCATGGCACCTTCCACTTTCGTAGCTCTCTCCCCAGCATCATCGAACCAAATACACACCTTCCCGGTAAACGTGGCCCCCTCTAGACAAAACCCTCAGGTGTGGCACCCATACTCCTCTAAAAAGCTCAGAGAACTCAGGCAAGCAGTCAGCAAGGGCGGATTTCATGTGCCATGGACTAAGTCCATTTTAAGGAGTTTTTACCAGCACCTTAACACCCCCCAGGACTGGAAAGACCTGGCTTGTGCTGCACTCCCAGACCCCCTCTACCTTCAGTGGAAAGCGTGCTTCCGCAATGAATGCTCTAGACAATCGCAGGAAAATAGTAACAAACAGGTAGAATGGAATTTTGATGCTCTGTTTGGAGCAGGAGCGTTTGAATCCAGAACTCAGCAGGCAGAAGCCAGGTTTCCAACTGGTTATTTTGAACAGGTACGCATCTGTGCAACACAAGCATGGGAAAGGGTGACCCCACCCAATGTAGATTCGTCAGTTTCCATTAACTCTCTTCACTGATGAATCATTAGCGAGCTTCATCTCAAGGGTGAGGACAAGCTTAGAGAGAAAGGTTTATAATCCTGACATTCGCTCTCTACTCCTGTGCTCTATTGTCTGGGATGGCATGATACCACAGATCCGTCAGGCATGTCTTAATCTTAAACACCTACACCCAGATAATTGGATTTTAGCGACACAGGAACTTACATCAGGCTCTTATGAGGCACCTGCTTCGACACAGGTTTATGCAGTTACCCCACGTAATCAAAATGGGGCCTGCTTTCAGTGTGGTTGCCAAGGGCATTGGCATAACCAATGTCCTGATAAGCTGCGACCACGCCTCTAGTTAGAGCAACCCCACCTCCAATCAGGGCAACCCCACCTCCAGTTAGAGCTACCACGCCTCCAGTCAGGGCAGTCCCGCCTCCAGTCAGGGCAACCCCGCCTCCAATCAGGACAACCCTGCCTTCAGTCAGGGAGCCAGAAGCCACATACGGTTTGTCCCAGATGTCGTAAAGGGTTTCATTGGAAGAGAGATTGTTGGTCCAAATTTCATAAAGATGGCATGGCCCTGAATGGTACAAATTCGGGGCCTGAGATTTTGTGGACCACTCCTGTTTTAGAACGAGGTCACCCTTCTATGATAGTAAAGATTGGCAATATTCCTTTTAAATTTTTGATTGACACAGGGGCAGAAAAGACAATTTTAAGGCAAGAAGAGGTTCCCCAAGATTGGGAACTTCTCCCTGGACCCAGTATACATGGAGTAGGAGGGGTGACCCCATCATTTTGCACACGAGATTCCCTCGTGTGGGAAGACCCGGAAGGCTCTACCAGACACTTCCACCCTTTGGTAGCTGATATTAGCACCAACCTACTGGGCAGGGATCTTCTGGAATGTCTTGATGTTAGGATATCCACAGATGCCTCTGCAGAGCGTAACACTCGCTCCTGCGAGACCAGATCTAATCAGCCCCCCCAATACTAACTGCCACTGTTCGTATGCAAACTCCCCGCTTAGGCTGGCTTTCTAATGAGCCTCTCTGGGTGGAACAGTGGCCTTTACCTAGGGATAAATTAGAAATTTTAATGGAGCTCGTCCAAGAGCAGTTATCCTTGGGACACATTCGTCATTCTCAAAGCCCATGGAATACTCCTGTCTTTGTAATTAAAAAGTGCTCGGGAAAATGGCACCTCCTCCAAGATCTCCATGCAGTAAATAAAACCATGCAGGTCTGGGGCTCCCCCCAAAGGGGTTTGCCTCTTGCGTCTGCAATTCCCATGGGAATTACAATCATATCTATTGATATACAAGATTGTTTTTTCTCTATTCCCTTGCATCCGCAAGATTGTAAACATTTTGCCTTCTCTGTTCCTTCTATTAATAACGCCAGCCCTGCTGATAGATTTGAATGGGTGGTGCTGCCCCAGGGTATGGCCAATAGTCCTACTATTTGTCAGGAGGCTGTTAAATCTTCCCTTTTTCCATATATTCATAAGGGCCTTAAGGTTTTTCATTATACAGATGATATTTTAATATGGGGAAAATCAGATACAGATCTCTATGCCTTACGATTTTCTCATTCCTGCATTAAAGAAAAGCGGCGTTAATGTAGCTCCTGAGAAGATACAACTAATTCCTCCAATATCTTTCTTAGGTTCAGAGATTTCTCTAACTCAAATTCATCCCTCAAAACCTAATGTCACCTTTCCTTCTAACCTTACTCTTGCTTCTTTACAAAGTTTTCTAGGAAATTTAAATTGGCTTAGGCAGTATCTTTATCTGCCTACAAGCTGCCTCCAACCACTGTTTGACCTGTTGAAAGGAAACAAACAGCCCTCCTCAAAATGTAAGTTAACTCTGGCAAGCTCTTTATATATGTTGGTTATTAAACTCTTATCTGATGTATGGCATGTAAAGATCTTCTCCCATTCTGTGAGGGGTCTCTTGATTTGGGTAGTGGTTTCTTTTGCTGTGAAGAAGCTTTTTAATTTGATGTAGTCCCATAGGTTTATACTTGCCTTAGTCTTCCTTGTAATTGGATTCGTTTCATTGAAAATGTCTTTAAAATTTATGCGGAAAAAAGTTCTGCCAATATTTTCCTCTAAGTATCTGATAGTTTCTGGTCTAACATCCAAGTCCTTGATCCACTTGGAATTTACTTTTGTATTTGGTGAAATACAGTGATTCAGTTTCATTCTTCTGCATGTTTCAACCCATTGTTTCCAACACCATTTGTTGAAGAGACTCTGCTTTCCCCATGTAATAGTCTGAGCCCCTTTGTCAAAGATTAGATGTCCATACATGTGGGGCCTCATTTCTGGGCTCTCAATTCTATTCCACTGGTCAGTGTGTCTGTTCATGTTCCAGTACCAAGTGGTTTTGATGACAATGGCCCTATAATACAGTTTGAGATCTGGCAGTGTGAAGCCTGCGGTTCTGTTCTTTTTTCTCAAGATTGTTTTGGCAATTCTAGGTCTTTTCTGGTTCCAGATAAACATTTGTAGCATTTTTTCTATTCTCCTAAAAAATGTGCTTGGGATCTTGATGGGGATAGCATTAAATTTGTAGATGGCTCTGGGTAATATATTCATTTTGATGATGTTAATTCTTCCAACCCATGAACATGGAATATCTTTCCACTTCTTTGTGGAAAAAGAGCTTGCCAGACTCAACAACAAGACAACAAATAACCCCATCCAAAAATGGGGGGAGGACTTGGACAGAATATTCACCACAGAAGAGATCCAAAAGGCCGAGAAACACATGAAAAAATGCTCCAAGTCTCTGATTGTCAGAGAAATGCAAATCAAGACAACAATGAGATATCACTTCACTCCTGTGAGAATGTCATACATCAGAAAAGGTAATAGCAGCAAATGCTGGAGAGGGTGTGGGGTCAAAGAAACCCTCCTGCACTGCTGGTGGGAATGTAAATTGGTCCAACCTCTGTGGAGAACAGTCTGGAGAACTCTCAGAAGGCTAGAAATGGACCTACCCTATGAGCCTGCAATTCCCCTCCTGGGGATATATCCTAAGGAACCCAACACATTCATCCAAAAAGATCTGTGTACACATATGTTCTTGGCAGCACAATTTGTAATAGCCAAAACCTGGAAGCTACCCAGGTGTCCAACAACAGATGAGTGGCTGAGCAAGTTGTGGTATATATACACAATGGAATACTACTCAGCTGTAAAAAATGGTGACTTCACCGTTTTCAGCCGATCTTGGATGGACCTTGAAAAAATCATGTTGAGTGAAATAAGTCAGAAACAGAAGGATGAATATGGGATGATCTCACTCTCAGGCCGAAGTTGAAAAACAAGATTAGAAAAGAAAACACAAGTCGAACCTGAAATGGAATTGGAGTATTACATCAAAGTAAAAGACTCTGGGGTGGGTGGGTGGGTGGGGAGAATACAGGTCCATGAAAAATGATGAATGAAATAGTGGGGGTTGTATTGTTAAATGGGAATCTGGGGATTGTTATGCATGTAAAAAAAAAAAGAAGTAGAAACGCAAAGCAGAAATTGACTGAGTTTGGAGTATGGCACCAAAGGAAGAAAGCAGAAGTACACTAGAGTTTGCAGTGAGTACCTCCCTAATACTTCCTCTCCACTTTTCCAAGCTTTGGGTCCAGGATTGCTCAACAATTTGTTTGGCTTTGTATGTTAACTCTCTTTTCAGTCACCAGTTTCCAGATGCCATCAGGATGCCGGCCAGACTTCCCTGAATTGAAGACCCCACCAATGTGTCCTGGAGCTCAGCTTCCCTAGAGCCCCACCCTACTAGGGAAAGAGAGAGGCAGACTGGGAGTATGGACCGACCAGTCAACGCCCATGTTCAGCGGGGAAGCAATTACAGAAGCCAGACCTTCCACCTTCTGCAACCCTCAATGACCCTGGGTCCATGCTCCCAGAGGGATAGAGAATAGGAAAGCTATCAGGGGAGGGGGTGGGATATGGAGATTGGGTGGTGGGAATTGTGTGGAGTTGTACCCCTCCTACCCTATGGTTTTGTTAATTAATCCTTTCTTAAATAAAAAAAAAAAGAAAAAAAAATGTAAGTTAACTCCCGAGGCCTCCTTGGCACTGGAAAGGGTTAACCAGGCCCTCCAGGACATGCACCTTGTTCGATTCTCCCCGTCCTCTCTGGTAAACCTTCTAATCTTTAACTCCACCCCCACAGTAGTAGGGGCATTGTGGCAAGACCATGGGGTTCTCAAGTGGCTTCACACGACAGTAGGAGGAGCTCCAAGACACCTCACTGAGATAGACGCATTAGCATTCATGGTTCACCAAGGGAGAAATAGGTCTGTGCAGGTCTTAGGGAAAGAACCAGATTTAATTATCCTGCCCTTTTCTCTCACAGATACAGAGTAGCTTATACGCCATCATTCCTGCTTTGCCAATAAGCTTCATTGGGTTTCCAGGACAAATAGATAACAATTTTCCTTCTAATAAATTGATAGCTTCTTTACCTCTTTTGCCTCTACTAGCACCTAAACTTTTCTCTCAGGATCCCATTCCCTCTGCTCCTACAGTCTTTACTGATGGCAGAAAAAGGGGAGCTGCTGCCCTTATATATTACCCAGACAAACAATCTCCTAAACCTCTCTTTACTGAGCTTCCTGAGAATTCCCCTCAGTACAAAGAACTTTATGCTGTTTTTCTTGCATTAAAAGCTGTACCTTCAACCTTTTTTCTGACAGTGTGTATACTGTTAACTTACTTCCATGGCTTGCTCATTCTTATGTGAAAATTGATGACAACCCATTTTCCCCTCTCTTGATTAAAATTGCCTCTATGCTCTGTTCTCAAACCCAACCACTGTATATTCAACACCTTAGTTCCCACAGCCCTCTTCCTGGTTCCCTGTCCGAAGGGAATGCTGCAGTTGACCGCCTTGCCTCCACAGGAACTTTCCCAGTCTCTGTCTCTGATCCTGCTAATTTTCATTCTCTAACCCATGTTAATCTTAAAGGCCTTCGAGCTCGATTTCCTGGTGTTCCTTTACCACAGTTAAACATATCCTCGCTACATGCTCTTCTTGTGCAAGTCTCATAAGACACCTGCTATCCAGACCCTTGGGGTTAACCCTGATGTTTAAAAGCTAATGCTATTTGGCAAATCGATGTCACCCACATACCAAACTTTGGCAAACAAAAATATGTGTCTCAATTGATACCTTTTCTAAATTTATGTGGGCTACAGCTCAGACAGGAGAAAGTGCTAAAAAGCTTGTAAGCCATATGCTCTTTTGTTTTGCCATTATGGGGTTCCAACTTTTTTGAAAACAGACAATGTACCGATGTTTACCAGCAAACAATTTAAAGATTTTTGTTCCCTCTGGAATATTACTCATACCACGGGCATTCCCTACAATCCACAGGGACAAGGCATTGTCGAGAGGGCCCATCAAACTCTGAAGGCTCAATTAAAGATAATGGAGGTACATATCCCCCCAATATCCAGCTAGCAAAAGTCTTAACTACATTAAATCTCTTTAATATTTACAATAATTCGGACCTACCTCCTATTATTCTTCACTGGCAACACCATCTACCCTCTCATGCATTAAGGTCAAATGGAGAGACCCACTCTATAAAATTTGGAAAGGGCCTGACCCCCTATTGACCATGGGAAAGGGTTTTGCATGTGTTTTCCCGCAAAATTTCTCTGAACCTGTCTGGGTTCCTGCCCGCCATGTCCGACAATACCCACAGGATGGCGCTGTTATCCCTGAAGAACAAGAAATACTACAACAGGACCAGATGCAGGATACATCCCAGAACCCATAATACGACATGGATGAACCTACAAAATCTGGCTCACAGAGACCTCTCTCCTACCCTTTCCCTGAATGTCTTATGTTATAACTGGCCAGTTGTGTTTTGTGAGTGAGTGTGTTGAATGACCAAAAAAAAAAAATTTTTTTTTTGCATGACCCATCTGCTCAGAGTACTCTAAAGGTAATTGGCTTTATTTAAAAATGCTGGACACAGCCAAAATTTCTGGAGACATCCAGAAACATTTCAAAATTTTTGTTTTTCTCCCTCTTGATTTTTATATATAGTTTTGGTATATATGTAAGTGTTTAGTCTTAAACTGTGTGACTAATGACAGATATAAATTTGTTTTTAAAATGATATGTTTTTATAACAAAAGTTCTTTTTCCTCCAGTGTGTTATAACTAAATGTTTATGGGTATGTCTCAAATTTGGTAACACTAACTTAACGGTCAAAAATGTAACCCATAGTTACATTATTACCAGACAAGGTAAAAATTAATTTGCTAAGGTAACTAACTATTTAAGGTAAAAATCTAAATGTTTAATGTGACTATACATTCCCAAAACTAAAATATAAATTCTCTTTACAGGACAGCTGTGGAGGGCCCCCAAAAGTGCCCTGTAAACTATCTTGTGGAAATTAATCCACAACAGATATGGCATCAAATCTGGCACTATAAATGTTAAAATCATTGTCACGAAAATGCGTTAACTCTGTAAGCAATTTGAGTCTGTTTAAAATACATATTTTAACTAAAATTGGTCTCTAGATCCTGCTGTAGAGACTGCTACAGGAGGTCACATTAGATGACCTTTAAATCAAATCATAAAGATATTTAAACCAATTATAATCATCGAGGTATCAACTATAATAAACCTCTAACTTGTTACAAGTTCAAATTAACCACGAGAAGCAGATTGTGTTTCTTTTACAGGAATCCCGGAAAAATCATCTGAATCCCTGCACACCAAGACATCACCCAATAGACAGCACAACTACAGTGGCACACCTCCCGAAACCCAAGACGTCACTTAACGCGATCTGAAGAACCAGATACACAGACTCCAAGGACAGAACTTTCTTAATGCCTGCTTGCTGTCCCTGCTTCTGATTTGCCTGTCACGTGATGGCGGTTCCAGCTGGCTATCTACAGAAAAGCAGAATTCCAGCAGCTGACCTCCCTCATGCAGTTTCTCATCCCCTGCCAATTCTTCCCCTAGCCATCTACTTTGGACTGAGACTTGTATCGGACTTGCTGGCATACCCTATAGACATTTTACACAATTTTAAAGCAGCTTATTTCCCTTCACACTGCTGGTTTTTTATAGACTGATCCTGAGTAATTCATAGACTTTACAGACTGTTGCCTTGAGGACTATACAATGCCAAATAGCCCCTCTGTTTGGTGGGTCATGCCCTCCTGCCTCCCCCTCATTATGTGCTCTTGCCCCTTCCCCCCAAGCAGGGAACGTTCCTTTACACACCAGCCCTTCCCTTCACATCACACTGGCTTTTACTACTCCCCTACTTGTCCCTTCCTGTTTTGTTATATCATTTAGGTTTATGCCCAAAAGTTTTCTGCTCCACGATAGTCTTTTACAGACTTTGAACCATCTTATGCTATGACTAGATAGAAAGATAGAAAAGATATAGAGATATTGTGAAGAGATGGTTGAGCAGGCTGTGCTTAAACCTATGAGATGAGTCCCTCCAGGTAAGTCTCTCTCTCTAAAGAGGGGTTGAGCACAGGGGGACACATAAATCTCACAAGGTTGGCAGCCATTTAAGCCTTCCCTCCTCCACAGAAAGTCCTACATCTTCCCACCTGAGCACGGCACTCCTTAATAACATTTAAGCCTGCTCCATTCCATTTTTCTTTACTGTGTTCATTTAGATATAAAGGGAAAGGAGGAGATGATGCTGAGGAATTATTCTGATGCAGTCTCCGCCCCCAGGATTTACCATGCCCTGCGTAATCCTAGCAGTGCCCCCTTCAACCAATCCTGCCCCCACACATCACCCCTGGTTGTCGGCCAATAAAAGCTCACTCACCCCCCCTCTTGCTCTCTCTCTGTGCTCTCTCCCTTCTCTCCCCATGGTGAGGTAGTGGGGATGGCCATTGTTGGCTGACTCCACGTGGCCTGAGCCACCCCCCTCGATCCTATAATAAAGATTGGTGTACCCCACTTGCTCCGGACCTCCTCTCTCTCTCTCTTCTCCGAGGTGCAGCCCGACACCTGGCCACAACAACATGGGAGGAGCACTTGCAAGAGGCAAGCTGCATGAGCAGTGTAGCAGTGATGTGATGTTTCTCCTCTATGCTTCTCTCATCCTCTCTAAATGGGAGGGAAAAAATGAGACCAACAAAATTAATGAAATACACATCTGAAGAGCCCCAGAGAAAACCCTTGTAGGAGAAAGAAAGAAGCAGATACAGAGACAAAGAGAGAAATCTGAAAACTTTTCCTCTTTATTCCAGGCACAGTGTTTGATGATGCAGATGCAGAAAGGAAGAGAAAAATTCAAAGATTCCAGTTTAGTAAAGGAGACTACATTTTGGTGGAATCCAAGTCTCATGTGTGCTTGATCACTCCTGGTCACATTTTTTCATTCACAAAGAGAGACTGAGAAGGGTGTACACACTTCCTCTGTTGCTATAGCACCTACCCTGAGGTTCTGAAGCTTGAACCTGGATAGTATTCACGGTGATGCAAGCACAATACCCAGGGAGCTATCTCCTAATCCTTAAGGAGACTTTAAAATTCACTGTAATGCTGTATGATAGGAACAGAAACAAGGGAAGACTTTAGGTGTTGTGAAATTTCTCACAGCATAATAAGAATTGGGATGGTTTGATCAGTTAAGACTCCAGCAAGGAAGTGAGTATTACTTTAAGCAGATGGTTTTTTTAAAATTTATTTTCTGGAGGATACAGAGATAATCAGGCAAAACAACCAAACAAAACTAGGGGCTATTAAGACCAGCTAGTAAAGACTAGAGAACATGGAGTGAGCGCAGGGTTGAAAGGGAGACAAAGGAATTAGGATGGATAAAAGTGAAAAGATCAGCAAATAGAGAAGATTATAGCCTGGGGGTAGCACAGTTGATAAAGTGTTGGACCCTCAAACACGAAGTCCTGAGTTTGATCTCCTTGTGTCATATGCCACAGGAATACTCTAGCTCTCTTTCTCCTCCTCTGTCTCTCATTAGTTAATAAATGTTTTAAAATAAATTTTAAAACAGACTAGGAAGGGGATGGGAAGCTAGCATAACGGTTATGCTAAAAGACTCTCATGCCTGAAGCTCTGAGATGTCAGGTTCAATCCCCAGCACCACCTAAACCAGAGCAGGGCAGTGCTCTGGTCTCGATCTCTATCTCTATCATCTCTCTCCTTTAAACTAAACACATAAAAATAATTTTTAAAAAACAGGGTGGGAGGAGTTCAGGCAGTGGTGCAGTAGGTTAAGTGCACATAGTATGAAGCACACTCAGTTCAAGGCCCTGGCTCCCCACCTACAGGGGAGGTCACTTCATAAGTGGTAAAGCAGATCTTTCTTCCTCTCTATCTTCCCTCCTCTCTCAATTTTTCTGTCCTATCCAATAAAAAAAAAAGGAAGGAAGGAAAGAAGGAAGAAAGAAAGAAAGAAAGAAAGAAAGAAAGGAAGAAAAAAAAGGAAGAAAAAATGGCCTCCAGGGACAGTGGATTCATAGTGCCAGCACAGTGCCCCAGTGATAATCCTGGAGGCAAAACAAACAAACAATAGAAAGATGACAGTCATGTTTACTCTAAACTTCTAAATGTCTAACAATGAAACATAGCTGCAAAACAAGATCTGATTTAAAAAAAAAATCTTAGGGTGGGGGTAGATAGCATAACAGCTATGCAAAGAGACTCTCATGCCTGAGACTCCAAAGTCCCAGGCTCTATCCCCCACACCATCATAAACCAGAACTGAGCAGTGCTCTGGTAAAATAATAATAATCCTTTCCTCACCTACTTCCTATAACAGTTCTCTCACTCACTCCAAAGCTAACCTTAGCAAAGCAAGGACTGCAAAAGCTGAATACGGGAAAGAGATTGGCATACTCTAGCAATGACTCTTTAGTCACTATCAGGCCAGCCCAACAGCTGGGGCCCTAGTAAGGGAGTCTTGAGATTCCCAAACAGACATGATGGGCCTAGACCTTAAATAAATCCCTCTCGCCTTGTTACCAGTCATCTCTACATCTCTATCAGGAACAACAAAATAGACTCCTTTGTGGGGCCCCCCATAGGACCTTGCCCTCAACTTGGATCAACAACGGTAGAGAATGTTAAATCCTCTGAAGGGAGGATGGACAAAATACTCTATGCTCCACCTGAAGAAGATGGGTCCTGATATTGGGGCAGCTTGGAATGTTCCTACTCATGACCACAGAATGTGAGCTCAGATCTATAGGGATACAGAGGTCACATAGGCTCCTAAGCTGAATATGGGCTCCAGACCAAATCAAATGGATGGGGTTTATAGTCAACAATATTTATACCCCTTTCCCATATTAGGGAGCTACTCTTTTCCCTGATCCAGCTTTCTGTTCCTTTTCCAGTCATAACATCATCTCCCCAGACAATAACTTGGATCCACCTGCATATCAGATTTCAGGCTCAGGGAAAACAAAACAAAACAAAATAAAACAACAACTAGTATAGCCACAGGCCCTTTGGAATATAACTAAGATACGCCTACTAGCTATCTACAATACAGAGTCCCTACCTCCCAACTCTTCATCTGCACTATTCCAGCCTTTAAGTTCATGATTGTTCAACAATTTGTTTGGCTTTGTATGTTAACTCTCTTTTCAGCAACCAGGTTCCAGATGTTAGCAGGATGCTGACCAGACTTCCATGGACAGATGACCCCACCAATATGTCCTGGAGCTCTGCTTCCCCAAAGCCCCAACCTACTAGATAAAGAGAGAGGCAGGCTGAGTGTATGGATTGACCAGTCAACACCCACGTTCAGTGGGGAAGCAATTACAGAAGCCAGACCTTCCACCTTCTGCATCCCACAATGACCTTGGGTCCATACTCCCAGAGGGTTAAATAATAGGAAAGCTATCAGGGGAGGGAATAGGATAAGGAGTTCTGGTGGTGGGAATTTTGTGGAGTTGTACTGCTCTTATCCTATGGTTTTTTTCAATGTTCCCTTTTTATAAATAAATAATAACAATAAACTTTTAAATGGACTAAATACATCAATGCTTATCTAAAAATACAGTACATGTGTAGTATTTAAAAATACTACATGATATGGAATGGAAGGCATGGAAGACACAGGAAGTAGTAAGGGAAGAAGGAAACAGCTGCTTCACCAGCCATATCAGCCAAATCAACCCTGGCAATCACAAAGACAACAGATGCCACAGCCAGATCATCCTTACATCCAGGAAAATGAAAGAGGAAAATGATCACAGGAGGCTCGATTTTGCTAACTCAGAAAAAAACAGAGAGGTGCTGGCATCTTCTCTGGAGAAATGTTTCAGTGATTAATGATACTACATACACTATTTTCATGCTAATCTCTTTCATGTTACAATTATATATAGAGAGAGACAGAAAGAAATCATTTCATATGCAAGCACACAGCCAGGCTTTCAAGAAATGAATGTGGCCATTTACAAGGCCACACCAGTAAATGGCTCAGTTTTACAGGTCAAGCATAGAAAATTATTATGATCATAATTCTATTCGTAGTGCCGAAAAATTCTATATCACATTTTTATTAGCCTACCTTTTCAAGTTCTCCAGATATTTGACTATAAAATTATTCTATTTTGTTGTGTTCCATTTTGCGATAAGTTTCCTTCTATAAAATGTTAGAAGTTTAAGAAACCAAATGTTATCTCTTGTATTTTCTCTTTGCTTTCTTAAATGTATCCTTGTCCTTTGATCAAATTATCTCTCTTCTGTTTGCTTTAGGAAAGGTTACACACCTTATGATACTTAAGAGGCTGTGTTAAGATCATTTAGGAACACATGAAGTTTTCTTAATAGGATCATAATATAGGCTCCATTTTAAACTAGGCTAGTTCACATAAACACAGAAATCACACATACAGAATAGGATAAAATATCCTAATTGAGAAGTTTTATAACCTTGCCCTGAAGTCCCTCATCACCACTTTAGATACAATTGCTTTTATTTTAGCAATGCTCTTTTAATTAAGTCCTAAACATGTAAACATGGCAAATGTAAATACGAATTATAAATCTTTAATTGTGATGATCCCTAAACATTCATGTAGATTTCTGCCTGATTATTTTGTTTTTAATCAGTCAAAATTGAGAGATAAAAATGAATGATGTAAAAATACCAAACCCTAACCCTTACCCTATTTATTTTTTAATTTCCTTATTTGGGGATTAATGGTTTATAGCCAGCAGTAAAATACAATAGTTAGTACATGCATAACATATCCCAGTTTTCCATATAACAATGCAACCCCCATGTGTCCTCCTCTGCCATCATGTTCCAGGACCTGAATGCTAAACTTTATTTACAATGTCCTTCTCTTGATATGAGTATCACTTGACTGTGTTATATTCAAGAGTTAAATTATACCTCAATTTATGTGGTGGCTTTTGAACTAAAATTTCATCTGCTATTTTCTACATTCATTGCCATATTCAGAAAGTTTAGCACTCCACGAATGGCTAGAAATTTAGTGAAGTTTTGGGTGTTGTAAGGTCTTCATATGATATCCTAGGAAATGAAATACTTTGGAATCACAAAAAAAACAACACTATCCCTATATTTGGGATGAGAATTCCACAAAACACTTCTTGCTATTTTGTAATCCCACATTCTGTCTTCAAATCATAGTAGAGTCCATTCTGGTGTGGGTAGCAAATGGGAAAGAATCTCATGTTATAGCTTAACCTTAGTTAATTTTTTTAAATGTGCCGCGTAGAAGGGGTGTTTTTATTTCTCTTTCCTAATTCCTACATACACATTATCTTCTAACATTACACACACACACACACACACACACACACACACACACACACACACACACACACACTCATCTCAGTAAATACTTCCCAATAAAGGCCATTTTCAAGTTAGTTCCTTCCTTTTCCTTGGTTATTGGCTGACCAATGTATTTTAAAAATCTAAGCACATATTAATATCTTTGAAAAATAAGAACAAAACTTAAAGATATAAATGTATATTCGATCTTTTAGAGCAAGGTTATTGCTCACAGAGAAATTTAACCTCTCAAATTTTCTTAGTAGTCTCTTTTCAGTCTTGTGTAACAGATAATTTACTTAATTTGACAGGTAAATGTGGGGCCCTCATTTGAGAACGACACATTTCAGATGTCTATTCAATGTATTTCAGGTGTCTACCAGCAACAAAGCTTGTGACCAATTTCTAGGAGAGTTTATCACTGCCTTTGATTAAAGGACATTTTAAAAATATCTCTCTATAGATTATAACTGCAGAATAAATCAGGTGATGAAATTATATATTATGGTTAGTCTGAAAACTACAAATAAATGCAAATTAGAAAGGCAAATAAATTTATGTATTTATTGCTGTTTCTAAATTAATATCAACGTATGGCCATGCTTGTAAGAACAACTGGTGGAGGATGGGGGTGGTAGTGAAGAAACAAACATATCTCTTGTGATTTAGAAGCACACAATATCTGACTCTACAGCATTGCCAATTCCTGAGAGACACTTAATAAAAAGAAGTAATTAGTTATATGTCAGCTGATACATATCATCTTCCCTTTGTGATTTAAAAGCCTTGGAGGTAAATCTCATCACTGTTCTATTAAATACTTATGGCATTAAAATTTTTATAGTTACTAATTTTAAACTATTTAAAATGTCAAATGTTTTCAGGCTTCACTCACTTTTCCAATTATTACATTGGAATGACTCATTAACTGTAACATAAACAGACTCATTTTTACCTCCTGTTATGCTATTTCTCCAATTTTATTACCAGAGCACCACTTTTCCACAAACCATGACGAAAACTCATTGAGAGGAAATAAAAAAACAAGAACATACTCTTCCATTTCCAAATACCAATTTTTCCTGGGAGAATTGAAGCACTAATTATGATTTATAATAAAGTTTGCATGTACATTCTTTACTATTACATGATACTATAGTTTCAGCTAATGTGTATCTAAATACCTACACAAAAATAAAGCATCTCGACAAAAAAAAGGAAAACTTTATACGCTCTGAAAATCAACTGAGAAACAAAAACACCTTTAGCTGTGCAGCGATGTATTAGATTTGGTCTTTACCAAGAAATAGCTACTGGGTTCTGGAGTGATCAATATTTTGGATCTTAACTAAACCAAAAGGAAAACTAATATGGGGTGATTTCATTTTTAGGTAGAACTTTAGAAACAAGGACAAAAAGAAAATGCAATGTGAAGATTGAATTGGGTGTGGCATATTGTACCATAGCAAAGAACTCTGGGAGATGAGGGGGTTGGAGGAGGTGAAGAGAACATCAGAGCTCTGGTTCATGGTGGAGGAAAAGGACCTAAGTTGGGGATAAGAATGTTTTTCAGACACTTCTCATAGTGAGATGAGAAACTGTACCATATGTTCACACTGTAAACCATCATCTCCCCATTAAATTGATGTGGAAAATAATGTTAAAATAAATTAATACATTTTAAAAGACTAGTTCTAGAAGTCAAATAAATGACCAAATGCATATATAAATGTATGAATTCAGACCTAACTGAAACACATAGTCAATTAACTACAGCCTTAGAACTTACTACAGAGATTTTAATATTGAAATTTCAGTTTTAAGATATCAAAGTTTACCCTAAAAAGTAATTAAGAAGATAAAGAAATCATTAATAATATATTTGTTATTTAAAAATTCATTTTTTTATAGCTTAGAGTTATGGGTAAACTATTATTTCTAAAAACAAAACCAGAAAAAAAAAGTTTCAGTCTCCACATTACAACATTCACCTCCAGAATAAGTTATTTCATTTAAATATATTCAGTTAATAGGGGCTTTTTGATAAGTTCATTCTTCATCTAAAGACTTGCAATTGTAGGTGAAGCTTAAAGAAAAGAAAATCGAAGGCTGAAATTTAGACTAGCTATGGAAATTACAGCTGAGCCAAGGGCTTTAATGGCAGGAGACAAAAGCAGGATGAGAGTATTGGGGAGCCAGTGCATAATAGTAGAGGAAGACTTTATTTAGTTGATGGTGGGAGCCTTACATGCAAACCTATCATGGGGACATAAGTGATCATGAAAATCATTATTTCCGAAAATAAAATTATTTTTTTCCAGTAAGAGTTGCACAACCTCATAAAGCTTATAACTGTGTCTACATTTAGTTGAGAATAGTTATTTCTAAGATGTTTTTATTTTAAGGTAACCAAAATCAAATTGACATTAGCATTTGAGGCTATAATTCAAGACTTGAACTTAAAGATTTATTTATAAAAGGTAACTGTAAAAATTCCTAATTAAAATAACCATTAAAATAATGATCCATATAGCCTATGAGAATGTATCCCTCCACCCCAACAACACAGCTCATTTTACCACATGAATATAATTAATCCACAAAGCCATCTATTTTTAAGAAATATTCTGTGGTGAGTCTCCCTTTCCATACCATACTAAAGTTTACTGGGAAAACTGTTCTAGTATTGGGGTGGAGAACCTAATTTATAATGGAAACACAAAACCACTGAAAATATCAAAGTCTTATGGTACAGTGGATAAAGCATTGGACCCTCAAGCATGAGGTCCTGAGTTCAATCTTCGGCAGCACATGTACCAGAGTGATGTTTGGTGTTCTCTCTCTCTCTCTCTCTTCTCCCTCTTTCCTATCTTTCTCATTAATAAATAAAAATATTTTTTAAAATAAAAGTCTTCACTGTTTAATATTTCATGGAAATATGAAATTCTGAATATGCATATCTTGAATTTGGTAGCAATGTTAGACTACTTTTTACCATTTTTCTTAATGCTTCCAGGAGTTAGCCCATTCTCTAAAGTTTTTATTATTAGGAATGAAAGGAAATTATTTTTTAAAGAGATGGTGCATTTGATGTATTGCACCAAAATAAAAGACTCTGGGGTTGAAGGGAGGGTTCAGGTCTTAGAATATGATGGCAGAGGAGTACCTACAGCGGGTTGAATTGTCATGTGGAAAACACATGTACAAATCACTGTACTATACTGTTGACTATAAACCATTAATCTCCCTCACAAAGAAAAAAGAGAGAGAGAAAGAGATGGTGAAGAACTTTTTTGGCTAACTAAAGGTCAGATGACTTACTAGTTGACAATACCAAGATGCTAATATTGATTTATTTGAACTAAGATTCAAATCCTAAAATAGCATCAAACTGAAAAAAATAGATACTTGTAAAGTAAAACTAGTATTTTATTGCTAGAAAAAAATCATTCATGTAATGCTGATGTTACTACTTCTCATTTATTTCCAGTAGTCATGAACCTCACCACAATTCTTGATGATACTTCAGAAAAAGGCACATATCAGTAAAGTCTAGGCTGCCTTTGATATGGAAACTGATCTTTTGATTACATAGGGAATTTTTATTAGAGCTGATATGTTAGTAATAGTATTATAAAATAAAATATTTTAACACAATGACAATCAGTTTGAAAAATGCTAAAAGGGAACTTGGAATAAAAAATTTTTAGTAGTATATCATCACATAAGTTTTTAAGCTACAAGTAACAGTTTAATGTAAATAAAAGTGAGCCAATGAGCATTTGTTGGAAGTAAAAAGTAAATACAATTCCAAGTGAACAAGGTATTTGCATAAAAATTAATTATTTTGGCATGAATAGGTGAAAGGCACCTGCTTAATTATTGTGAAGTCTCAGTGGGTAGTGCTTAAATGAAAATCTATTTTTAAATTTGTTCTAGAAAGTTTGATGGCTTCAGAATTTTGGATAGGCTGTCATTTGAAGAGCCACAGAGAAAAGAACCTTTTCTAATAAGACCATCTCCCTCATACAGCCAGTGACTACAAATGCAAGTTTATTAGTTTGAATAAAAAATGTTTTATATTTATGAAAGTATAAGACAATAACAGCATCATTATTAAAAAAGACATGTATTTTAGTATAACATAGATAGATAGATTGATAGATAGATAGATAGATGATAGATAGACAGATAGATAGAGATATCTAAGAGATAAGTTACATCATAGGGTACATACTTTGCTTTGTATGAGCTCTGAGTTCAAGTCCCAGGATCATATAGGATTACCATGGACAGCACCAGGGGGGCAATTCTATGCATGGTGGTTTGGTGCTGAGGTCCTTTCTCCACACCCCCATATCTCACTCTCCTCTCTTTTTCTCTCCTTAAGTAAAAAATGAAAATCTGGACCCATGAAATTACTAAATAGTATCATTCATATGCAAGAAACTATGTTCATTCCTCAATGCTGCATAAAAATTAATAAATAAAATCAAACATGTAATTGACTATGTACTTTATTAAATCTCCTATACCAATGGGATAACTTGAAACTAGAAGTACTCCTTTAGTTCCTTAACTACTGAAACTTTCTGAAAGTTACAGAAAAAGATTTCTTCTGTTATAGTTCCTGGCAATAACAGTATTACACTGAGTACCACAACTCTATGAGTATATCTGAGAAAATTTTACTAACAAAGTTCAAATCATAATAATAATTGAATACACTTTCAAATAAGACTAAATTTTGTAGGAGCAATATAATTTCTATACTTTCCATGTCTCATCAGTATTGATACTATATATAATTTAAAGGGGTAAACAAGATTTTCCTATAAAGGATCAGATCTACACTGCTGATGGGAATGTAGCTTGTTCCAACCTTTGTGGAAAAAAAAAACACTAGATATGTACCTACCCTATAACCCAGCAATTTCCCTCCTGTGAATTTATCCAAAGGAAACGAAAACACCTACTCAAAAAAATCTATGTACACTTACATTCATAGCAGCACAATTCGTAATAGCCATAATGTGGAAGGAACTCAATTGTCCAGTGACAGATGAATGTCTAAGAAATTTGTGAGATATATATATATATATATATATGATCTTAGCTTTTAAAATGATGTTATCATCTCCTTTTGCTTCATCTCAGGTGGAGCTTGAATGTATGATGTGAGATGACATAGATCAAAATGAGAAAGACAAGTACCAGATGATCTCATTTATAAGTGGAATGTAAGAAACAAGGACAGAAATGAAAACTGCAAAGTAAAACTGGGACTGAATATGATGTATTGCACAGAGAGGGGATAGAAAGGGCTTAAGGTTCAGGTGCATGATGATAGAAAAGAGTCTAAGCTGGGGTAAGAGTGTTCTGCAGACACTGTTTACAGAGAGATGGGAAATTGTACCCATGTACTAACAATTGTACTATAAACTATTAAACTCCCCAATATATTATTTCCCAAAAAAGTAAATAATTGAGGTTATTACACAATAAATGGAAAATAAATTTTGAGAAAATTTTACTGACAAAAATCCAAATTGTAATAATAATTGAATACATATTTTGCTATACAGGGCTCCTTTTTATTTTTCTCTTTAAAGATTTCCTTATTCATTTTTATGAGGGGGAGAGGGAAAAAGAGAGAATGATATTGAGAGAAAGACAGCGCACTACCAGAGTACCACTCAGCTATGATTTATGGTGATAGTGGGGATTAAACTTGGAACTTTGGGGGCCTCCAGCATGCAAATCCTGGACTCTAACACATTGAGATGTCTCCCAGTACATCCATACTGGTCTCTGAATGAGGTTAGTAAACAGCTGGAGTTTGAATTTCATATTATTTTGTCACACAAAGAAATTTTTCTAGAATTATTTTCAAATATTTTAAGATGTAAACTCCTTTCTTAGCTCACAAGTTATACAAAATAGGATACTAGTCAGAATTGATATAAAGGTCATATTTTACCAACTTAAATAGTACATTGTCTTACAAGTGATGTTAAACACTCTCACTAATACGTTTTCACTGAAGAGGCAAATGAGCTCAACCGTAATAAAGTGATTAGGTCCCACAAATGAACTGTATATGCATGACACAATTTCTGAAATTAGGGTCTGGGGAACTAGCTTAGCACTAGAGCATAAGAATTTCATGTTTGAGACCCTCGAGGCCTGAGGTTCAAACTCTTGTTATAAGCAGTGCCATATATCAGAGTTGAGCTGTACTCTGGTCACTCTGTTTCTCTCTCTCATTTAAACCTATAATATTTTTTAAATCAATCTTCAGAAACATTAAAATATATATTATTTAGAGTAAGCCATGGGTTTTTTTGCAAAAATCTTACAGTTTCTATGTTATCTGTGAACTGTGCTACCCATAGCTAGAGGGTACCCTTAGCAGAAGTGACTCAGGGTACATGCATTAAGAATGGAGAGATTGCACCCAGCAAATGAAAATAAATCATCATCTCTGTTACAAAATTAAGTCAAAGTAGATAACTCACCTTTATAAATAAAAGTCAACCATTTTATGCATTGTATCATGTAATTACATTTTCTCCATACTTTTCTATTACATTCCAGTCTTTGTGTACTTATTTGGTTTTTTTGTTTGTTTTTGCTATGGGAAAGATTTGGTAGGGAAAAGAAGGAAGCTTCTAGAAAGGACTACAAAGTTGACTTTGAACAATATGAGATTCTCTCTAGTTGCATTCATTTTGCAGTACAGAGTCCATAAAAACAATCATTCACTTAAGAAATTAATTTCAGCTGTCACCGATTCTAGCATATTCTTTATGATTCTTTCAGAGAAGACTTCAGGTATAACCTTAATTTCAGTTAGAGAGGAGAAAGAACTCAAGGTGAAGTTAGATTTTAATTAAGTCATTCAAAACGTTCTTGGTGGGCACTAAATATTCCCAGATAAAAGTTCTGTATGCTTTAGAGTGGAAGGTCTTCATGGCATAATCTGTAAGAATAATTTAAAAAATTCTTGTATGCCATTACTTATACCTACTTCTTCCATTGTGGTGAATCAGTCTCTCTCTCTCTCCAACAATACCTAATGCTTAGAAAGATGCTATATAGACTCACAAAAGCAATTACAAAAGTTACCGTCCTTTTCACTGTATGTATTTTAGTAGCAAATGAAAACAAAAACTGTCTATGCAGCTTCTCACAGAGCAAGCCCTACAATAAGACTCTGTTGCTAAACTTTTAGAAAGGGAACTTCTCAATATAATACAAACTTATATTGACTACAATAAAGAGGAAAGAACTGGGACTGGTTTACTGCTTCTGAAATGGCAACTCTGGTGCTGGCAGGTAAAGATTGTGATCCATTTAGCACACTTCATCTTTGGACAGATGAGAATAAGCAGAAATTAAAAAAAAAAGTCTTAGTACATGTGTCAAGTGTTTTCACAGACTTATGTAGATATACGTATATATACACACATGAAAAACATTAACACATATGTGCATGTCTGTGGATGTGTTTGTATAGACTCCTTCTATTGAAGTCTTTCTGTTGATTAACTGAATCAACTTAGTTTTGCTGGCAAACATATCTTTCTTCCAAAAAAGTATTAAGAAAGCAATAAGCTGACTGTGCTTCCTTCCCCTAAAAGTTTACTAAATACTGAAGGATAAAAAGTAAGATATGGATGCTTCCTTATATATATTACTACCAAACATACACATTAGCATTATAATAAATTACTAAATGCAATTTTAATTGTCTTAAATAATTTAAATTCTTGACATTTTATGAACTGTCAACAATTAATATAATTTCAACTTTAATACTTGTTTTCCAATAAGTAAAAAAATTATAGGCTCCCTAAATATATCAATATTTCAAAAAGCATCAAACTTTTCCTGATTAAATCAGAACTGAAAGAATACAGAATCAAGATTGAAATTTTTACTGTGAGTGAGAGGCCCTGCCATGAATATTCAGTTCCATAGGTTCTTCTCAACAGTTCATCTTTCCTCTCTCCAGATATTACAAAAGAAACCTTTTTGATGTAAAATTGCCTTTTATTGGGCTTGAGCAAAACAAACATAAACAACTACAAGCAAAATCAATCACATTAACATACTGTAAACCTAAATATGGGCAGGGTATTAGAAAGACTAATGATTGCTTGTAGGCCAAACTTACTCTGTTTCAAGGGAAGGATGCTTTCCAAGTGATGTGCTTCACATTGTAAGAGTGACCTCTAGTGCCTTCCTTCTTTGTTGAACCTCAGTAGCTGGCCGATGAATTACTTATGCCTTTTCTACAAAACTTTGTGTGTGTGTGTCTGCATTTCTGATGTTTGTTGCAAAGTTTGTTAAATGCTACCATTACAACATTTCAAGATTTTCACACAGGTGAAAATATGCAAATCTTACTGACTCGTGGAATTCTTATTGACCCAAATTAAAATAGAACCTGAAACAGTGTGGCATCTGGGGTGAAGTTGTCTTCTTCCAAACTTACAGATACAGCATGACACTAGATAAACTAAAATTAAATGAAAACACAAAATCACAGTAATAGTGCAATGCAAATGGACATCTGACTTTTGTCAGTGATGTCCTTAGCAAGTGTTCTTCCCACATCAGTGCCTTTTATTGTGCTCAAGTGGTGAGCCACAGCAAGTGTCTTATCTGTGACCCTCAAACCTCAGCCTAATTAGAGAGGAGCAAAATAAATTCACCCACAGGCCTCATTTCTTAAAAGGCAAATGAACTTCTCCCTTAAAATTCAAGAGAGATAAAAGTTGTTTTTACAACGTTTCTTTACCGTTCATCGAGAAAAGGGGCAATTCCCCCATTTAGAGATGTTAACCCAAATATAACTTTTAAAACTTTTTATTTCTTTACTAGGAAGTGTATGATAAAAGTTCTTGCACAATATTTTGGATGGTGTTTAAATTAGAAAGGTCTTAGTAAACATTCTCTGGATCAGTTAACTCAGAATAATAATACTCAATTACAAATGTACAAAGTCAAAAATTCAACCACTAAGAAGAATTTTGAAAAATCAACTGAACACCTTATTTTTATGTAAAATTTCATAACTGAGCCCCCCTTTTCAAAAACACTCATATTTTGTTCTTTTATCTGAAATGGCACAATTCTAAATATTCAGCTTCATCTCCACCAATTCTGTTCATGAATTCTGCAGTACATTTAGTTATTATCCTGGCATCATTTTTAAGATACAGCCAGCTATCAGCCTGCCAAATTGCAAACTTCAGTAATCTAAGCTAATGCAGCATAATAGCATAAAAGCAGCATAAAGTCTTCCAGTTGTTTTCCTGTTAGACATAATTTCAATGAAATTCAGTAATCCTAAAAAAATAAAATAAAATAAGAAATGAAGACATTCACAGGCTATTCCCTGGTTAAGATGCTAATTTAATGTTTTACTAGAATCTGGGCTTTCTCAATGAATATTCAAAGACAAGAGCATCACATTCTGCTCACAGACAAAAAGAGAAATAACATTTTGCATATTTTGACCAGACCAAGAGAAATGACATGCGTAAACTCAGTCTTATTTCCAAGATCTTTAAGTGATGCTTCATGTGCAGCACTGTGCTTTGAAGCAACCTCAGTTGCAAATAATAATCAAAAAACAACAGAATTAAAGTTTTGCAATGAGTTACACACACACACACACACACACACACACACACACACACACCTGCAAGTTTTAAATCATTTCTGCATACTTACAAGAATTGCCAGCTATGACCATATTCCAATTTTGAGTAGACAGCAGAAGTAGCATATTCAGGACAGCTCCAGTGACAAACCCCATGTTCATGTTTTCTGGACTCCTCTCAAAGATTTTGAGCAGTTCTTTGAGTGATTTCACTCCTGTCCCTGACCCTGTTCCTAGTCCCTCTCCTGGCTCTCTGGGTCTTCAGCACCTCTCAGTCCCTTTCCCTCCTCCCCTCCCTACTCCTTCCCTCTTGCTCTCCCCCTTCCTCTCTTTCTCTCTCACTCACTCTCTCTCACACACACACTACTGACTAGTCTCTTCGCTGAAATCATTGAAAAGCACCCAGCATCTTTTCTAACAAGCATCCACATTGCCGAGGCCACGCCTACTACTCGCAGCGGACCCAGAAACTGACAGCAGCATCTCCTCCAAATTCACAGCCACGCTCAGAGCTCCACCGAGCTGTGCCACTGATGAAAGCTGGACCTGGAGGCGCGGCCTGCTGCTCCCGGGGCCTCCTCCGGGCTCCCTCCCCTCTCCTCTTTTCTTCAATAATCCTTAACCCCTTTCTCCCCTCTGGATGTAAGTGGGGGGAGCACGGGGGAGTGGAGCCTCCTGATTTTCTGGAGGTCTAGCTTTGAGCAGAGCCAGTCAACATACCGAGCTAATACCTGAGTCTTCCGTAGGGCATTAAGGTGAAATCGTGTTATGTTGCCAAACAAAAGCATAAAATAAGACAGAAATAACTAAACAGCATTGGTAAAACGTAGCTAGAGCCGTCCTCAGGGAAAATACTTGGTGTTGTTTTTCTCTGTTGATATAAAACTATCCTTTTCTGCTAGGGTCCCAGGTTTTTATTATGGAAATTCCTCACTTGGAAACAGACATCCCTGTTTGGCAGATACTTAAAATCAACTGGAAATTGTCTGCAATAAATTAACATTTCTTATTTTAGTGCATCAGGAGTACAAATCTACAAATTGAATGCTGTGGATAGATTTATCTTGATGAATACATCATGCTGTGCACACACTGTAGCATCCTACAATCAAATTATTTAATTTAATAACAATTCCCAAGAGCCCAAATGGAAAAGTGGGGTGGGGGAGAAGGGAGAAAGATACTGAAGAAAACTCTCTTCACCTCCAAACACACATCAAGCCTAAATAATGTAAAGTGTTAATTCAACTGGTCTAAGGATGAAAGACTAAAGTTAAATTCAGAATTCAATAAAATCTATCACTATAGAAAATCACCCTCTAATGGTTGGTCCATCTACACTAACTGCTATATCTGCAGTAGAAAAATAAAATAAATAATGACTGAATGTCACATAATGGTAAGTGTATCAGTGGCGTCATAAAGGGAAAATAATAGTTTGCAAATAAATGGTAAGATATTTAACAGATAATGTGCTAAACTTCCATAAGAATAGCATACTGGGGTTCTCAAATACCTCTTGGGGATTACAAACCATAAGAAACATAAGCTTTTAACAGCAGTAACCTTGCTTTGGAGTGAATGAAACATGGGGAAATAACAGAAGCATCTTCTTGTAAAACCACAAATAAGTTCAGCTCTGCCTACAAACAAACAGGATAGATACTTTTGCATTTTCTATTTTACAGATGAGAAAACAAGAACAGGGAATTCAGATGATTTGAGGTAAGAGAATTAATAAGTTCTGAGAATTAGATTTAATTTTTCTAACTCCAGTTGTACTGCACACACTAAGATGCACTCATATCAGAGTATGCCTCGCCACCAGCTCCACACCCATTATAGAGATCTGGGAAAAGAGAGAGAGAAATAAGAAAAGAAAAACTTTAATACAAACAACAACAACAAAAAAGCAATGGAAAAAAATCTGTGTGTAGGTGTTCTAGGTCTACTTCCCTGACTTTATTATTTTTCAGACATAATATGTTGGGCAAAAAGATATAAGCTGACAATTTCTAGAGGGTCAGGCAGTAGCGCAACAGATGAAGCGCACATGATGCAAAGCACAAGGACCTTCATAAGGAAACCAGTTCGAGCCCCCCCCCCCCAACTACAGGGGGTGGCCTCACAAGCAGTGAAGCAGGTCTGCAGGTGTCTATCTTTCTCTCTCCCTCTCTGTCTTCCCCTCCTCTCTCTATTTCTCTCTGTCCTATCCAACAGCAACGACATTAATAACAACAATAATAACCACAACAATAAAACAACTAGGACAACAAAAGAGAAAAAAATGGCTTCTAGGAGCAGTGGATTTGTGATGCAGGCACTGAGCCCCAGCAATAATGGAAGCAAAAAAAAAAAAAAAAAGAAAACTGACAATTTCTATTAAGCAATTATTGAGGTGGGGGTAAATTTTATTGAGCACATGCTATATGCCATTTGTTATCTAATCAAATCATTATGGAAATACTTAAGGGGACTATCACTGTACCTGGGTTGGGTAGTGGCATACCTGGTTGAGTAAACGCATTCCAGTGTACAAGGACTGTGTACAATGACCCTGATTCAAATCTCAGGTCCCTTTTTTCAGGGGGTAAACTTCATGAGTGGTGAAGCAATTCTGCATGTCTATCTATCTATCTCTCACCTCTCTCTCTCTCTCTCTCTCTCTCTCTTTGTTCCTCTCTCTGTAGCTCCCTTTCCCTCTCAATTTTTCTGTCTCTATAAAAAAAAAATGCTATGCCTATTTAGAGACAAGAAAGGCTAAATGTCACCATGGTGAGTAGGACAGTGACCACACACTTTATTTTGCCACAGTAGTACATATAGTACATATAGATTCCAATTTTTTCTCCGCCTTATCAAATCAAAAATTCCTTTTGCTATTTTATTTTTACTTTTTATAATTTTCATCCTAATGGATATAAGGGTGACATCTCTTGTTGGTTTATACTTATATTTCTCATATATAATTAGTAATGTTTAGTATCCTCCCATGTGCTTTTTGGACATATGTCTTTGGAGAACTGTGTATTCACATCCTGTATCCGAATTTTAATTGGGTTATTTGTTTATTGTTGAGTTTTAATAGTACCAAGTATACTTGTGATAGTAATTCCTACTCAGATATATAATTTTCAAATATTTTGTCATTCTATGTTGCCATGCACTCTGCTGGTTATTTCTTTTAATACTAACTCTATTTGTATAGATTTATATATGAATGTTCTATTATGTTAACTTATGTAGCCATACTTTTACCAATAGCATATTTTCTTGATTACTGTGTGCTATAGTAAGTTACATGGTGTTTATTTCTTATTTTATTATGTCTTTCTGTACACTTTAGAACCAGTTGGCTAGAATCACAAAAATGACTCTAACGTACTTGGGAATGTATTGCATTTATAAATTTAAATAAGGAAAAAACATTTTAACCATTTTGAGCCTTCCAACTCATAAATTTGAGTGCATTTGATCTACAGTTCATAGTTCTCATGAAACTGGGGCAAAGATGACATTAATTTTTCAAAATTTTTGTGCAACACCTCTATCACTAACTCCTCCTACACCTGTATTAGACCTCCAGGAGCAACTTTCATGATCTCTCTTTTCTTTGTGCATTTTAATTTATACAACATATTTCCATATCTTCAGGTTCACCAATATTTTTTCTGTTGCATTTAATATATTTGTATATTCAGAACATTTTTTTATGTTAGGTGTATATCTTCTAGCCCAAGAACTTCAATTCACATCCTTTTTACTTCTTCCATTACAATACTTAACCTTTTTTTCTATTTATTCATTTATTTTCCCTTTTGCTGCCCTTGTTGCTTTTTAATGTTGATGTAGTTATTATTGTTGTTGTTATTAATGTTGTTGTTGTTGGATAGGACAAAGAGAAATGGAGAGAGAAGGGGAAGACAGAGGGGGGAGAGAAAGATACCTACAGACCAGCTTCACTGCCTGTGAAGTGACTCCTCTGAGGTTGGGGAGCCAGGGGCTCAAACCAGGATCCTTATGCCGATCCTTGTGCTTCAAGCCACGTGTGCTTAACCCACTGCACTACCGCCTGACCCCCAATACTTAACCTTTTAAGGAAATGGAATACATTTACATTAAATGCTTTAGCGCCTTTGTCTGCTCATCACTATAGCATATGATTATAATAATATTATTAGGTTATTACTGGCCACTATTCTCACTATGTGTTGTGCTCTCTGAATCTTTACATGCCTGAGAATCTTTGACTGCCTATCAGATGATATGTGAATTTTACCTTCCTAGCTACTGGATTTTTTTTTTTTTCATTCCTACAAATTATATTTCCACTGATCTGGGATGTAGTTAAGATAATTATAAATAATTTCAGAAATCTAGTTCTTGTTTTTGTTACTGTCAGGTAGGTCTGAAGTAGTCTATGACAAATTATGTCACATTATGAAGCAAGACCTTCCTAAATTTTCAATATTCTGTAAACTGTGAGTTTTCCTAGTCTGACTGTTAGTCAAAGGTTTTATTCTAAGCTCTGTGAGATTGCCAAAACCTCTTCCCTCCATTATTTTGCTGTTTGTTCTTTAGCTCCTTTTATTTCTTCACAATGCATGTTGATCACTATTGTGCTGAATACTCAAAAAAGATCCTAACAATCCCTAAATGTCTGAGGTTCTCTCTGTGTGTGACTTTTTGCTCCTCTGTACTTTCCTCAGTGAATTCTAGCAGCTTTTATCCTTCCAGATGCAGTTACATCTCCTTAAATCATGAAAGTCTGGGTTTCTCCTTCTTCAAAACTTTGAGGTAATCATAGAATTTACCTTGTTTGCTTCTCATCTTCTATGGTTCCTTGTTCTTTACTACCTGATAAATAGTATCTTTAAGTCGATTGTTATATGTATACATTATGAATGTATATGTTAATTTTATATGCTTCAGTTAAGAAGATGGGTCTGATTCCTACCTATAGCCAGGAGATAGCTCATGGGGTAGAGATTACATTTAACAATTCACACTTTATCATGTATGAGGACCCAGGTTATAACCCACACTACATGTGAGTACCGTGAAGAGGGGAAACTTCAAAAATGGCAGAGTGGTGGGAGTGGTGTTTCTCTTTTTTCTCTCTGTCTCTGGGATGGTGCTATGGTGTTTTTTCTTCTCTCCCTGTTTAGGGAAAAATTAATGAAAGAAAGAAAGAAAGAAAGAAAGAAAGAAAGAAAGAAAGAAAGAAAGAAAGAAAGGAGAAAGGAAGGAAAGAAGGAAAGATGAAGGAAAGAAGGGAGAGAACGAGAAAGAAGGAAGGAAGGAAGGAAAGAAGGAAAAATAGAAAAATTAATCTGATCTTCATTCTTCTATATGGACTAGAGTACAAAAATAAGTATGTTACATAAGAACTGAACATATGAAAATTCTTCTTTTGAATTTTTTCCCTGGTCATGAGTAGTCATTTAACTAAGATGAAGAACTAGGAGGTTAGTGGAGGAGAATAGAAAAGGAAAAAAAAAAAAACTCCTTTCTAGATAATCTACTCAAAATGCCTCTAATAGTTGCTCCAGTAACTTTTTCCCCCATCAGATTGCTCAGTGCATACACTATGCACTTCTTCTTCTAGCGTTTGCCCTTCTTCTGTAGCCAGTCAACAGCATCAGGTTGAGCCTGATGTAAAGTTTCGAGACCTCCTTTGAATCTGGAGAGGTGACAGTCGTTGACTATGTGGGTCATAGTCTGTCTGGAGCCGCAGGGGCAGTTCGGGTCGTCTCTGGCTCCCCAGCGATGGAACATAGCGGCGCACCGGCCATGGTCTGTTCGATAGCGATTGAGGAGGGCCCAATCATAACGTGCTAGGTCAAAGCCGGGTTGACGCTTGCAGGGGTCTGTGATGAGGTGTTTGTTCTTTACCTCAGCTGACTGCCATGCCAACTCTGTTTCCAAGAGACTGGAACAGAGAAGTTCAGTGTAGGCGTAGGGGACCAGATTGGATGACGAGACGTCAAGCGTTGGACAGGGTGGGCGAAGATATCCGCGTATATTGGCAGGTCCGGTCGAGCGTAGACGTGGGAAATGAACTTAGATGATGCCGCATCCCGACGAATATCTGGCGGGGCGATGTTGCTAAGAACTGGCAGCCATGGAACCGGGGTGGAACGGATGGTTCCAGAAATTATCCTCATGGAGGAATATAATTTGGAATCGGCCAAGTGGACATGGGGGCTACGGAACCATACTATGCACTGTAAATCCACAGCTCTTGGAAGCCATTTTTCTCCTCCCCCCCTATTTAATTGGATAAGACAGAGAGAAACTGAGAGGGAGAGAGAAAGATAGACACCTGCAGACTTACTTCACTGCTCTTGAAGTGGCCCCCTTCAGGTGGGCAGCAGGGCCTTGAACCTGGGTCCTTGTACATGGTAATGTGTGCGCTCACCATGTATACCACCACCCAGCTCCTTTCTAATATCTAATTTACTAGCATAATATCAATGCTCACTGATATAGGTCTCATAAATTATATTATTTTTTACTTAGATGTCTTATTTGACATAAAAACAATAGTCTAATCCTAATTATCATTACACATAAAATCAATAGGGAGTGAAGGAGATAGCATAATGGTTATGCAAAGAAACTCTCATGCCCCATGCCCAAGGCTCCAAATCCCAGGTTCAGTTCTCCACAGCACCATAAACCAAAGCAGAGCAGTGCTCTGGTCAAAAAATGAATTAATTAATAAAATAAAATTAATTGGTACACAACATTAAGGGAAAACTTCAGGAACAAAAAATAAGTCCTTGATTCTATTAAACTGTTTAAAACATATTTAATATACGATAATCTGCTTATTTCTGTAAAGAGGTATTATGATCAAAAAAGAAATTGACTTTGATTACCTTCATCAGAATTTTATCCTTCTTTCTAGGAACTGACCATGATGTAGGTAAGGGCAAAGACCACCCAATACAAGAAGACTTGATGGAAAAGAAAGGACAAAATGTGAAGAGGAAAACGGGAAAAAAAAAAAAAAAAAAAAAAAGAGGGTAGAGTCAGTGGTGAAAAGGGAAGAAAGGATAATTAGATGTCAAAGATGAATTTACCTCCCATATAGCTTTATCTCAGTGAAATCCTATGACTACAGATTTAAAATTTTACTTCTGTGATAGCAAAAGCTTATCCCAGTAGGAATGCAGAGAGTTAGGAAATGTCATGCTTAGATTTGTGATATCTTCATAGTGTACTGATTTAAATGTAAGGGAACACAACTACTTTGAAAACCAAAGAATTCTGTAGATAAGGACTTGAAATATATATATATATGTATATATATATCTATCAGAATTTATGTCTTATAACTCTAGACTGCCTCATGGAAAGTTTCCATTTCTCAGAATAATGAAGCAGAAACAATATAGGCCTCAGGCAGGTCCAGAAAAATCAAATCCACCCACCACCTAGATCTTCAGATTCACAACACAAGGCAAGTTTCATGTCTGGCAGCTGATGTGCCTTAAAATGCCTTCAGGAAGCAATTTTCCAACTTCAGGTAGAAATCTATTGTCATAGAAGAGTAAGGATAATCACCTACAAGTAAAACTGATTGCTACTTTTACAAACATGGAAAGGGTGCCATCTTCACAACTGCATAAAAAGAAAAGAGGAAGAGTGTAGGTTCAGGGTTTGCTTGCTTTCTTAAGGAGAGTAGTTCACTTTTTTAAAAGAAATTTTTATATCTTTTATTTATAAAAAGGAAACATTGACAAAACCATAGGATACGAGGGGTATAACTCCACACAATTCCCACCATCAGAACTTTATGTGTGCTTACTAACCATTAATGGGGTTGGGCATAGATGAATACAGTAATTTTATTTTGACTGCTGCTAAGTATTGTGGCCATCAGCCATGTTAACATAGAGGCAGTTGCTCAGACATAGTAACCACACTCACTGTGACTAGTGGCTGCAATAATGAACGGTTAAGTTTAGGACAATGCAGTTATAGAACAGTTTCATTAGAGCAGAAAGTTATGCTGGATAGTGCCACTCTAGATGTTTGCAAAGCTTGAGTAAACCTTTTATGATATGCCACATATTCCAGTACCTAACTTTCCCACAGATAACATTTAAAACCAAATTTCCTTCAATTTAGCTGAAATTATGTAATTTAAGTTTCAGGCTATATGCAATGTTTCAAAAGAACCACAACAATGAAAAAAAAACTCTATGTTCTTTGTGAATAAAAAGTGACCTCGGTAGCCTAACCACTTAGATTCCTCATAGATAATCCTCAATAGCTTGGCTGTGCATCTTGAATGCTCTCACTAAGGTTATAAATAAAAATGAAAGATAACAATGAGGCATAACTTCTTAAAGTATAGTAGTCCTCTAATACAAATTAACGTGCATACTCTGTTAGATATAAAGTAACTTTGATACAAGGAAGTAAAAGAAAATATAAAGCACAAAAAAGAAAGAAGAGAGAGACATAAAAATAGATGGCTTACCCTGTAGAGTGTGAACCTTTAATAGTACACATTTTGTACCATGCACTAGGACCCAGGCTGGAAGCCACAACCACCACAAAAGAAGCATCATATAAATAGAAAGTTTCAAAATGATGAAGCAATGCTATCTCTCCTCTGTCTCTTTTATTCTCTCTTCTTCTCTTTCTCTGTCTCTCTGCTTCTCTGTCTCTCTGCTTCTCTGTCTTTTACCTCTTGGGGAATAACTTAAATATATATATGAATCTGCCAAGAGCAGTAGAATTATGCAGGCAAAAGAGCCCCAGTAAAACCCTGGTAGCAAACAAACAAAACTAAAATAGAACAAAACTGATCATAGTTAAAGTTTAGAAAGTTTGGTCAAACCTCTGTGGAGAATAGAATGGAGAATTCTCAGAAATCTAGAAATGGACCTACCCTATTATCCTGCAATTCCTCTCCTGCAGATATATCCTAAGGAACCCAACATACCCATCCATCCAAAATGATCCGTGTATACCTATGTTCATAGCAGCACAGTTTGTAATAGCCAAAACCTGGAAGCAACTCAAGTGTTCAACAACAGATGAGTGGCTGAGTAAGTTCTAGTATATATACACAATGGAATACTACTCAGCTATTAAAAATAGTGATTTCACCATTTTCAGACTATCTTGAATAGAGCTTGAAGAAATCATGTTTAGTGAAATATGTCAGAAACGGATGAATACAGGATGATCTCACTTTCAGGCAGAAGTTGAAAAATGAGATCAGAAGAGAAAACACAAATAGAACCTGAACTGGAATTGGTGTATTGAACCAAAGTAAAAGACTCTGGGGTGTGTGGGGGGGAGAATAAAAATCCAAAAAGGATGACAGTGGGGGTTGTATTGTTATGTGGAAAAGTGAGAAATGTTATGCATGTACAAACTATTGTATTTACTGTTGACTATAAAACATTATCCCCCAATAAAGAAATTAAAAAATAAATAATTCAAGTTTAAAAAGCATGGTGGCCCAGTTGATTGCGTGACTGGAATAAGGCAAAAAGTGAGAGGTGTTCATGGGAGGCAGGGCTACAAGCAGCAGCCTATGTGTTTCTCTCCTCTCTTCTCCTCTCCTCTCCTCTCCTGGATCAATTAAGAATACCAAAGAAGACCACCTGGGACCTAAATAAGACATGACTGGAACTTCAGAAACCCACCAAATCACAGGTGAGTTCAAACACATGTGGCTGGTGAGAAGAGAGGAGCCTAGAGAGAAATTAAGTGGCTGGTAACAGTCTGGCAGTATATCAGTTGAGACACCACCTCCAGTCAGTTTCATCAACAAGGGGACAGCTGAGGAGAGGAGAGGACTCCCCCCTGAGACTCATCAAGTGCAACTCTGAGTCTCTATTGCTACTGCCCTCAGAATCTGGAGCAGTGACAAGGAAGCCCTGTGCTGACACAGGGGACAGAGAACTAACCAGGAAACTCAGGAGAAGACTTATACCTCAGTGGCATAGAGGTAGGGCTTTGAAAATCTCTTTGCAAAACCACTGGATTATCTCTACCACATCCTGCTTTATCTTTTGTCAGTGATTAAACTAAGAAGCCTACTTATAGTTTAAAAGCCCTCAGGCTTCCATAGCCTACAGGGAAGAAAAAGCACAAAAGAGGCTTTTAAGCCAATGTGCTCAAACTCAGGGATTGAAATAATATTGAAACAACTGTTAACTTCCACAACTGTCAACCCTTTAATTACCTTACTTAGACACAAGTCAATCCAGGCAATAGTGATCAGTAATATGAAAAATACTGAGAGAGTAACCATATAACATAATATAGAAAATGGTTAAACCAACAAGAAGAAATATTGGAAAATGAACCAGGACAAGAGTCAAGATAAAAGCACCCCAAAGGGTAAAGCACAAAATAATGAGGTCTACATCCAAGGAAATAATCACAGGAGTGAGTAAAGATTTTGAAATAACTGTCATCAGAAATGCAGAAACAACAAATTAGACTCTGGAAGAAAACACTATCTCAAAGTTACTACAGAACTGAAAGCTGAAATAGCTGAGCTAAGAACACAACTAGCTGAACAAACTCAAACAGTATCAGAACAGAGTAACAAAATAGATGAACTCCAGAAAACAGTAGAGGGGAGAGAAAATAAAATCAATGAGGCTGAAGACAGAATTAGCAAGATCGAGAATGAAATAGAGACAACTAAAAAAGAAGTAAGATATCTCAAAAAGAGATTAAGAGATACTGAAAACAACAACAGAAACCTATGCGATGACTTCAAAAGAAACAATATACGCATTATTGATTTACCAGAGGAAGAAAGAGAGGGAGAGGAAGAAAGCATTTGTCAGGCCATAACAGCTGAAAATTTCTCTAGTCTAGACAACATCAAAGAGATAAAGTTTCAAGAAGCCCAGAGGGTCCCAAACAGAATTAAACCAGACTCAAAGACACCAAGACACATCATATTTAGAATGGAAAAGAATAAGGATAAAGAAAGGATCTTGAAGGCTGCAAGAGGAAAACCCATAAGATTAGCAGCAGACTTCTCCACACAAACACTACAGGCCAGAAGAGAATGGCAAGCTATCTATCGAGTACTCAATGAGAAAGGCTTTCAACCAAGAACACTGCATCCTGCTAGACTATCATTCAGACTAGATGGAAGCATAAAAACATTCTCAGACAAGCAACATTGGAAGGAATCAACTATCACCAAGCCTACCATGAAAGAAGTTCTGAAAGCTACCCTTTAAACAGTTAGACTACCGAATAGGACATAGACCAGAACACTCTAAAACTCTACAAGAATGGGGTTAAAATATCTTTAATCTTTGATATCAATAAATGTCAATGGCCTGAATTCACCTATTAAAAGACAGAGAGTAGGAAGATAGATCAAAAAACACAACCCAACAATATGCTGTCTACAGGAAACCCACCTAACTCAACAAGACAAACACAGACTCAAAGTGAAAGGATGGAAAACTATCATACAGATCAATGGCCTACAAAAAAGGGCAGGAACAGCTATTCTCATATCTGACACCATAGACTTTAAAACAGATAAAATTTAAAAAAGATAGGAATGAGCACTACTTAATGCTCAGTGTATCAGTCAATCAAGAGGACTTAACAATTACTATCATCTTTGCACCCAATGAGAAGCCATCTAAATATATCAAACGTCTACTGAAAGAGCTACAGCAATATATTAACAGCAACACAGTCATAATAGGGGACTTCAACACCCCACTTTCTCAATTTGACAGGTCATCCAGGCAGAAAATCAATAAAGACACAAGGGAGCTAAATGAGGTTATAGATAAACTAGAAATACTGGAAATTTTCAGAGTCATTCATTCCAAGAAACTGGAATACACATTTTACTCAAGTCCACATGGGTCATTCTCAAGAATAGACTACATGTTAGGCCACAAAGACAGCATTTGAAAATTCAAGAGCATTGAGAGCATCCCAAGCATCTTCTTAGAGCACAGTGGAAATCAACTAACACTGATCAACAAAAGATTCTTAATAGTCCCAAAATGTGGAAGCTCAACAGTACACTCCTTACCAACTACTGGGTAAAAGAGGAAATAAAGGAAGAAATCAGAATGTTTTGAGAGTTCAATGAAAATGAAGACACAAGCTATCAAAATATGTGGGACACAACTAAGGCATTACTGAGAGGGAATTTCATAGCCATACAAGCACACATTAGGAAACAAGAAAAAGCACAAATAAACAGCCTGATTGCACATCTTAAAGACCTAGAAGAACAAAAGAACCATAAAGCAACCAGAAGGACAGAAATCACTAAAGTTAGGGCAGAAATCAATAACATTAAAAATAAGAAAACCATACAAAAGATCAACGAAAGTAAATCTTGGTTCCTCAAAAGAGTGAACAAAAACAAAAAACCTTTAGCTAGACTACCAAAACAAAAAAGGGAGAAGACCTAAATAGATCGGATCGTAATGAAAGAGAAGATATCACAACAGACACTGCAGAAATCCAACATATTATGCAAGGCTTCTATGAACAACTATATGGCACCAAGCTAGAGAACCTGGAAGAAATGGATGATTTCCTAGATACCTACCAACTTCCAACACTATGAAAAGACGAAGTAGAAAACATGAAAAGGCCCATCACAGCTAATGAAATTGAAACAGTTATCAAAAACCTTCCCAAAAATAAAAGTCCTAATGAAATTGAAACAGTTATCAAAAACCTTCCCAAAAATAAAAGTCATTATTTCACAATGGTGAAATAATAAAAATAAAAGATGGTTTTATAAATGAATTCTACAAAACCTTCAAAGAAAAACTAATATCTCTACTTTTAGAAGTCTTCCAGAAGATTGAAGACACTAGAATACTCCCTTCCAGCTTCTATGAAGCCAACATCACTTTGATACCAAAAACAGACAGGGACACAACCATAAGAGAAGACTATAGATCAATATCTCTGATGAACATAGATGCTAATGTATTGGACAAAATTCTAGCCAACTGGATACAGCAGTATAATAAAAAGATTGTCCATCATGACAAAGTGGAGTTTATCCCAGGCATACAAGGTTGGTTTAATATATGTAAATCAATCAAGGTGATCCACCACATCAGTAAAAGCAAGACCAAAAACCACATGGTCATATAAATAGATGCAGAGAAAGCCTTTGACAAAATACAACATCCCTTTATAATCAAAATGCTACAAAAAATGGGAATAGATGGAAAATTCAACAAAAAACAACATCCCTTTATGATCAAAACACTACAAAAATGGGAATAGATGGAAAATTTCTGAAGGTAGTGGAGTCTATATATAGCAAACCTACAGCCAACATCATACACAATGGTGAAAAACTGGAAGCATTTCCCCTCAGATCAGGTACTAGACAGGGCTGTCTATTATCACCATTACTATTCAATATAGTGTTGGAAGTTCTTTCCATAGCAATGAGGCAGGAGCAAGGAATTAAAGGCATACAGCTTGGAAGAGAAGAAGTCAAACTCTTCCTATTTGCAGATGACATGATAGTATACATAGAAAAAACTAAGAAATCAGCAATTATCTTCTGGATATCATCAGGCAATACAGTAAGGTATCAGGCTACAAAATTAACATTCAAAAGTCAGTGGCATTCCTCTATGAAAACACTAAGTTAGAAGAAGTTGAAATCCAGAAATCAATTCCTTTTACTATAGCAACAAAAACAATAAAATATCTAGGAGTAAACCTAACCAAAGAAGTGAAAGACTTACATACTGAAAATTATGAGTCACTACTCAAGGAAATTGAAAAAGACACAAAGAAATGGAAAGATATTCCATGTTCATGGGTTGGAAGAATTAACATCAAAACGAATATACTGATCAGAGCCATCTACAAATTTAATGCTATTACCATCAAGATCCCAAGCACATTTTTAGGAGAATAGAACAAATGTTACAAATGTTTATCTGGAACCAGAAAAGATCTAGAATTTTCAAAACAATCCTGAGAAGAACGAACAGAACCGGAAGCATCACACTCCCAGATCTCAAATTGTATTATAGGGCCATTGTCATCAAAACTGCTAGGTACTGGAACATGAATAGACACAGTAACCAGTGGAATAGAATTGAGAGCCCAGAAGTAAGCCCCCACACCTATGGACATCTAATCTTTGACAGAGGAGCCCAGACTATTCAATGGGAAAAGCAGAGTGTCTTCAACAAATGGTGTTGAAAAAAAAAATTGGTTGAAACATGCAGAAGAATGAAACTGAATCACTGTATTTCACCAAATACAAAAGTAAATTCCAAGTGGATCAAGGACTTGTATGTTAGACCAGAAACTATCAGATACTTAGAGGAAAATATTGGCAGAACTCTTTTCTATATAAATTTTAAAGATATCTTCAATGAAACGAATACAATTACAAAGAAGATTAAGGCAAGCATAAACCTATGGGACTACATCAAATTAGAAAGCTTCTGCACAGCTAAAGAAACTACTAACCAAATTAAGCAACCTCTCACAGAATGAGAGAACATCTTTACATACCATACATCAGACAAGAGGCTGATAACCAGAATATATAAAGAAATTGCAAATCTCAACAACACAAAAAACAAATAACCCCATCCAAAAATGGGTGGGGACATGACAGAATATACACCACAGAAGAGATCCACAAGGCCGAGAAATACATGAAAAAATGCTCCAAGTCTCTGATTGTCAGAGAAATGCAAATAAAGACAACAATGAGATACCACTTCACTCCTGTGAGAATGTCATACACCAGAAAAGGTAACAGCAACAAATGCTGGAGAGGTTGATGGTTCAAAGGAACCCTCTTGCACTGCTGGTGGGAATGTCAATTGGTCCAGCCTCTGTGGAGAACAGTCTGGAGAACTCTCAGAAGGCTAGAAATGGACCTACCCTATGATCCTGCAATTCCTCTCCTGGGGATATATCCTAAGGAACCCAACACATCCATCCAAAAAGATCTGTGTACACATATGTTCTTGGCAACACAATTTGTAATAGCCAAAACCTGGAAGCAACCCAGGTGTCCAACAACAGATGAGTGACTGAGCAAGTAGTGTTATATGCAATGGAATACTACTGAGCTATAAAAATTGGTGACTTCACCATTTTCAGCCCATCTTGGATGGACCTTGAAAATTTCATGTTAAGTGAAATAAGTCAGAAACAGAAGGATGAATATGGGATGATCTCACTCTCAGGCAGAAGTTGAAAAACAAGAACAGAAAAGAAAACACAAGTAGAACCTGAACTGGAATTGGCATACTGCACCAAAGTATAAGACTCTGGGTTGGGTGGGTGGGAAGAATACAGATCCAAGAAGGATAACAGAGGACCTAGTGGGGGTTGTATTGTTATGTGGAAAACTGGGAAATGTTATGCATGTTCAAACTATTGTATTCACTGTTGAATATAAAACATTAATTCCCCAATAAAGAAATTAAAAAAAAAAGAGTGAGAATTTCCACTTCTTTTACCCACTGAAGAAAGTCACAAATTTCTCTAGGTCTGGTATATAACTGCATTTCAAGCATGTTGTTAATATTATATGGGAATAATCAATGCAAACTTTCCAGTTCCTAGAACAGTGAGTTTCATAGATCCATCATTATCAATATAAAATAAACCCAAGAAAATTTAGTAAGTTGTAAACATTGTACATTTACTGCTTTACATATGCCAATTATACCTCAATAAAGTAGGTTTGAAAATGAAGCGACAAGGGGCAAGGCAGTGGCATACCCAGTTAAGTACTCATAATACCAAGCAGAAGGACATGGGTTCACCACTCCCCCATCCCTACCTGCAAGGGGAAGAATCTTCACAAGTTGTGAAACAGGTCTGCAGGTGTCTTATCTTTCTCTCCCCCTCTTCATTTCCCCCTCCTCGCTCAGTTTCTCTCTTTCCTATCTAATAAAAATAATTTTTTAAGGAAAAAATGGCCATGGGGAGTATATCTGTAGGGTTGGCACTGAGCCCCAGAGATAGTCTTTGTGGCAATACAATACATAAACAAATAATAAACCAAAGAGACTCTTAAACATGAAGTTTTTAAAATATTTCCAAAAAACCTAATAAGCATAAGTGTATTTGTTATCAGTGTTCAGACCAAACCAAGGGCTCTGTTCACAATTAGATTTTTAAAAAATATATCATAAATATATTTGTCATTGAGCAGGGTGGTATAATTATGACTGTGATCCCTCTAAGTATCTATCTATTAGGATACCATGAAGTTATCCCACATCCATTTTGTACTTAAAATATTATGTATTTTGGGTCCATGATTGCTCAACAATTTGTTTGGCTTCGTATGTTAACTCTCTTTTCAATCACCAGGTTCCAGATGCCACCAGGATGCCGGCCAGGCTTCCCTGGATTGAAGACCCCACCAATGTGTCCTGGAGCTCAGCTTCCCCAGAGACCCACCCTACTAGGGAAAGAGAGAGGCAGATTGGGAGTATGGACCGACCAGTCAACGCCCATGTTCAGCGGGGAAGCAATTACAGAAGCCAGACCTTCTACCTTCTGCAACCCTCAATGACCCTGCGTCCATGCTCCCAGAGGGCTAGAGAATGGGAAAGCTATCAGGGGAGGGGGTGGGTTATGGAGATTGGGTGGTGGGAATTGTGTGGAGTTGTACCCCTCCTGCCTTATGGTTTTGTTAATTAATCCTTTCTTAAATTAAAAAAAATATTATGTATTATGTCAAGATGAAGCAAAGAAGATGGCTTCATTGTTTTTAATAGCTAATTGTGTGTGTGTGTGTGTGTGTAATAACTTTCTTAGCTACTTATCTGTCATTGGGCATGTGGGTTACTTCCTACTTTTAGCTATTACAGGTTGTATAGAAATGTTAGGTGATATAAGCCAAAAAAGAAAGAACAAATACCGGATCATCTCACAGGTGAAACTTAAGAAACAAAGACAGGAAAGGAAAACATAAACTAAAACTTGAACTGGGTAGGGTATACTCCACCAAAGCAAAAGGCTCTAGGGAAGAAGAGGAAGAGAGGGAGAAGGTAAAGCGGACCTTGGTGTCTTGGTGCAAGATGATGGAAAAAGATGTACAGTGGAGAAGAAATATGTCTTACATATATTTATCACAGGGAGATGAGAAACTCTACACATTTAAAGAATTATATTATAAGCAAATAACTCCTCAAGAAAATAATTTTAAAAATGATTTTCTTGGGAGTCAGGCAGTAGTGCAGCGGATTAAGTGCACATTGACACAAAGCGCAAGGACCAGCATAATGATCCTAGTTCGAGCCCCCGGCTCCCTACCAGTAGGAGAGTCGCTTCACAGGTGGTGAAGCAGGTCTGCAGGTGTCTGTCTTTCTCTCCCCCTCTCTGTCTTCCCCTCCTCTCTCCATTTCTTTCTGTCCTATCCAACAACAATGACATCAATAACAATAACGATAACTAGAACAACAATGAAAAACAACAAGGGCAACAAAAGGGGAAATAAATAAATATAAAAAATTTTTAAATTATTTTCTTGAAGTCCAATGTAATAAATATGAACCATTCTAAGTTAAAAACTCCTGAATAATTTTCATTTCATTAAATTCCTAGGTTGAATTAAGACTGTCAATTTTTTTCTTTCATACGAACTTACATTTAAGCTCACTAAGTACAGATCTACTGTCAGGTTCAAATTATTAATTTTATTTAGTATTTTTTTATTTATGTCTTACCTTTATATTTCTTTCCAGTCATGAATCAGTTTATAATGTGTATTTTATAAACATATATACAGATACAGATACACAAACATAAATGCTATATAAATAGATGCTCAACAACAGTAACACCAGATTTTGGCTGTGAAATTTTATTGATGCCATCTTTCCACTTGAATCGTTTTCAAGAAAATTTCTAGAGCTTCAAAAGGATCTCCCTCAATAAAAATCATAAATCTGTACATATTTGAATAAACTCTGCTTTTAAACAGTGACCTTGACAATTTTCTTAAATACATTAAGGGAAATAATAAGAAACTCATGAGCTCTCTTGAAGATTTCTCATGGTATCATTCATGATCAAAATAACTTCCCTACTTATTAAATAAATCATTTTTGCAGATATGAACCTATATAAGGTTGAATATTTTGATAGCTCATAAAAATCAACCAATTCTTCATGCCTTCAGAAAGTGGGGTTTCTTATCACTGGTCACTTCCCTCAGGGACATTATCATAAGCCCTCTTGCAGGCCTTCCCAGGACCTTACCCACACCATAAAGCAGAGATGGTAGGAACTGCCCCAGGCTCCAAAGGGAGGCTGTGGTATCCTACCTGGCCACTTAAGGCAGACTGAAATGAATGCAGCCTGCAATGTTCCCAGCTGTGGCCATGAACTGTGAGCTCAGACCAGCAAGGATACAGAGGCTACACAAACAGGCTCCTGTGCTAAATAGAAATACATACATGGGTCCTGGCTCAGGTACATTGGGTAAACAGTTAATTTTACTCATAGATTTTTTTTTCCAAGATTGGGAGCTACGCTCTGCTCTAATCCAACTTTCTAGCCCTTTTCTCTACTCTGACTCCACCTTACAGACAATATGTTGTCCAACTCCATATTAGCTATCAAACTCAAACAAAAACTGTGATAGTCTTGATAATCATTTTGTCTCACTTTATATCTTTCTGCCTTTCAGCAACCAAATTACAGAGATTATCATGATTCCATCCTGAATTCCCTGGGCAGACAACCTCACCAATGTGTCCTGGGACCTCACCTCTCCAGAGTCCTGACACTCTAGAGAAAGAAATAAACCACCTGGGGGTATGGATTGACCTGCCAAAGCCCATGTTTAGCAGAGAAGCAATTACAGAAGTCAGAACTCCCACCTTCTGCACCCCAAAAACAATTTTGATCCATACTCCCAATGGAGGAGAAATGACAGTGGGAAGATGACCAGAGGGCTCTGAACTCTAATGTCATCAGGACCCAGAGAGAGAAGAGAAAAAAAGGGAGGGGTATTTGGATGTAGTAATAGGAATATGTGTGACTTGAAAAGGAAAAGAAGATGGGACCATAGAAAAAAGATGGCTACATATATACAAATATAGAAAGATAGTTGTACAAACAATAGTTAACCCTTACCTACAACCTCCAGAGAACTACTATAGCTTACAGTGGAGGGATTGGGGATTCAGAACTCTGGTAGTGGGAGCAGTGTGGTGATGTACCTCTGTTATCTTGTAATTTTGTAAATCAATATTATCACTAATTTAAAAGAGAGAGAGAGAGAGAGAGAGAGAGAGAGAGAGAGAGAGAGAGGGAATGAAAGCACAAGAGAAGTTTGAAGAAAAACGAAGGAGAGGAGAAGAAGGGGGATGAGGAGGAGAGGGAGAAGGGAAGGAGGGGAAAGAGGAGGAAGTAGCC
Organism: Erinaceus europaeus; assembly: GCF_950295315.1. Classification (NCBI taxonomy): domain Eukaryota; kingdom Metazoa; phylum Chordata; class Mammalia; order Eulipotyphla; family Erinaceidae; genus Erinaceus; species Erinaceus europaeus. The sequence goes on from NC_080163.1 coordinate 131,251,932, forward strand.
AAGCTGTCACCAAGACTTTGTAAGAACTATGGCATTGATTACTAGATCTTGGGGGTGGTGAACAGAACTGTTGATGGGTACAGTGTGGATTTACCCTGTAATCTTACAATCCTGTAAACCATTACTAAAGATTAATAAAAACTCCGTTAAATTAAAAAAAATGAAATAAAAAAGAAAGTGGGATTTCTGGTAATGGGATTTATTCATTCTTGCAATAATGAGCAAAGAAAATATAAAATATTACAGATGATAAAATATCCAATTACTTATTATTTCATTTGGGAAAGGACATCTCCATTACAATAGCTCCTTGCTAGCTAATAATCGAAGACTGAAGTACTGTGTTTCAGTCAAATTATGCTATGAAAAAAGCATCCCAGAACAAAGTGTCTAAGGACAATAATGATTTTTTTAAGCTGAAACATTAATTTATTTAAAGAGAGAGTGAGTAAACCAGATCATCACTCTTGGATTTGCAAGGCTAGAGATTGGAACCTTAACACATGAAAGGTTTATGCTCTACTGTGAGCTACCTCTCCAGTTGCAATGACTGATTGCAATGACTAATTGTTGTATTTGATACTCCTACTAGTTTGCAGAACTAGAACATCCAGAATGCCCCCTCCCATAGTTGGTGATCCGGTGAAGCATTTTGTTCTTCAGCATATGGCTAAAACTTTCTATGTGGGGGTTTCATATCAGTGATCAAAGAAGATGAGGTTTTTAACTGCAAGGTCTCTTGAAACCTAATTTTAGGAAGTTATACTTCATTGCTTTCACCACATTCTACTTGTCAAAGAAAATCTCCAATCCAACCCTATTTTTGTGAGTGGAGAAAGAAATTCCACTTCAGTACTGGGAGGAGAGACAATGCACAAAGCAAAGAGAAGTACACCCTGGATGGGAAAAAAAAATGTAATCAGTAAATAATCTAATTCATGCTGACTCTTCTTTATCTCTGCACTCTTTCGCTGACAAAATTGTTTAAGAAATTGTTTGCATCTATCTGACTGTAACAACATAAACACAAAAAGTAACTTTTGCAAAGATATATGTGGCCTTCATCACTTTTTCTAAGGCTTTTTCTTAATCTTTTGAAATTCAAATCATCACCTTTTGAAGTTTGAAATAAATTTGCATTTAATTTCCTGTACCTATATATTTGACAATATCTTATACTCAACAATGAACTAACCTACAAATGACCTAACACAAGTGAATAAGGGGGGAACTATGCTAAGGTCAAACAGAAATGATAGTTGAGATGTATATACACAATCAATTTATTAATGACTTTTGCTGTAAGAATTTTGTGACCCTGAAGAGACTTATATTTGCAGACCTGAACTCATCTTTAGTTTGTGACACCTTTCTCTCATCCAATTTTTAGTCCTGATTTTGTATTAAACATTGCACAAGTTACAAATGTAAATAAATAGAACTATTCAATGAATTTCAAACACAGGCAGTTTAACACAGAATATTCTTACATGGGCATTTAAAGACATATGGGAACATAAGAAAAGGTCATCCAGAGATTAATAACTGCAGGAAAACAGTGCCTCTCCAAGGCTGAAGAGACAAAGGGGTCAATAAAATTACCGAGAGCCCTGAGTTCCTGGGAACCTTCAGTTGTAGCTGAATTTGAGCATACAAGCCTCACCCAGCACCCCCGCCCCCAGGCACTTCTGCTGTTGCCACAGCCTCCTTCACTGCTCCCAGCACTGCTAGTGCTGCTCTTACCAGAAAGTCCAAGAAATGAATAGTGTTCCCAGCCCCCACCCTTTTAAATCATCCATAGATACATCTAAGCAAGACTGGAAAGTGTGGGACTCTAGAAAATGTTACCTGTAGATTTCAGGGGCAGAATACTGACAACCTAGAAGAACTTCAAATCATTTTGGTGCTCAGACCAAAATGCCGAAGGATCAGCACAGGAAAGGAAGACACAGGACCTAACTCCATATGATCACAAATAATGATGGGCATGTATATATGTAACACTAAAACAAGTTCTATTGTAATGAGTACAATGGTGAGGTAAAAAATGAAATACACCTAAATTAATTCTAAGAAAGAAGCAAAACTGATAAAGAGATCAGAGCAGGTAAAATATAAATGAATTGAAAAGACAGACTAAATCACTATCTGAGCATAAGGAGAGATTCTAGGTAGAAATAATTACTTGGTTTGGTGATGTCGGGAGGTGGATGGTTTGGTTGTTAAGTGAGCCTAAAATGGATTTGGGTTAGATAACTTTCTATTAACAGGAATAACAATATTTGGATAAGAGGCTGAAGTTAGGTCTAACAAAACATTTTCTCAAAAGTGGCCTTTCTTTTCTTTCATGTGTGGTAGCACATATGGTTGCATATGGTTGAGTGCACAGGTTATAATGCACAAGGACCCAGGTTTGAGCCCCCCACTCCCTACCTGCAAGGGGAAAGCTTTGCAAGTGGTAAAGTTGGGTTGCAGGTGTCTTTCTGTCTCTCTCCCTCTCTATCTTCCCCATTCCTCTCAATTTCTGGCTGTCTCTATCCAATAAATAAATGTAATAAAAAATATGTAAGTGGCCTCTCTTTTCAAATATGTCAATCAAATATCTTAGATCTTTTTTCCCTATTTAAGAATAAGAAATAATAGACAAGAACATTTCCCATGTTATGCCAATTTTATATTTTACACTGTAAATGATCACTGATGTACTTCTCTGCCCTCTAACTTAGGGAATTTTCCTGTAATAGCAGAGGAATTGGCTTAGTGGAGAGTAGTCACTGAATTCTATGAGATTACACTTGAAGAGCATAATACATTTGTGTAGAGCTAGCTCCAGTGTGATGAATACACTAGAATTTTTGGCATTTGCCGTCTCTTTCTTACGTTCCTTCTAAAAGCATTAGTCTGTTCAGATTGATGGAAATCCCTCAGGTCACTGGATCAGGACTACAAACCACCATGGGACTTAGACACCAGGAGAAGTGACCTTGAGTCCAGGGACTGACTATGAATATTGTAACCTTGAGAACTTTGTCTGAAAAATAAGAAGATTTGAATAGATGATCTCAAATGCTCCCTTAAATATAAAAAGTTAGGAAGTTGCTTAAAGAGATGATTGAGTCAAAGTGCCTGGGAGAATGCATTACAAATTTTGCTTTTACTCTATCGCACATATTTAAAATGTCAGTGCTGTTTTCTGCATTTTTAGTATATCTTTCTTTTTTCATTATTTTCAAATGAGGCTAGAAAAAATATTAGAGGAGACAAACTTCGTAGAAATCAGATTTATAGGTTTGAGAAAACTGTATTGCTAAATAATTGCCAGGAATGTACATCTTCTATAACCTTAGAATTGTTATGCAAAGGTACAAAAAAGGGGGAAAAAAACTACTCTTTTCTATTCTTCTGTTCTTTATGATAAGTTGTTACAGTGAAAATATATTGGACTTAAACCTCACTGGATGAATTCTGTTTCTGTAATTCTGTATTCATGTGATACTGAACATACAAACTAAATTACAGTTGTTCTATTATCAGTTACAGAAAATGAGATTATTCATAGCCATTAGTTCACAATTCACTACTGCAAGTTAATATGTGATTAATTTAATTTTTGGCCTATCTCCTGATTTTTTTGTAGACAATAGTGAATTAAAATAATACAAGGAATAACCCTAAGTTAATTCTAGGTTAGTCTGATTTTTAAAATTTAGAAGAATCATATTTTATGTGCAGTATATCTTTTAACCTTCTAGTCAATAGGATGTTACTAAGAATCATCCATATTGATCTATAGCCCTATAGTAGTGTTATCATCCATTTTCATTGCTCTCCTTTATATGAACACACTAAAAATTGTTTTTAAAAATAATTAAATTCTTTATTTTTCAAAATTATAAACATTGCTGCTATGAAATGACTTATTATATAACCTGTCTTGAGGTGCAAAATTTCTCCTAGATATACAACTAGAAATGGAACTGTTGGGTGTATATGAGTATTTGATTTTATAAGATGATATAAAATTAGTTATCAAAGTAGTTGCATCAATTTATACTGTTATCAGTAATGGCTATTAAATTCCATTTATTTATATAATTTCAAGAACATAGTATTTTCCTTCATATTTTACACCAGTTAAATGAATACAACACAGGTCATTCTGTATGTTGCTAATTATAGAAAATTAAAACAATGTCGGTTTTTTTGTTTGTTTTTTGCTTGTCAGATAGTTATTTACTAAACACATTCTTCCTTTTTGAGGCAACCACAACTTTATTGACAATACCTATGATCTTTCTGTTATTCTTTGGATCAATTAATACACCTTAGCACCAAGGATACACTATGTTATTTACTGTGATTTTCTAAATTTTGATCTGTAAATAGAAAAAGGTTCCTTCTTTGTCCATCTTCTTGTTCAGATATGTCTAGTCTTTTAGGGTCACTGAGACTTCCATGTAAACTTCAGAATTAGTTTTTCAATCTTCAGTGAAAATTGTCAGATTTTTAAAAATATTTTTGACAGATTTTTACTGGAGAAATTTCAAGTCCACATGTTAATTTCAAAGGAAATATGTTTCATTCATAAGTACATATGATACACATTCATTTATTAATATTTGTTTAAGGATTTTTACTAATATTTGAAAAGCATGTATGCTTACGGAAGTTTATGGAGCTTATAGAAGTTCTATAAGATATATTTCTCAATCCATTGTAACTTTAATTATAAATTATATATTAATCATGCATATATGCATGTGTGTGAATCTTCCAATTCCTTTTTGATGGTATGCTGAAAACAACCTTTTGCATACTGATTCTATATCCTGTCTTACTGCTAGTTTCTATATGAAGCATAATTTTTCATCTAAACAGGATCTATTACATATAGATAATATGGAGATGAAATGAAGAAAAATTATAGAAAACATACATTTTTAAAAATGTATGTCTAAATCTTTATTTCTTCCACTTTATTATTATTATTTTTTTTTGTCACCAGGACTATCTCTGGCTCTCAGTGCCTATACAAAGAATTTACCATTCACAGTGACTATTTATTTTTCTTTCCTCTTTCCTCTTTCCTTCCCACTCCCCCTTCCCTCCCTCCTTTCCTCTCTTCCTTCCTTCCTCCCTCCCTCCCTCCCTCCCTCCCTTCTTTTCTTCCTTCTTCCCTTCCTTCCTTCCTTCCTTCCTTCCTTCCCTGCTTCTTCTCTTTTTTGAATAGAGACAGAGAATTTGAGACTCGGGGTGAGTTAAGAGAAGGAAAGAGAAAAAGAGACACACCTGCAGCACTGTTTTACCACTTGTGAAGCTTCCCCCTGCAGATAAGGCCCAGGGTCTTAAACTTGAGTCCTGGATCATACTGATCAGTAATGTGTAATCTCTACCTGATGCACCATCTAATAAACCTTCCTTCCTTTCTTTGTAACAAAAACAGTAAATTAAAGAGGAGCACAGGGAGGAAGAAGATAATAGGCTTATCAGTCCTTTAAACCTTAGTTTCTTTTTGCATATCAATTGTATTGATTATGCAATGCAATGGTTTCATCATTATGAAATATACCTATATAATGTATACTAATATTTTTGAGTTACTTCTTTTTGTAGGACTAAATGCCATTTTATACCTTTGCGTACACCTGCATTATATAGAAAACTGCATTTCTTGATGTATTTTTCGACCCATAATATTTCCTTCTTTCCTCTCATCCTTCTTTATTTCCTCTTTCCTTCACTCCCTTCCTTTCTCCATTCCACTACCACCCCCTTCCCTTCATTATTCTCCTTCCTTTCTCTCACCCTGTCAGCATAATGAATTTAAGACTTTCTGGGTCCTGAATTAAACTTGAAGGATAATCTGGAGAAGGTTTTAGGAGAATATTTGAAGCACAAACAAGTACTCACTTTACTTATGACTGTTAAACTAGCAATTTATGGTGGTGTCACCCTGGAGAATATGTTCAGCTTTCATTACCTCTTATGCATAAATGCAACATATGCAAACTTTTAAAATGAATGTGTAATAGAGCTAGTCCATATCCTACTTTAAAGTAGATTTTGGGATTTTAATAGGCATATTATTAAAATTTGAAGTCTTGTAATACTATATATGACCCACTGTGTTTGTAAGTCACAGACTTACGAAATTCTTCCACCAACATATAATATACATGAAGACCATACTATCTAACACCTATCTAAGCTGTATTAGAACACTTACAGAGAAGTATATAAATAACCTCTTATCAAAATAGCCTTGCTTCAACAGGTTCAGAATGACTTCTATATCTGAAATTATCCCTCTGCAAGCCTATAAGATAAATAATTATTAACATAAAAAACTTAGAGATATTTGCTTACTTTAACTCTTATAAAAATATAAGTAATCAAATGAGGTGAATTAAAGATGAATAAAAATTTAAATGCACTAAGTTTATTTTCCACATTTTGTGGAAAAATAAACTATTTATAGATAGATTGTTTTCTATAATCATCCATTTTTATTCTCTGTCCTCAAATAAAAGCTATTTCTTGAAGGCAAATAAAAAAGCAATTCTTAGTAAAGAAAACCCCACACAATAAAAGATACGATGTTACAGTGTTGAAATCTTATGATACTATGTCTAACAAGATGACTTTGAGAGATTTAATTTCCTTGCTTGGGGATGCATTCAATAGATACTGGTTGTTCTTTTTCTGGAAGTTTGTAAAGATATTTGCAGGCCTGGTCAAAGAATAAATAGTCCTTAAAGCCTCATTTAGATACAAGGTTCTAAGCTATTATGATATGAATAAAATTTTATCTCTAGGGCCAAGGAGATAGCATATTGGTTATGCAAAAAGTCTATGATGATGATGTGGTCAGGAGGTGGTGCAATGGGTAAAGCATAGGATTCTCAGGCAGGAGGTCCCAAGTTCAATCCCCAACAGCACATGTACCAGAGTGATGTCTGGTTCTTTCCCTCTCTCCTCCTATCTTGCTCACTAATAATAAATAAAATATTTTTTTTTAAAATTCTATGATGCCTGAGACTCCCAAGTCCCAAGTTCAATCCCCCTTACTATCATAATTCTGCGCTGAGCAATGTTTTGGTTAAAAATTAATAATAATAATAATAATAATAATGGCTAAGAAAGTTATAATATATATGAACAGTATTCAGCTATTAAGAATCAAGAATTCACCTTATTCACCTAATCTTGGATGGAACTGGAAGGAATCATGTTAAATGCAATAAGCCAAAATGAGAAGAATGAATATGGGATGATCTCAGTCATGGGCAGAAAGAGGAAACACAGAGTAAAATTTGGATTGGTTTGGTGTATTGCACCGAAGCAAAGGACTCTGGAGAAGGAAGACAAGAAGAGGGGTAGGGATGGGGGAGACTTTCAGACCCTCGTACATGATGACAGATCTAATTTAAGGGGTGAAAGTGTTTTGCAGGCAACTGTCTTGGTGAAATGAGAAATTGTACCTATGTGTCACAACACTACTGTAAACCATTCTCCTACCATTAATAATAATAATAATAAATAAATAAAAATTAATCAAAATAAATTTTAAAACATTTTATTAGCAATATGTATTCTTATTAATTTTGGAGAAGATGAGAAATTAGCTTAAAGGTAATAGCATTTGGTATCTCTGGGGTAAATGTTAAATGAAATTCAATTGTTTTACATTATTCCTAGTTGTACTGGATCTTACATACATTTATTTGTCTATTAAATCAGTGCACTACTCACCGCTGGCTTATGGCAGTTCCACTATTGAAACTTGTACCTCTAAATCTCAGGCATGGTAGCCTTTTGCCTCACCACCTTGGGTTCTGGCTCTTCTCCAATGAACTCTCATTCAGAACAGCCCAATTCCCCCAGAGGCTCCCCCACTGTTTCCCCTTTCTCTACATAAGTTAACTCTTCTCCCTTAAATTCTGCATTTGCCATATGGTCCATCAGATGTTCACTTTACCAAATTGCAATTTCTTTGCTATTAGCAAATAAACCCATTTTGCTGGTGAAATAATTGGCGGTTTAATTTTTTCCAATCAACAATAGCTTTGTACAGAAGAAGGCTCATCCGTATTTACATTTTCATTACATCAGTTAAGGATCTTAGGCATGTAGCCCTCTTAGTGCAGTAGGCAGTGTGTCAGTCTCATAATCTGAAGAATCTTAGGCACTAGTAATAGTAAAACTAACAACAGTGATTTAAACAAGCAGAGGTTCTATTTTTAATTTAACAAAAATTGTGAGGTAAGCTGCTGTTCTTCCCCCGCTGTCCTAGGTCTTATGCTCTCTAATCTTAGAGTTGTCAAATCACATTGCATGAGGGCTGACTCAGCTCCAGGCAACAGGACTATCTTCAAAAGCAAGAAGCTAAGGCTGACCAGGATGGCAAAATCCTTTCATCTTCTGTGGACTATTCTTATAAGGAAGAGAAATAACTTTCTAAGAAGTTACTCAATGCATTTTCTCCTGCATATTACTGGTCAACATTGAGTCCTAGGCAGCTCCAAACTCCATGGCAGACTGGAGCAATTATTAAATAGAATCTTAAACAACAGAGTAGTATCACTTTAATTGGCCTAGACCAAAGGGCCCTGAACATTCACAATTCACAGTTCCACTGGCACTTCTGTGATTGTTTTCACAGTTCCCTAGGCAAAATAAATAAATAAATAAATAAATAAAATGAATTTGTTGTTGTTAGTGAAGTATTAATAGCAAACAATTTAATATAGCCTTAACAATATATCAGCCATTACATGTCCCATATATTATGCCCTGGATAATCTAGCAGTTGTTTGATAAAAATAATGTAAGTTGTTTAACAATAGTATCAGTAATAATAACTGTGATGTGAATAAGTGTACACCTACTGGGCAGTTTACAACTCCTCAAATTTTAAAATCAGATTAGCCACCAACAATTTCACTCCCTATTCTACAATGGTTCATGTAGTATTTTTTATGTGTCACATGACCAATGAAACTGGTTTTATGAGGTATGACATCTAGGAAAGGAAGTTAATAAAATCTAAGGGTTAAACTAGGATATGCCTTGAGCTACCTCCAGAGAAGAAACTCCCATCACCTAAAAACTGGAAGATCTCCTGTATGTGCAGAGTGGAAGCAGATTTCCTTTGGTGCTCTGTTAACTAAATTTCAGATGGCAGAGGAGGACCTAGTGGGGTTGTATTATTATGTGGAAAACTAGGAAATGTTATGCATGCACAAACTACGGTATTTTACTGTCAACTGTAAACCATTAATCCCCAAATGAGGAAATTAAAAAAAAATCAACCACACACCTCCCTCTTTTCATCTCAATGCTTGATTCATATATACTGGAGTTCTAGAAACTGCTGAGAACTGAGCTCTTCTGGATTCTTATAGGATTAGTGCTTTGGTTATTCATAGAAGGCTCTGGGCTCTAAAGTATTATACTTTCTAAAAAAGCTAGTATGGAAGGGGCTGGGTGGCACACCTGGTTGAGTACATATGTTACAATGCAAAAGGACCTGGGGTTCAGGGCCCCAGTCACCACCTGCAAGGGAAAAGCTTTACAAGTGGTAAAGCAGTACTTCAGATGTTTCTCTTTCTCTCTCCCTTTCTATCTCCCCTTACTCTCTTGATTTCTGGCTGTCTCTATCCAATAAATAATAATAATAAAAAGAAAAAGTTACTATAGTGGATTCACGGGAGTTTTGTTTCCGGGATACAATGACTACTTTTATAATTACAATTACAGTGGAGTTTGAGAAGGGATATAAATCAATACAATATTTTGAACTGCAAGTCTAGACTAGGTTCAGAAAAGACTATCTTGACAGAATAAGTGATAAAAGTTGAGAATTCTAGGTGTTATTACAAATGAAAAATGTTCTATTACTAGATAACACACTAAAGATATAACAAAGGTTGTGAAAGATTATGTATTTTGGTCATCAAAAAACCTCTTTTGAGGGGCCAGGCAGTGGAACACCCTATTAAGTGCACACATTACTAAGTGCAAGACCTGCACATGGATCTGGTTCCAGCCCCTGACTTCCCAGCTCCAGGAGGATGCTTTATAAGCAGCAAAGCAAGTCTGCAGGTATCTCTCTCTCTCCCCCTCCTCTCTTAACTTCTCTCTATTCTACCTAATAAAATGGTTTAAAAAAACTTAATTACTAATTAATTAATTTAAAAAATTCCTGCCAGGAGCAGTGGATTCATAGTGTCAGCACCAAGCCCCAGCAATAACCCCAGAGGCAAAAACGAAAACAAAAAAAAAAAAACCTCTTTTGTTGAGCTGGGGAAACAGTTCATCCTGTTAGAGTCCCAATTTACATGCCATAAGAGGATAAGAGACTGCTTTTTTTTTTTTAAATATTTTAATGAGATAGGGGATACCTAGGTAGGTAGGTAGGTAGGTAGAGAGAGAGAGAGAGAGAGAGAGAGAGAGAGAGAGATGATAGACACCAAAACACTGCTCAGCTCTGGTTTGTAGTAAACCTGGGACCTTGAAGCTTCAGGCATGAAAATCTTTTACATAACCATTATGCTGTCTCCCCAGCCCAAGGTTGCATCTTCATTCCCTAGCACTACCTTTTGCCAAAAAGAGTAGTGCTCTGGTCCTCTTTCTCCTCACGTATTAAACAAACAAACAGACAAACAATAAGTGTCTAGTACATTAGGATGTTCTAATGTTCACCTGAATACTTGCTTTCAACATACCAAGACTACCCTAATGCAAAAAACAAACAAACAAACAAAAACTAAAACCAACTATAGAATCCCTAAACTCAAAACAACAGCATGATGAATTATCAGAAGTCAAGAGCAAAGGAAAAGTATCACAGGCTTCTAGAAAAGAGAAAAAAATTGACATGTAAAGGGAATAATATAAACCTATCATCTGATTTTGCAGCAAAACCCTAGAAATCAAGAGAGACTGTGGTGATATGTTCAAAATGTTAAAAGATAAGAATTAAAGGAAGAAGACTGAATACTTTACCCAGCAAAACTACAATTCAAATTTGAAAGAGAAATAAAGCCTTCTCAGACATACAAAACGGTTAGCCACCAACAGATCTCCCTTATAAGAGTTGCTGAAAGGAGTTTCACAAAAAAAGAAGAAAGGAACACAGAACCCTAGGAAAGGTGATGAGCAGTAAAACAGAGCCAGAAACAAAAACAAAAACAATAACAATATGAGACAACAATGGAACATAAAAGAGGAGGAAAAATGAAGAAAAGTAATACAATCAAATTATGATGAGTCAAGACCAGTTTAAAAAAACAAACTCTATTTTAGATAGAGTACCAACCCTCATGGTAATGACAAAACAAAAAATGCAACAGACTCATAGAAGAAAAATATAATAAGCTGAGTGAATTACCATGAATAGTTTTATCCAAAACAAATGAGATAAATGAAATAGAAGTACGTGAAAAAAGAAACAAGAAAAATGCAAAACAATAAGAAAAAAAAATGAATACCAGTAAGTAGGTGATTTTATCAACAACCCCCTTAACTATAAATAGTTCATTCATCAGTAAAAAGTTACAGGGTGGCTGGATAAACAACAACAATAAAAAGAATCCATCTACACTATGCATAAGAGAATTGGTGCTCAACCCCACCAATGTGCCTTGGAGCTCAGCCTCCCCAGAGCCCTTCCCCACTAGGGAAAGAGAGACAGGCTGGGAGTATGGATTGACCTGTCTGTCAATGCCCATGTTCAGTGGGGAAGCAATTACAAAAGCCAAACCTTCAACCTTCTGCATCCTACAATGATCTTGGGTCCATACTCCCAGAGGGTTAAGTGGAGGGGATGGTATACGGAGGTCTGGTGGTGGGAACTGTGCGAAGCTGTACCCCTCTTATCCCATGGTTTTGTCAATGTTTCCTTTTTATAAATAAAAAAATTTTTTAAAAACCTGCAGTGAAAGCTGAAAACACCAGAAAAAAAAAGAGAGAGAGAGAGAAAGGGAGAATCCTACATTCAATAGAAAGGCAAATGTGGATGAGAGTGAAATGCTAGAACAAGGCATTCAAAGTTAACATAGAAAAAAAGGACAGGATCAGCTATTTGTATATCAGATAAAATACAATTTAGGCCAGAAAAGATATTAAGGGAAATGGACACTATATAATGATCAAAGGATCAATCCAACAAGAAGATATAACTATCAGCATATATCACCCAACAAAATAAGGACACAGTTACAATAAAGGATGATCATATATCTCTTACAGTGGAAAATAAATCTTCTAGACAAAATACTAACAAAGAATTAAGACCTTAAATGAAGCTATAGATGAGATTGACTTAATCAGTACACACAGAATCTTCCACCCCAAACAAGAGAGTACACATTTTTTCTGAAGTGCACATAGAACAATCTAAAAGATTAACCATGTGTTGGGACATAAAACCTGTCTTAATAAATATAAACTACCTAGAAAACAATGAAGATGAAGGGAAGAGTGAACACTTAAGGGTGTATCAAGAAGGAAATTCATTGCAATAAAGACCCATGAAGGGGCCAGACAGTGGTACACTTGGTTAAGCACACACATAACAGTGTGTTAGGACCCAGGTTCAAGCCCCTGTTCCCCACCTGCAGGAGGAAAGCTTCATGAGTGGTGAAACAGTGCTGTAATGTGTATCTCTGTCTCTCTCCCTCTTGATCACCCCATCCCCTCTCAATTTTTCTGTCTCTATCCAGTTAAAAAAAAAAGACCCACATTAAAAAAGATTTCACATAAACAATCTAGCATCATATCAGAAAAAAATTAGAAAAGGAGTAACAGACACAAAGTTAGCATAAATGAAATTTTAAAATCAGAGCAAAAATAAATGAAATAAAAATAAAATATATTACAAGCAATTGGTGAAACCAAGAGCTGGTTCTTTGAATGGATAAATAACATAAACTCCTTGCCAGACTCACTAAGAAAGAGAAATCTATTATACAATAAATAAAATAATCTGAAATGAAACAAATAATATTACAAAGGATGACTCAGTAATCTGAAGTGTCAAAAGAGATTATCATAGTTCCAAAAAAACATTTGCTAACCCAGCAAAGAAACCAGGTGTCACTTGGAGGTATCACAGAATTCAAGTTTATTTATGCTGGAGGGCCCAGACAATTTGGCACTTGGAAGTTCTGAGGCCTTAGTATAGTAACTCAGAACTCTCCTTTTTTGCACAAAGGCAGAGAAATTGGTTCAAAGGTGGGAAGAGGTTTACAGAAGCAGAAGTTTTGGTTAAGAGAGTAATTTCTGTAAACTGGCACTATATCAGATGGGATGTATAGCTTCAGGGCGGGGAATGTGTCAAAACCTTTTGTTATGTGCAAATTGGCCCGTGTTGTTCTATGGCAAGGGCTTAAAGGCTTGTTAAACTCTGACCTTGAATTTCTTTTTAAACACTATATTTATTTTATTTTAATGAGAAACAAAGAGAAAGACCAGAACACTGCTCAGCTCTGGTTTATGGTGGTACTGGGAATTAAACCTGGGACCTCAGAGCCTCAAGCATGAAAGATTTTTGCATAACTATTATACTGTCTCCCCAGCCCTGACCTTGATTTTTTTTTTTTTTTGGCAGTAATTTAGTACTGAATCATGGCCTGGAATTTCTTCATTATGATCATCAGTATGCAAGTAAACTGAAAACCTAGATGTGGTTACATTTGTAGAATAATAACATCTCCCAAGACTCCCAAGAAGAAAGAGATAGCCAGCCATTATGCAGAAGACAATCAGAAATTTAAAAATCTCCTTTAAATGTATTGCACCAAAGAACGCTGTGGGAGATGGGAAAGGAATGAAATGGGAGGCTATGGGGTGGAAAAGGACCTAAATTGAAGGCAACAATGTTTTATTTTTATTGTTGTTGTTGCTATTGAAGTTGTTGTTAGGACAGAGAGAAATGGAGAGAGGAGGGGAAGACAGAGAGGGGGAGAGAAAGAGAGACACCTGCAGACCTGCTTCACCATCTGTGAAGTGACTCCTCTGCATGTGGGTGGGGGCGGGTGGACATCAGGATCTTTACTTGGTCCTTGAGCTTTGCACCACTTGCACTTAATCCATTGTGCTACTGCCCGACTCCCGCAAGAATGTTTTGTAGACACTTGTCACAGGTAAATGAGGAATGGCACTCACATATGAATACTGTACTGTAATCTATTAACTACCTCCAATAAAATGTTAAAGAAAAAAAAATTAGGGACCAAGGAGTAGTGCAGCAGGTTAAAGGTACATGGCACACAGCTCAAGGACCTGCTTTAGGATCCTGGTTCAAGGCCCATTCCACCCCTGCCGCTTCCCACCTGCTGGGGTGGTGGTGGGGGGTGAGTTGCTTCACAAGCAGTGAAGCAGGTCTGCAGGTGTCTATCTTTCTTTCCCCCGTCTTCCCCTCCTCTCTCGATTCCTCTCTGTGATATTCAACAACAACAATAGCAATAACAACAATAAGAACAACAAGGGCAATAAGAATGGGGAAAATGGCTGCCAGGAGGAGTGGATTTATAGTGCAGGCCCCAGCGATAACCCTGGAGGTAAAAAAAAAAAAAAAAATTCCCAGAAGTCTAGATCCAAATGATTTTACTAATGAATTATACACGACTTTCCCATATGAATTAATGCCCATTTTGATATATAATTATTTATCATAATGATAGACTATATAATTTATTATATATAATTATTACACATAATAATACATATAGTTATTATATGTAAATAATTATTTGCAAGACCTTAAGACTAAAAGGCTATAGCTCCACACTACAACCACTACTACAGTTCTGTGTCCCATCTACCACCTCCCCCCTGTAATGCTGAGGGGCAAGGAGCAGCTAACTGGGGCCATTCTCTAGTTACCTCCTGTGGAGTTTTAGACTGACTTTTTAAATTATTATTATTATTTTTATTTATTAAAAGGAAACACTGACAAAAACCATAGGATAAGTGGGGTACAACACACAATTCCTACCACCTGAATTCCAGATCCTATCCCCTCCCCTGATAGATTCCCTATTCTTCCGAGATCAGACAAGATGGGGCATGTTCATGGTGGTATGGCCAAAGACAGCTTCCTTATTCTTTATCCCTGTGAGAGTTCTGGGAATACTGTGAGAACCAGGTTGAGCATGTGTCGGGTCTCTGGCGGGGTGATCTCCAGGGGAAAGATAACGGACTGGTTCTTTCTCGCTCACGACAGGGGTGACACGAAGTAAAAGATACCAGGGAGTTCTCCAGCATGTTCAGAACTCAGAACTCATTTATTAGCAAGGTGGACATGAGTTAAATAGAAAAATAAATGAAGGGAATTATTACTGAAGTATGTCAGAAGTTACAGGTTTCTTAACAGTCGACATGCCCCTAAGGTAAGGGGCTGGTATGACAGGAATTGATGAGATACAAGACAGTTATTCTCCATGATGCAAGCAACTTAATTATCCAGAGGTATTTGAGAGAAGCATAGGGGTTAAACCTGTAGGGTGAGACAGAGAGAAGATGGATATCAAAAAGCCATATAGTTTGGAATTTCTCATCTGGGGTCTGAGGTATGTGATGAAGTGTGTGATAAGGTGTGTTCTTCTGTGATCAGAAGGTGACTTTGAATAAGTGAAACTGCGGCCATGTGGCCTGCAGTTAATGGAGGGAAATATTGGGTTTTTTGTGGGCCTGAGAGCCGAGAAGGAAAGAACTAAGTCTGAGTTTCCCACCTTTTGCTCACCTCGGTTGAGAGAGACTTACCAAGAGGTTATCTTCTCAGACCTCCATCCAAGGACAGGGGTGGTTATCCCTAAGCTCTATCAGGCTAACACATAGTCCCAACAAGCATGGTGAGGCTTTTCCCATAGAAAAATGGGGAACTGAGGAAATGAATCTCCCTGTCAGACACCCTCTTGTTAAGGTAGAGCTGGAGAGAAAATATGGATCCCAGTTTTCGCTTCCCTGTCAGCTACTCCCTGTCTCCAGAAACCTTGCATTTTTCTGCCTCTAGGGGCTTGGCACTCCTTACAACATTAACTTGGCATATTGCACCTAAGTAAAAGACTCTGGGGTGGGTGGGTGGGTGGGGAGAATACAGATCCAAGAAGGATGACAGAGGATCTAGTGGGGGTTGTATTGTTATATGGAAAACTGGGAAATGTTATGCATGTACAAACTATTGTATTTACTGTTGAATGCAAAGCATTAAATCCCCAATAAAGAAATTAAAAAAACATTAAGCCAGCCCCCCTGCTTTACCCTACATTCCTTGAAACAATGGCCCACCCTTTTATTATCTACATATCAATATTCTACTTTGTCTAACAAATGACTTAAGGCCTCCTCCCTATTTCCTCCCAGGGTATTATTAATCCTACCAGTTAAACCCCTACCTTTTCTAGTCCTTTTTACGTTTCTCTGCCCCTTTCCTAACTATGTATGGTATTGTCAAGCCACTTCCATTTCCAACTTGGGGGCTTCTGGTTTTTGGCCTCAAGGAGCAAGTAAACGTGGACCGGGAGGCTGATGCTGGCCCTTGCAGTTTGTGCCATGTGACTTAACCAGGTGTGCTACCACTTGACTCTGGGGGGTTCAGATGAATAAAGATTTGTACAGCCTCTCTGCCACGAGCTTGGTTCCTGGCTCATCTCTCTCGCACGTTGCTAGCCTGACATGAGAATATGGACTCAGGGTCATTATGGGGTACAGAAGGTGGAAGGTCTGGCTTCCCTGCTGAATATAGGTGTTGACAGGTCGATCCATACTCCCAGCCTGTCTCTCTTCCTAGTGGGGCGGGGTTCTGAGACACCTGCATTAGGATCCCAGTTCAAGCCCCACCCCACCCACCACAACTTCCCACCTGCTGGGTGGTGGGGGGTGAGTTGCTTCACAAGCAGTGAAGCAGGTCTGCAAGTGTCTATCTTTCAGTCCCCCTGTAGGGGCTCCAGGACACCTTGGGGGGGGGTCCTTAGACTAACTTCTACATGGAATAATCACAAAGAGAGCCAGTCATGTTTCAGGGAGAAAATAAGCTTTTACTAGGGGAAGTTATAACAGGAAAGGAGAAGAAAATAGATATGTAGGAAGAGGAGAGAGAGAGAAGCGGGGGGGAGAATACCATGCTCCAGGCAGGCCTGAGCTTCCTGCTCTTCCAAGCTTTGTAGTCCCTTCAGAGGAAGGGTGGGATGCTTAGGGGATGAGTTTCAGCCTTTGTTCTTCAGGTGCTCACATCTGCCACTATTGGCAGTTTATTAATTTTTTTTTTTCAGTCAGGTAGGGAGGGAAAGCTGGAGCAGAATATGCAGACACACTAATGCTTCTGGCCCTGCCTCTGGTCCCATCTCCATGCTCTCTGCAGGGTTCAGGGGGAGGGGTACTGCTTTCCCTAAGCTGCCCTCCAACATTAGTGACAGTTTGGTCATTTTATTATTTTTTATAAGTTAATGTGTTTCATTTCTTTATGTTGCATATATCAGTGAATCTATACTGCACTTGGCTGTGTTTCAGAGAAATGCCTGTCATTTGGTAACAGATATAAACTATAGCAATATGACTTTTTGAACACAAAGAACTGAGGGGGAAAAAAAAGAAACCTTGAGTTTATCTGCTCTCTATTTCCATCCCAACCCCCCACACTTCTTTTTTAATGCAGAGCTAGGAGGTGTGAGTTAACACAATGGCTATGCAAAAGACTTTCTTGCTTGAGGCTCCAGAGTTTCAGGCTCAAGTCTAAGCACCACCAGGAAAGTGCTCTGGTGAAAAGAAGAGAAACAAAAAGAAAATTAAAGAAACAGAAAGATAAATGAAAGGAAGAAAGGAAAATAGGAAGAAAGAGAGAAAGAAAGAAAGAAAGAAAGAAAGAAAGAAAGAAAGAAAGAAAGAAAGAAAGGAGAAAGGAAGGAAGGAAGGAAGGAAGGAAATAAGAAAGAAATTAAGTGTTGAAGGAGAGAAGGCACCACCCTCAAATGGGGGTGGTTGCAGGTGTAGGTGGGCCTTTTGACTTTAAAGGTGTGAACTTTGGGTTCTCTTGCTCTATCCTGGACTACTATGTGATCATCAAGGCTGTAAATCAGTTCTCACTACCCTTTCCTTGCTCCTTTTCTCTCTCTGTCTCTCTCTCTCTCCCTCCCTCCCTCCCTTTCTCTCTCTTTCTCTTCCTTTCTCTCTTTCATGTCCTAACATGTTCTTGTGTCCAATAAAGTTTAATTTACCTGAATAATCATGCTTTCTATTCAATTCATTGTTGAGATAAAGCATGGTGAACTCTCAGAATTGTGGACAGAGGCTGTCCCCCTCACTTTGCCCCTTTAACAAAAGAAAAGAAGGAAAGAGAGAAAGAAAGAAAGAAAAAACAAAGAAAGAAAGAAAGAAAGAAAGGAAGAAAGAAAGAAAGAAAGAAAGAAAGGCCAGTTGGTGACTTATCTGGTTGAATGCACATGTTATAATGCTCAAGAACACTGTTTCAAGCCCAGTCCCCACCAGCAGAGGGAAAGCTTTGCAAGAGATGAATCATTATTGTAGGTGTCTCTCTTTCTCTCTCCCTCTCTGTCACCCCCTTCCCTCTTAATTTCTGGCTGTCTCTAATTAACAATAAAGATTAAAAAATTTAAAAAAGAAAGAAGAACAGAAAGGGAAACTCAAAGCAGGATTTGACTGAGTTTGGAGTAGAGCACCAAAGTAAAAATCTCTGGGTGGAGGTTGAGGGTGGATGTTTGGCTTCATTGGATGGGCGGAGGGTGGGAATGGGACACAGTATTTTGGTGGTGGGAATAGTGTTTATGTACACTCCTATTAACTTGTAGTCATATAAATCACTATTTAATTAATATGAGAAAAAAAGAAAAAAGAAAAGAAAGGGGAAAAGTAGGGAAAGTATAGAAAGAGGCAGGGAGGAAAGAAGGAAAAGGCAGGGGATAAACTGATGTCTCTTACATACAGGAATAATACTCAACTGTTTTACACACTAATTTTTCTCTTTTCTTTCTTTCTTTTTTTTCATTTAGTAAGGGAGGGAGAGGGAGAGAAGAAAGAGCTAGCAGAGATAGCACAGCACTACTCTGCCAACCCTGGAGCTCCCTAGTGCATTCCATAGTGTTCCCTTGTAGTGCCATGGCTCAAGCCCAGGATTTCACACATGGCAAAGAAAATTCTCTGCTGCATAAGCTATCTCCCACCCCCTCACCCCCAGTCATTTTTCCAATAGTTTATCCCACAAACGTTGAATACGTAACACTCAGGCAAAATATGTATTCTAAGAAAAATAGCAACAACTCCAATATGTGAAGGAAATAACATAGAAAGAAGATGCTGCCAAGTGGATTGAATATAATACATAATATTGCAAAATGAATTTTAACTCATGTTAGGAAAATCATACCAAATGAAAATATGGCCTGCTAAAGGAAGAGATAGGCAGATATCTGGAGGTAGTTGGTAGTCAAAAGGAAGAGCAGAAGAGTTATTCAGTTATTGGGGTGTGAGAGCCTCTTTGTATAACCACTGTACTATCTCTCCCACACCCTGCTTTATCTCTTGCTCAGGAGTCAGTCATTAAGCTAATAAGCCTACTTATACTTTAAAAGCCTTCAGGGTCTGATAGCCTACAGGGAAGAAAAAGAACAAAAGAGGCTTTTAACAGCCTCTGTACTCCAACTCAGGGATTAAAATAATATTGAAACAACTGTTAATTTCCACAACTGTGAACTCTTTAAGTACCTTACTTAAATCAATCCAGGCAAGAGTGATCAGTAATTTGAAATGTGCTGAGAGAGGGACTCATAACATGCTATATAGAATGGTTAAACCAACAAGAAGAAATATTAGAGAAATGAACCAGGACAAGAGTCCAGCTAAAAGCCCCCCAAAGGGTGAAGCATAAAATAGTGAGGTCAACATCCAAATACTATAGTTAAGGAAATAATCACAGGAATGAGTAAAGAGTTTGAAAGAATTATCATCAGAAATGTAGAAACAACAAATGAGACCCTGAGAGAAAACACTAATTCTCTCAAGGTTATTAGAGACTTGGAAGCTGAAATAGCCGAGCTAAGAACACAACTAGATGAACAAGCTAAAACAGTATCAGAACAGATTAACAAAATAGGTGAACTCCAGAAAACAGTAGAGGGGAGAGAGAATAGAATAAATGAGGCTGAAGACAGAATTAGCAAGATTGAGATTAAGTACAGACAACTAAAAAAGAAGTAAGATATCACAAAGAGATTAGGAGATACTGAAAACAACAACAGAGACCTAGGGGTTGACTTCAAAAGAAATAATAGGGCAGAAATAAATAATATTGAAAATAAGAAAACCATAAAAAATATCAACAAAAGTAAATGCTGGTTTTTCAAAGAGTGAACAAAATCAACAAACTTTTAGCCAGACTCACAGAACAAAAAAGGGAGAAGGTCCAAATAAATTGAATTGTAAATGAAAGAGGAGATATCACAACAGACACTGCCAGGAGCCATTTCTCTGCTTGATAAGCTTTGAAACAATGGAAGCCCTCGAGACAAGTTTTCATTTCCCCCACGGGCAGACCATTTCCCCTCAGGTAGACCATTTATCAGAAATCAAGTGACACAACACATAGTTGTGGTAACAAACATGGTTTCGGCCATTGTATGTTGCAAGGAACATCCAACTTTTGATGAATGCTCCCCCTCCTCCTCCTCCAACACTTCCCCCCTTCCCCAAAGCCTTAAATGCCTGTGAACACAATAAAATTTTGCAGCTTGATCAGAATCCTGTCTTGCTGTCGTTCTTTCGCGTCTCTTGTCCCTGTCATTCCAGGTCCCGAGGTTCCTAGCTAGCCCCTGTTCACCGCCCCGTTGGTTGGGGCATCTGGCGCCTGAACGTGGGGCAAAGAAGCCTTCTGGACCTAGGAACACTGCTGATCGAGAGGACAGGCCTATCCAAATTCACTGAGCCACCGCAGCCGAGGGAGTAATGCAAAGGCTTGCATAGATCACCACGGAACTACCCGGCCGTGAGTCGCATCTGGAGGAGTCTCACAGCGGCAAGGTAAGCACTACCATGGGACATGAATTTGGTAAACAAGACTTGTTTATTAAAGGACTCAAGGAGTCCCTCAAGACACGAGGAATAAGGGTTAAGAAAAAAGATCTCAAAAAGTTCTCAAGAAGTTTTTTTTTTATTTTGTGAGTGATGTTTGTCCACGTTTTCCCTTAGAGGGGACTATTGATGAAAAAAGATAGGCTAGAGTAGGAAACTGTTTAAGAGATTTTTATGAGACCTTTGGTCCAGAAAAGATTCCAGTCCAGGCTTTTTTTTTATTGGAATTTAGTAAATGATATACTCAAAGTCTATAAACATTGTCCTGATGTACAATGAGTCATGAGAGAGGGAGAAAAAGTCTTACAGGGACACTCCCGGTCACCTTCTGTTTGTGAGTCTGTCTCTATTCTCATGCCTGATTCAGGAGACCCCGCCCCTGAGGCCGCCTGCTAAGTGCCCTCCGGTTAAGATTTACCCCGCTTTGACAACCTTAAGACCCCTCACAACTAGCACAAAAAACAGCTTACCTTAGAAAATTAGTAAAAAAAAAAAAAAAAGAGAGAGCATTTACAATTAGTTAAAGAACTATGGGCTCTTGATTTGACATTATCTTAAAACTAGGCAGCCAAAAAAAAAAAATCCAGGTTTTTCCCTCTGGCTTCCCCCAGAGCTCTCAGAAAGCGTTAAACCAATTCTGAGTGAGATCTTATCTGGCTAGCAAGTTATTCTTTAGAAAAATAATGAAATCAATCAAACAAGACGTTCTCTTTAACTTAAAAGCTATTAATCAGAGAACCAGTACACATTTTTGATAGAAATTTAATGATTTGTTTCTTTAAAACTGTAAAATGTACCTTAGCCCAGAAAAAAAAAAAACTTTCAAAGATTTTTCTCCGTGCTTCTCCATGCGTGGTGGTAAACTAAGCCTGCCTGTTCCATCCGCGCAGCCAATCATGGCACAGAGCTCCTGCTCCACAGATTGGCAAACACTTCAGTCAATAATTCTTAGCCACAAATGCCCCTCCTGGGTGGCTGTGAGTTAGAAATCCAAAAGCTGCTTTTCAAAGGGAAAATTTTTCTTTACACCAAGAATGTCTGTTTTTAAGTCTATGTGCTAACCTTGTTTTCATTAATGTGTGTTAACCCCTAAGTAACTAAAGTTTGTTTTAAGTTTTAAATAAGATTTAGTTAAGCTAAATGTGGTTTTAGAGATCCCGACTCATAGAGTTGGCACACCTTTACCAAAGTAAAATATAGGACAGTTTCGTCCTTCTGATAGCTAATATCAGCATCAATTCATTAGTTAAAAGATTTTCTGAGATATCTAGGCATGGTAAAATGCCTCTACAGTCTCTCTCACTCTTGTGAGAATTGTAAATCTTACCAGCACCCGAATACCAACTGCCACTGTTTGTAACAAATTCCATGTTTGACTGATTTTCTAATAACCCAGTCAGGGTAAAGCAGTGGCCTTGCCAGGAAAAAAAAGGGTTAAACATGATATTCCTGGCCTGATAAAAAATTTTTATTCAACAGATGTGATTCAACAAAATTATTTAGTGTAAAATGGTCATCTAAAAGAAATGTTAACAGTAAAAATTTATTTTAAACATTTCAGCTATAAGGTTTATCTTAGCCTTTTAAGTTACCTATCCAAACCAAAGTAAAAGATAACTTAAGTTGTTTACCCACCCTTGTTCATAGCTGCCCTAAGGGTGTGATAGCTTTGTGATAAGCAAAGATCCTAACAAACAAAGTTTAACACTTTACTTAAAATTGTTCAAGTGAAAAAAAAAAGTTTGAAAATACTTTCTCAACTAAACAGGCAAAACTGGCTTGGGTTAGTAAAAGATAACACAATGGTTATGTTAATTATTTACATGCCAGAGGCTTTTGCTCTGGTTTTCCTCTTTATATCTTTCTGCTTTTAAAAATTATCTGGTTTGTTTTAAGACACTGTCAGAGATTTATTCTTGGCAAATGGTGTTTTTGGTCTGATAGAAGGTTTGTTTTGGCAAATCCTGATTTAACAAAATTATTATTTTAAACATTTAAGCTATGAGGTTTTATTTTAGCCTTTTAAGTTGCCATATTAGAGTTCTAAGGAGCAAAATCTATTGAGAGTTTTATATCTATGCTTACTCATGATAGCCTTATGAAGAGTAAAGATCTTAGTTAACTAAAGTTATAATAGTGTGCTTAAACTGTCTAATCAGTTTAAAATAATGCTAAAAATGGTAAACATTTTATGATGTCAACACATTAGGTATTGACTTTCTATAACATATTGGTATATTTTAATAAAGAGCCTTCTAAAATCATATGAAAGAACTTAAGCCAATTCTAACCATTAGATCATCAATTAAGTTGGTACAAGTTCTCTCCCTAAGTAAATAATTATAGGTACATCTGCACATGAAGAACAGACTGCTCATATGGTAAGATTTAAAACTAAACATTTTTCTTTTTTTATTTATGGGTGTGTGATGACTCCTAAAGTCACTCATATCCTAAAATTTTTCTCATTTGTTTACAAGCCTCTTAAAATTTTAAAGCTTGGCACATGGCGCAAAGCGCAGGGACTGGCGTAAGGATCCCGGTTCGAGCCCCCGGCTCCCCACCTGCAGGGGAGTCGCTTCACAGGCGGTGAAGCAGGTCTGCGGCTGTCTATCTTTCTCTCCCCTCTCTCTCTGTCTTCCCCTCCTCTCTCCATTTCTCTCTGTCCTATCCAACAACAAAGCAACGTCAACAATGGCAATAATAACCGCAACGAGGCTGAAACAACTAGGGCAACAAAAAGGGGGAGAAATGGCCTCCAGGAGCGGTGGATTCATGGTGCAGGCACCGAGCCCAGCAATAACCCTGGAGGAAAAAAAAAAAGAGAAAAAAAAACATTTTAAAGCTTGACCTGCCATAGTGAGTGCACTTTACTGGCTCCTGTATTGTTTAATTAAGATCCTGCTATTCAGACTTTTAAGATTAATCTCCATTGATAAAAGCCAATGCTCTCTGACAGACTGATGTAATTCACCTGCCCATGTTTAGTAAACAAAAACATTTTTTTTCTCAGTTGGTATTTTCTTCCAAATTTATGTGGGCTACAGCTCAAACAAGAAAAACTAAAACCCTTAAGCTCAATTAATAAATAAAGAAGGGGAATGCATCCCCCGATATTCAGTTGGCTAAAGTGTCAATGAAGTAACTATACTAAACCTTAATATTTACAAAAATTCGAATTGTCCACTTATTATATCTCATTGACAAAGCCACCCACTCTCCCAGCCATAGAGACATATTCTTTTTCTTCTGTTTTTCAACACTGGATGTCCATGTTTGTTTTCCTTTTATTATGGTGGATGACATTATTGCTCTTGCAAAATCCACAGTCCCTGTTGGCAAGTCCTTACCACAAAGGATGCCATGGCAGTATATACTCCAGCTAACCTCACCAGCCTATCCAAGTCTTCTCTTTCTGATGACCTACCACTGCTGACTTCATCTTTGCATATTTATTGACTGCTCACTTTTCTCAAAATATTCCTCATGTTCAAGGAACCTCACCTAATGTGTATGTACCTCCTCTGTGTTTTGGTACAACACCATCCTATATTTTCATATCAATTCTTCTCTACCTGGTCCTTGCCTCCTAGTTTTGCTTGTTCCACAGCTGACCCTCTATGAAGAAGAAAAATTTCATCAGTTGGCTCTGACAACCACCATAGGACCAGACGTGCTGTGTTTCTTCCCCTGGACATCACATCCACTGACTGCTTCCCTTAGACTTGCTGGTAGCATGCTAGGACACTCTATATATTCCTCCCATGAATTTTCTGACAAATTACAACAGGTTATAGACTCCACCACAAATAGTCTTGAGTCACTCACCACAGAGCCCCTTATGGGACCCTTGATTAGTCTTTTGTTAATGATTACCTTAGGACCCTTTATTTTCAATAAGATTACTGATTTTATAAAATGGCAGATTGACTCCTTGGCATCAAAACCTTTGCAAATACATTATAAAAGACTTGATTTGGCTGATAGAGGCCTGGCTGAACCTGAGGATGACAGACCTCCCTTTCAGATGGCATAAAAGTCAGAATTATGCACTGAGACATCCAACCTTGGCAGGGCAAGGACGCCAGTAAGGGGTGCAAGGCAAAGCACTGCAGGGGGAGGACCCTATAGTCTGCCTCTGAGTCCCCCGTGAAGCAAACCTGATTTGCATGGAGGTTGGTGTCAGCAACCAAAATTGTTTCCCTGGAAACTGTGGCTCTTCCTCCCCTCCCCAAAAAGACACCAAGAGCCTTATAAGATGCAGGAAGATTGGTTTTACATTCACCCTGCGGGAGGAATCAGGTCAATACTTCTTCCCTCTGGTTAATGCCCACCAAAACTGCTGTTAAGGTCTCTACCCCTCACCCCGTTTTCCAGCCTCAGTTAAATTATAACGAAAGGAGGAGATGCCAGGAGCCATTTCTCTGCTTGATAAGCTTTGAAACAATGGAAGCCCTCGAGACAAGTTTTCATTTCCCCCACAGGCAGACCATTTCCCCTCAGGTAGACCATTTATCAGAAATCAAGTGACACAACACATAGTTGTGGTAACAAACATGGTATCGGCCGTTGTATGTTGCAAGGAACATTCCACTTTTGATGAATGCTCCCCCTCCTCCTCCAGCACTTCCCCCCTTCCCCAAAGCCTTATAATGCCTGTGAACACAATAAAATTTTGCAGCTTGATCAGAATCCTGTATTGTTGTCGTTCTTTCGCCTCTCTTGTCCCTGTCATTCCAGGTCCCGAGGTTCCTAGCCCCTGTTCACCACCCCGCTGGCCAGGGCAAGACACCACAGAAATTCAACATATCATGTGAGGCTTCTATGAACAACTATATGGCACCAAGCTAGAGAACCTGGAAGAAATGGATGATTTCCTAGATACCTACCAACTTCCAACACTAAGAAAAGATGAAATAGAAAACATGAACAGGCCCATCACAGCTAATGAAATTGAAACAGTTATCAAAAACCTTCCCAAAAATAAAAGTCCTGGACCAGATGGTTTTACAAATGAATTCTATAAAACCTTCAATGAAGAATTCTACTTTTAAAAGTCTTCCAGAAGTGTGAAGACACTGGAATACTCTCTTCCAACTTCTATGAAGCCAACATCACTCTGATACCAAAAGGAGACAGGTCACAATCAAAAAAGAAAACTATAGATCAGGTACTAGACAGGGAAGCCCACTATCACCATTATTATTCAATATAGTGTTGGAACTTCTTGCCATAGCAATTAGGCAGGAGCAAGGAATTAAAGGCATACAGATTGGAAGAGAAGAAGTCAAACTCTCCCTATTTGCAGATTACATGATAGTATACATAGAAAAACTTAAGGAATCCAGCAAGAAGCTTTTGGAAATCATCAGGTAATACAGTAAGGTGTCAGGCTACAAGATTAACATACTAAAGTCAGTGCCATTCCTCTATGCAAACACTATGGTAGAAGATGAAATCCAGAATTTGATCCCTTTTACCATAGTAACAAAAACAATAACATATCTAAGAATAACCCTAACCAAAGAAGTGAAAGACTTGTATAGTGAATATTATGAGTCATTACTCAAGGAAATTGAAAAAGACACAAGTGGAAAGATATTCCATGTTTATAGGTTGGAAGAATTAACATCATCTAAATGAATATATACCCAGAGTCATATGCAAATTTAATTAAATACCCATCAAGATCCCAACTACATTTTTCAGGAGAATAGAACAAATGCTATGAATGTTTATCTGGAACCAGAAAAGACCTAGAATTGCCAAAACAAACTTGAGAAGAAATAACAGAACTGGAGGCATCAGACTCCCAGATTTCAAACTGTTTTATAGGACCATTGTAATCAAAACTGCTTGGTGCTGGAACATGAATAGACACCCTGACCAGTGGAATAGAACTGAGAGCCCAGAAGTAAACCCCCACACCTATGGACATGTAATCTTTGACAAAGGTGCCTAGAGTATTCAATGGGAAAAGCAGAGTCTCTTCAACAAATGGTGTTGGAAAAAAATGGGTTGAAACATGCAGAAGAATGAAAGTAAACCACTATGTTTCACCAAATACAAAAGTAAATTCCAGGTGGATCAAGGACTTGGATGTTAGACCACAAACTATCATATACTTAGAGGAAAATATTGGCAGAACTCTTTTCCACATAAATTTTAAAGACTTCTTTAATGAAATGAATCCAATTACAAAGAAGACTAAGGCAAGTATAAGCCTATGGGACTACATCAAATTAGAAAGCTTCTGCACAGCAAAAGAATCCACTACCCAAACCAAGTGACCCCTCACAGAATGGGAGAAGATCTTTGCCTGCCATACATCAGACAAGAGGCTACTAACCAAAATATAGAAAAAGCTTGCTAAACTCAACAATAAGAAAACAAATAACCCCATCCAAAAATAGGGAGAGGACATAGACAGAATATTCACCACGAAGACATCCAAAAGGCTGAGAAACACATGAAAAAATGATCCAAGTCTTTGATTGTCAGAAAAATAAAGACAGCAATGAGATACCACTTCACTCCTGTGAGAATGTTTAACATCAGAAAAGGTAGCAGCAGCAAATGCTGGAGAGGTTTTGGAGTCAATGGAACCCTCCTGCTCCTGCACTGCTGGTGGGAATCTAAATTGGTCTAAAACCTGTGGAGAGCAGTCTGGAGAACGCTCAGAAAGCTAGAAATAGACCTATCCTATGATCCTGCAATTTGTCTCCTAGGGATATATCTTAAGGAATCCAACACACCCATCCAAAATGTTTTGTGTATACCTATGTTCATAGCAGTGCAATCTGTAACAGCCAAAACCTGGAAGCAACCCAGGTGTCCAACAACAGATGAGTGACTGAGCATGTTTTGGTATATATACACAATGCAATATTACTTAGCTATTAAAAACAGTGACTTCACCATTTTCATTCCATCTTGAATGGAGCTTGAAGAAATCATGTTAAGTGTAATAAGTCAGAAACAGAAGGATGAATATAGGATGATCTCACTCTCAGGCAGAAGTTGAAAAACAAGATCAGAAGAGAAAACACAAGTAGAACCTGAACTGGAATTGGTGTATTGCACCAAAGTAGAAGACTCTGGGGGGGGGGGGTGGAGTAGAGGTGCAAAAAGGATGACAGAGGACTTAGTGGGGGTTGTATTGTTATATGGCAAACTGAGAAATGATATGCATGTACAAACTATTGTATTTACTGTCGAATGTAAAACATTAATCCCCAATACATAAATTAAATACATAAATAAATAAAAAGAAATAAATTTACCTGGGGGTTGGGCAGTGGTGCACCTGGATGAGCACACATGTTACAGTGTGCAAGGTCCCAGGTTCAAGCCTCCAGTCCCCATCTGCAGGAGGGAAAGCTTCAGGAGTGGTGAAGCAAGGCTGCAGGTGTCTCTCCTTCTCTATCCCCCATTCCTCTTAATTTCTGGCTGTTTCTACCCAATAAATAAAGATAATAGTAAAAAATAAATTAATTAACCTGTTATTCCCATGATAAGATTCAGGAAAGTTGAAGAAACATGGGAAGTGAGACATGTTATTTGATTCTGCAGAATCAGGCACTGGCCCAATCTGAGCCACCATGTTGGAGTGTGCCAGTTTAAGACAAGAAGCATTTATTCTTTAATGCAAAATCTCTCTCCTAGCTTCTCCATTGGCTAAATACTTTTGGAGTTCACAATGTCATCTAGACTTCTAGCAATAGAAAAAAAATTTTTAACACACCTTTCCTTATTCTTTAGTTACTGATAGAGAGGTCTCTTTCTCCTAGGAGTCTGAGATGGGTGAAGGAAAGAGAGAATGGAAGACCTCCAGGAGTGGAGGAGAGGAGAAACACTAAGATAATTCCTGTCCTAGTCTTATCTGATTTGTAATCAGATTGAAATGATTAAATACCTTTGTATGAACTTCACAAAGGAGGTGAAAGACCTCTGCAATGAAAAATTGTGGTCAAGGTAGCTGCTGGGATTTGGGTTCTGACATGACTCAGGATTGAAAAGATTAAATCAGACACTTATTAGCAGCTATAAAAGTAGTCTAGAAGTGGCTGCACTTTTGTTTTACTAAATGTGACTCCAAATGGACTTCCCTCATGGTATTTATTAACAGGAGTCTACATAACATCAGAACATGTGAGGAATAGCAAAAGCACTTCTGTAGGAGTACTCAAATAATGACAGTTAATATTATCCCCCCACCCCATCATAGTTAGACAGCCCTCTGGCTACACAGTAGGTATATATTATGTCCATATTGTGTCTTCCATAGTCTGTGAGGGGTAGCAGTGTTTGTCATAGTAAGCAGCTTACGCCTTTTTGCAATAAGGGGACTATCGACCCAACTGCTTGTTAACTTATGTCACCTACCAGATACCCATCAGAGAACAGGAACTGTAGTCAGAAGGGAACATGAGTGAGCACAGGTGGTCAAGCATTACTTTGCTCTATACATAACTCTCAGTAATTGAGGAAATAGAATAGCAGAAAATCAGCATAGCAAGCCTGTATCAGTAACTAACAGGCACCATAATTCAGGGGCCTCCAATGTCAAGTAATAGGCATTAAGAAATCAGGGGGTCTCCAACAAAAACAATATAGGACATCTATAAACAAAAATAGACAGTGATGAAAAAAATGGATAATGTCTCTTGTTCATGGTCATAAGAATATATTACAATCAATAAAATAACCATCCTACCAGAAACAATCTATAGATTTAGCACAATCTCTCTCAAAATTGAAGGAAATACAACAAATTATCCCAAAATCAGTGTGGAATCACAATAATGCACACATAGCAAAAGCATTCCTGAGAAAAAAGAAAAGAAGTGCAGGTATCATGCTCCACAGCCTTAGTTTATACCACAATGTATTAGTAATTAAGAGCATGGCATTGAAAAAATCATGGTGCTCAAATCAATAGGAGTAGAATAGAGAGTCCAAAAATGAATTCACATAAATATGAACATCTATTATATTTTTAAAAAGAGCCAAAAATATATAGTGAGAAAAAGAAGACCTCTTCAACAAATGATGTTGGGAAAACTGTACAGCCACAAGTAGAAAAATGAATCATATGCACCGCTTAATATCACACACAAATTAACCCGGATGAATTAAAGACAAGGATATCAGACCTGAAACTATGAAATAATTAGAGGAATACATAAATATAATACTTTAGTACCTGACCATGAGAAATGTATATGGAGGGAGCCTGGCGGTGGCACAGCAAGTTAAGAGCACATGGCCCAAAGCGCAACGATTCATGTAAGGATCCCGGTTCCAGCCCCTGGCTCCCCACCTGCAGGGGGGTCACTTCACAGGCGGTGAAGCAGGTCTGCAGGTGTCTATTTTTCTCTCCCCTCTCTGTCTTCCCCTCTTCTATGGATTTCTCCCTGTCCTATCCAACAACAACTACAACAATAATAACAAATATGATGATAAACAACAAGGGCAACAAAAAGGGAAAAAAAATTTAAAAAAAAAAGAAATGTGTATGGAGATGTATTAGGAGATTCAGATACATAGCTCGCCTGGTAAAGTATCAATTTTGCTGTGCATGAGGACTCAGATTAGAGCCCCTGAACACCATGTAGTATATAATATCTTCACTGGAAAGCATTGTAGTGGTTGATGCAGTGCTGTGGTGTCTCTCCTCCCTGTCTCTCCATCTTTCTCCCTCTTGGTGCCTCACTCTCTATTTAAAAAGAAAGGAAAAGTAGGGTTGGGTGGGATGGGGAAGTCCACTGGGAACAATGAATGGAATTGTGCACTTCCAAAGTCCTAAAATAACCCCAGTGGCAATAAACAAATAATTAATAAATAGCACTTATACATTAAAAAAAACTTCCATGGAGATAAAAATAAATAAACCTAGAAATCCATATAAAAAAGGTATAAACAAATGATATAACTCAATAAAATTAAGCACAAGCAACTCAATAAAAAAGTGGCCAAAAGACCTAAGTAGACACTCTTCCAAAGAAGACATACTGATGGCTCATAAATACATGAGGAAATGCTCAGCATCATTTATTACTATCTGAGAATGCAAATTAATACTATAATGAAGGTTGGGGAGACAGCATAATGGTTACGCCAAAAAAACTTTCATGTCTGAGGCTCTTACTTCCAAGGCTCAATCCCCAGTACCACCATAACCCAGAGCTGAGCAGTGCTCTGGTCTAACATATATTATTAAAATAAATAAATCATTAAAAGAGATACCACATTGAGATACCACCGCACACTTGTTAAGAATGGCCTACATCGAAAAAGTCTTGATAAGAGATGAAGAATGGAAAGGAAAAAAGATCACTGGTATATTGCTAGTGAGAACACAAACTAGGATACTCACTATGGAAAACAGTATGGGAGTACTTTTAAAATGGAAATACTTTAAGATTTGCATTATCATTCTAGCCAAAAGGCACAAAACTATTAATTTTAAAAGACACTTTTTACAAAATGTACACTTTTTACAATAGTCAAAATATGAAGCTAATCTATATGCTCATAAACAAATAACTGGATTAAGTGGGATATATATTCAGTGGAATACTACTCAAGAATTAAAAAGATGACATTGCATCATTCAACAAAAGTTGGGTGAATTATATATAGGTAACTATGCTAAGTGAAGTAAAGAAGTGAAAGACAACTAGGTTTCACTCATATGTTAAATCTAGACATCTAAAGCAAACTTCCAGAAAATGTACCCAAACTACCTCAGACTCTATGAAAATCATGGTAGTTAAGAGAGGGAAGTGGGGATATGGGAATTTTGGTAATGGGTGTGGTGAACTGGATGTGTACGTGTGTATGTATGTATGCGTATGTAAGTAAGTCTTGAAGTATTTTAATTTGTAAACTAATGTCAAATCAATACTAATAAAACATTTAAAATAATAAAATACATTTCTTATAAAAGAAACAAAAAAATTAAAGCCAATCATACCTATTCCAAATATTTATTATTTCACAGTGATTTCATCTCTACGTGAGTATAGGTTCAAGATAAGCTTTAGTACAGATATTAATTTTAGGTAATTGGGCAGTAACAGTACATCTGAACTTGTGTTTTATCAATAACTACATGATCAAATATTTTGCTTTAAAAATAGTCTATAAAATGTCATTATATTTCTATCATAGTATCTATTCCTAGATAATATTTTTAAGACAAAGACATGTTCTTATTCCTACAAAACAATAAGATAAAATGTTGCACTAGGGGGAAATAATGCCTCTAGATTTACTTATTTGATAACATTTTAATAAATGTTATCAATTTTTTAAAGTTTCTATATCATTTCCTCTACTCTGCTACCTGAAAGACTATGAAATAGTTGTTCCTTTGAAAGCTTTGATTCCAGGAATCTTCACATTAGTATACATGTAACCAACTCCAACTACTGAGACTCAAATCAAAGCTGGTAGTTAGAACTTTATGTATTTTAAATGAAAGAGTACAGAAGCAGCTGTTTCCCTTTTATCTCTGCACAGGGTCTGTATTAAGTTCAGATGTTGTAAAGGAAGAAGATGCCTTAAATGTATGTTTCTTTATATCCAACGCAAGATTAAGCTACCACTAGCAAGTAAATTATGTAAACTGAACTATGCACGTGACAAATCTAGATTTGGAAAAATAACTTCCCAGCATTCTATAGGATTAAAAAATCAATTGCTATTATTTAAAATGAGAAGTTGTTTGCAGATATGAGAAGACAGGGAAAAGATAGAAGTCATCTGGCAGGGCTTAACGAATGATAATCAATGACTAAACAACTGAGAAAAAAAATCTAAGATCATCAGATAAAAGAGAGGACTACAAAAGTTGGGTAAGGACAAGAGACTGGGTCACTTTATAATGTCCCTTTTGGTCAGTATCACATCACCTCATCATCTGGGGCTCTAGTTAGGGAATCCTTGGATTCTCATACACATAGGATGGGCATTGACCTCTAAAGGGTCCCTCTCTCCACCACCACTGGTCGCTTCCATAAGAAACAGCATTTTGTGGGCCTTCCCAGCACCTTGTCCTCACCATAAAGCAATGGCAATAGGATAACCCCAGTCTCCAAAGGGAGGCTGAGGGTATCCTGCCCTGCCACTCAAAAAAGACTGGTCCCGAAATAAGTGCCGCCTGCAACATTCCCACTTGTGATCATGAGCTGTAAGCTCAGGTCAATAGGGCCTTAGAGGTTAGTTACACAGGCTCTGGTGCTAAATATAAATATATATGTGGGCCCTGGAGCAGGTGGATAGAGGTAAATAGTTAATTTTATCCACAGAATTTTTTTTCAATAATGGGAGCTACTCTCTGCCCTAATCCAACTTTCTAGCCTTTTTTCTCTACTCCGACACCATTCTCTCAGACAATATTCTTATGTAATTTCAAGCTAGCAACCAAATTCAAGAAAAACTACCATATTTGTAGTTTTTCAGGAAAAACTACCATAGTTGTATGCCTCCAGGAACATAGCTAAGATGGATTTTCTAGCTTTCTTCTACCCTAAAATTCCTAATCTCATATGCTCTAATCCTACTTTTTGGTTCCTGTTCACTAACCATTTTGTCTCAATTTAGGTCAGACCACCTTCCAGACACCAAGTTACAGATGCTACCATGACTCCACCCCAACTTCTCTGAGCAGATGACCTTACGAATACGTCCTGGACCCTCACATCTCCAGAGCTCTGGTCCACTAGGGAAAGATAGAAACAGGCTGGGGGTATGAATTGACCTGTCAATGCCTATGGTCAGCGGAGAAGCAGCTACAGAAGCCAGAATTCCTACCTTCTGCTCCCCAAAAACAACCTTGATCCATACCCCCAGTGGAGGAGAAGTGATAGGATAAAGATAAGAGGGCTCTGAACTCTAACTCTATCAGCACCCAAAGAGAGAAAAGGGAAAGGAGAGGGACATAAGGAGGTAGTTATGTTGTCATGAGTGGCTTGGAAGGGAAGAGAGGATTGAATCAGAAAAAAAAAGGGGGGGGGAATTATGTATAAATGTGGACAGAGAGTTGTAGAGATGATGGTTGGCCCATGTCTACATTAGGGGAACTGTGATTGATTTCAGTGGGGAGAGTGAAGATTCAGAACTCTGGTGGTGGAAATGGTGTAGATTGAAACCACTGTTGACCTGTGATGCTGTAATATGAAAAGAAAGAAAGAAAGAGAGAAAGAAAGTCACTCATTGGATCTTAATCTTAAAGCTCTTTTGAAAATTAGATGTGTTCTCTGAAAACACCAATTCATACTTAAAAAAAAGTTTTGGATTAATTAGCTTTGAGAAAGTTCCACATGGTTTTTAACAGCCCCAAATGTTCCAAACCAAACACACACACACACACACACACACACGCACGCACGCACGCACGCACACACACACACGCATACACACACACGCACACACACATGCATACACACACTCATACGTATACTCCTCACTAAATTTCCCAGTAAAAGATGGACTAGTATGCATAAAAATTTCCAAGTAACCTCAAAATCCCCTATAACATTGTGATGTCTAAATATGCATATTAACACCCAGATTATTTTATCATTCTGCATATAGCACTTTCCATACTGATTTCCCTAGTGTTGGAGGTTGTAAATTTTTAGAGGCATAAACCATGGTTTTCCTTAGTAAATAAAACTGCAACATCTACACATTACTAAAACTGTAGCAGGCCCCTAAGAAATATGTGCAAATATATTTTTCAAAATTTAAAGTCTTGGTTGCAATGAAAAGAAACTGACACTGGTCACCAAAGTAAAAAAGAATATGTAATGGGAAGGTAATGCTGATTTACAGAGTTCTCAAAGATTTGGGTTAGAAATGCACAGATGCAAGGCAGCCCTGACAAACTCATGAGTCAGTGCTGACTGTCTCTTGTCTTTGCTTTATCTTGTCTTTAGTCATCCACTTCTCCTGAATGAGATCAGTATCGGAAGTCAACATATTGGCTACCAGAAGATCAAGGAGGGAGGTATAACTCTTCTGGTGTTGATACTGGCAAGATGTCCTCTGTTTCTCAATAGTCGATCCACTGGGGAATACCCCAAACCAGAATGAGTGTATATTTTTAGTAGGCAAAAATCATAAAATTGCACACATGCCTTATCCATTACATTTCCAAATAAAGGACACCCCCTAGGATGCAATAGAATGTATTTCTTACAAACAAAATGGTACATATTCTGTATACCAAAGACAATAAGATATCATGAATTCGGAACTACTGGATAATGTCTCTTTCTCCTGTAGACTCATTATGCCCTTTTAATGTTATTAGAATTGTACTAAAATGTACAAGTCAATTAAATTTTCCTTTAAGGATGATTCATATATCTGAGATGTGCTCTCTGTTTGATAACTGTTTATTAAATCTTAAATTTCTTAGTTTAACTATTGAATGACCCAGTTTGAGCCCAGCTCTCATGGATTTGAAGGAAGCTTTGGTGCTCGGTATTTGTTTTTGTTTTGTTTTTGTTTTCCCCAGCTCTCTCTTTCTACTTCTATGTGTTATCTGAAAAGAGCCATTCCTGGGAGTTGGGCGGTAGCACAGCAGGTTAAGCGCACATGGCACAAAGTGCAAGGACTGGCTTAAGGATCATGTTTCGAGCCCCTGGCTCCCCACCTGCAGGGAAGTCCCTTCACAAGCGGTGAAGCAGGTCTGTAGGTTTCTGTCTTTCCCCATCTCAGTCTTCCCCATCTCTCTCCATTTCTCTCTGTTCTATTCGACAATGTCAGCATCAATAACTACAACAATAAAACAAAAAAGGGCAACAAAAGGGAATAAATAAAATAAATATTAAAAAAAAAGAAAAGAGTCATTCCTGAGCAGTGAAGCACTGGAAATGACCAAAATAAATAGAAATTAAAACTTCAATATTTGGCACACATACCATCTATTTTTTGCAAATGAGAAAGTAAATACTTTTCTTTGCATTGCCTTTTGAGTAGTCATACTCTACAGCAAAACTAAACATTGTTCTTTATAAGATTAAGCCCAAACGCAACTTATAAAGTAACGCTTTTACAAAACACATTATATTCTCACATTATTCTCAAATTCTGATTACCTTTAATGGTACCATCCTTTGATATCATGAATTTCAAGATCCACAAAATTTAGAAAATGATAGTTGGATTAGAGTGCACTGCAAAAAAGAATACTTAGTAAATTTTCTAAAAATTCCTCAGCCTCAAAGCTACCTAAACTGGCAATATGTTAGTTGCAGTTCTTTAGGATATAAATAATATTCACAAGTAATCATTTAAATAGAAAGAAAAAAAGCAGCATTTTGAAAGTTCTAAGAGCATTTCAAATCCTGTTAAAGAAACACCACTTTAAATGAATATTCTATAATTTATAAACACTAGACATGAGCACTGTTTAATAAGATTTTATTTGGAGGGAGTCCGGCGTTAGCGGTGCGGGATAAGGGAACATGGCGTGAAGGGCAAAGACCAGCATAAGGATCCCAGTTGGAGCCCCCGGCTCCCCACGGGCAGGGGTCAAATCACAAATGGTGAAGCAGGTCTTCAGGTGTTTATCTTTCTCTCTCCCTCTCTCTGTCTTCCCCTCCTCTCTCCATTTCTCTCTATCCTATCCAAGAACAACGATATCAGTAGCAACAACAATAAAACAACAAGGGCAACAAAAGGGAATAAATAAATATATATAAAAAGATTTTATTTGGCTAAAGCTTTTAGTTTAATCTAAATTTTTTAAAATATTTATTTATTCCCCTTTTTTGCCCTTGTTTTATTGTTGTAGTTATTATTGTTGTCATCGTTGTTAGATAGGACAGAGAGAAATGCAGAAAGGAGGGGAAGACAGAGAGGGGGAGAGAAAGGTAGACACTTGCATACCTGCTTCACCGCTTGTGAAGGGACTCCCCTGCAGGTGGGGAGCCAGGGACTCGAACAGGAATTTTTACACTGGTCCTTGCGCTTTACGCCACGTGTGCTTAACCAGCTGCACTACCTGCGGACTCCCTAATCT
The DNA here is from genome assembly GCF_950295315.1 of Erinaceus europaeus. NCBI lineage: Eukaryota > Metazoa > Chordata > Mammalia > Eulipotyphla > Erinaceidae > Erinaceus > Erinaceus europaeus. Next base: position 131,289,055 of record NC_080163.1, read on the forward strand.
AAAGTTTATTTAGACTATGTATTGATGAGCAGAATATATGTATATAAATAATAAATTTTGTATTTCTGTCCAATTCATTTTTATAATGTATATGCTAGAAAATTTATGTGTAGAATGAAAATAATGGAGTAACATAACAGGAAAATGCATAGAAAGATATTAACATGTACAATTTTAATAATAATAGTGGTGGCAGTAATAATATGTGTATGCCTCTTGCTATCTTTAGGAATAAATATACTTTAAGTATGAGATGTTCTATCTCAAATATTTGATATACACTATGAATTCTACAATGATATCAAGAATATAAGATTTTATATTTTAGAAGTATGTTGAAAATCCTGTGTTAATACAAGACCACAAAAGTACTCTTAAAGTCATGCCAAACTGAATGATATGCTTCTTGTTTATACATAAGCAATCAGAGCAAGCGCTTTATAAGTTTGAACATATGGGGTAAATTTAGCAAATGAACTTTTTATCTTAAAACTTAATAGATTCTCCCCATGTAGCAATGCATTAGTAAAGCTATTATTAGGGGAGGATTAAAGACACACAAAGAAGGAATATGTGTGTGAGACAGAGAGGGAGGAAAAGAGAGGGAGGGATGGAGAGAGATATCAGAAAATGTGCATAGTGAGAGCAAGCTTGAGAGGCTGAAAAAAACTAATTCAAACAGAATTTTATAGGAGGGTCCTCACTGTTCTCAACATGACATTCTTAAATACTCATATGGTTCAAGAGACTTTATCAGATCATGTTTAAACATAGATGACTTGGACCTACCCCCAAGATTCTGATTTGTAAGTTTTCATGGGATCCCAAATGTGTGCTTTCTAACAAGTTCCCAGGTAATTTTGTTGATACTAGTCTGAGGACCCTGTTTAGAAAGGTCATGGTCTGGGTTCTTATAGATTGACAGTTCATAACTTAATTCTCTTGTTTGATAAAGATATCTAAAACAGTCTTTTCATGAATAATATAAACAACAGGTACAGATCCTGTTTTTTCAGGTATTTAACATTATGAAGAGTAAGCCAGCGGGCTGAGCATGGCATATTATACTATATATTGAGCATACACATTCCCATGAGCAAGGACCAGTTCAGAGACCGCTGCAGGGAGAAGACACTTCATGAGATGTCTCTCTCTTTCACTCTCTGTCTCCCTCTCCCATCTCAATTTCTTTGTTCTATGCAATAAAATAGGAAGAGAAAAAAAGGAAAAACAGTTGTCGAGAATAGTATATTCATACTGCTAGCATCACCCTCAGAGATAGCCCTGGTGGCACACACACAAAAAGCTATTCAAATTTAATTATTATGCATGTATTCAAGTCAAATTATAGTATTATGAATATTTAAAATTTGTGTTTAAACATAAATTATATGCAAGTAGAATTTTAGGTTATGCCCAATAAATAAGAACAGATATCACTGATATTGATACACATTAAAACAACAATGAACCACTATTTTCCCATCTCAGAAAGTAAAAACTAAGATGTTTTATAATGCCCTATTACCCTTTTGGTGGAAGTCAAAGGTGAGGGCCCCTAGAAAGTATTATTCCAGGGTTTAGCAAGGTGGCAAGATTTATAGTAATTATTTACAAGATAATAAAGCTTTCTGTATTAAAATAAAACTACTAATAAAAATAAAATAAAAGTTATATAGGCAGTAGAAAATACACTACAATATTTTGTGCATATCTGAGGAATAAACCAAGAATCTTTCATGCATGATACTACTGAACTGCCTACCTGATCCCATTTTTTTTTTTTAATTCTATACTTTCAGAGACAGAACAGGGGAGGAAACATCAGTAAAACACTTCAAAAAAGTCCCTTTGATGCTGTCCTTAATACTCCCAAAACAGTTCTGCATATGGAACCCAGGGCCTTATGCATGAAGACATGTGTATCACCTATGTGCTTTTACCCATGGAAGATGTGTGCTTTACGTCTCAAATCACACTTTGAAAGCTTTTACACCCCCATCTTGATTCAGTACGAATTATGGGTGTACTGATAGTGCAGATTTAAAATTAAACCTGCTTGTCTTTAGTGAATTCAAGACATCCTTTATCCTATAGTTAAATTAGAGGATTTTGTAAACAATGGTTTTTCATAAATTATTGGTGGGCCTTGAGAAAGTGGCACAGGAGGGTACATACAGATAGCAAACAAAACAGAGAAAGGGACTTGTGGAGAGGAAAAATCATGATGCTGTCTTGTCAGCATCATGACTCATATGTCACCAATGGTCACCTCTACCTACAGAAATATCCATTTACTGATTAACTGTTGGCACATTGTCTCCAACCACCCTGACCATACAGGTTAATAGCATAGCTTCTGGGCAGTTTTGATGTTGCTATATTCTCGCATTTTAAAGGAATTATATATGAGCAGGAAGCACAATCCAAATAAGACATATGCATTACTTAAAAGGACACAGAATAAAAGGCCTGACTGATTTTTAACCATTCTATGTTCTTGAACAAATAGCCTTCATTCAGAGGGAAATTCTCTAGCAACATGAAATAATCTTTCCAAAATGTAATAGAGGTTATACAAATGTGCATACATGCATCAAAATGTACTTGGAGAAAAAAAAACTATGGCAAAAATAAATATCAAAATAGCTATTGCCATTCTTCTTAAAACATACCAAAGAGCTGGGATTTTCTGAGTTAACTTTCTTGATATTTAAATAAAATACTAGACAAACTAGTCATGTTTCAAACTAAAGCGGTGAAATGAGGCTGGGAATAGTAAAGAAATTAATCCACATTTAGGACAAAGTCAACCTGTTTGTATGCCTCTGGGAACTACTTAACAGAAATTGCATAATCTTGCATAATAGCAAATCGACTGAATACTCTGGAAATTTGCTGAGTTAGCATTTAATTCTTGCAGAGGAATAACTGGGAAAAGAAGCTCTATCAGATAATAAAATTAACATTGCTATGGTATTTTTGATGTCTAAAATATCTGCTGAGAAGATGAATATGATTGAGATAAAGTATTTATATATAGATGGATATATGTTGTATTTACGTACAATGTATACATACATAAACCAGACCCACATATATACAGAACACACTCACACACACACATTCCAATGGCATCATAAAACCTCATTTTCACTATCTAAAAGGTGGCACAATAGATAAAGCACTGGACTCTCAAGCATAAAGTCCTGCGTTCAATCCCTAGCATCATGTGTACCAGAGTGATGCTGTCGTTATCTCTCCTTCTCTCTTCCTCTCATTAATAAATATTTTTTAAAAAATAAATACATCCTTATTCTGTAAATACACAAAAATGTCTCTTTTCAAGATCCAGTTGTTTCAATGACTCATTTCCACATAATTTTAACTAAAACTTTTATTTCAATGGTAAAAACAATCAACTCATAATACCTAAATAAAATGAAAACCAGGACCTCACCTTTTCATTTACTTTTTTATATTTTCCCCTCAGCTGTCATATAGCAGAGCCCAAATGTCTGAACCAACAGCTTGACTGTCAGTGACAAAAATAGTTCCAAGGATTTTTGAGTCCCGTTTCTACACCAGGAGTTTTTTTTTTTTTCCCTTCCTTTATTGGGGGGTTAATGTTTTACATTCGAGATTAAATACAATACTTTGTACATGCATAACATTTCTCAGTTTTCCACATAACAATATAACCCCACTAGGTCCTCTGCCATCCTTTTCCAGGACCTGTACTCTCCCCACCCCCACCCCAGAGTCTTTTACTTTGGTGCAATATACCAACTCCAGTCCAGGTTCTACTTAGTGTTTTTTTTTTTTTTTTCTGATCTTGATTTTCAACTTCTGCCTGTGAATGAGATCATCCCATATTCATCCTTCTATTTCTGACTTATTTCACATTTATTTTTACTTATTTTATTTATTAGGTTAGAAGTATAGATTAACATAGTTCCCACCACCATAGATCTATGTCCCTATGCCTAACCCAGATACCAATGAGCTTCAAATCTATTCTCCCCCTACCCAGTCTTTTACTCTCACGTAATACCCCAAGTCCAGTCCAAGTTCTGTTTTGTGTTTTACTTTCTGTTCTTATTTTTTACCATCTGTTTATGAGTGGGATAATCCCATACTCATTTTTCTCTTTCTGGCTTATCTCACTTAACATAATTTCTTCAATCTCCATTCAAGATGGGTGGAAGAAGGTGGATTCATTATTCTTAGTAGCTGAGTAGTATTACATTGGATATAGAATAATGCTCAAAACTTATCAATGGTAAGGCCTAATGCAATAGTTTAGTGCAGTTTTCACTATTTTTATAAAACAATAAATTTTCTTCATTACTCCACATCCTTATAATTCTGTAAACTTTCTCTTCCCTCACCTGGGATGTATCATCCACATCATTTACCTTGCTTCTCTGATGACTTTGACACAAGTTAGCCTAGAATTCCAGGGTCTCAGAACTTTCTAGTAGAGTATGACACCACAATTTTCCATCCTTGCCTTTAATTCCTCAGTTTTAAAGTCCAGGGTATGAGAAACAGATTGTATTGATAGTTTAAGGATGTTCAGAAGAAATGACAACTTAGCAAATGAAGTTATAGTACTCAGGAGAACAAAAGATCAAGGTTTTTCTCATGCCCCCCCAAATGACCAACATTACTAATTTCACTACTGTTTTTATGTTGTTGCTTTTTAATTAAAAATTATGTATTTATTGGATAGAAACAGAGGGAAATTTAGAAGGGAGGAGAAAGTATAGGGGGAGAAAAAGAGAGACATCTGCAGTATTACTTAATCGCTTGTGAAGCTCTCTTCTTGCAGGTGGGGACCGGGGTCTTAAACCAGGGTGCTTACACATTTAACATGTGTGCTCAACCAAGTGTTTCAGCTTCCAGCCTCTGTTTCCATGTTGTTTAATTATGTTACCCCTAAATTAAACCACGTCTTTAAAGCCCAACATCTGTGCTTTCATTCATCTTTAGAAAAATCTAGCTTGAAGAGAAGCTAATCTATTTTTCTACTATCTCCATCCCAGCCAAGGCAAGCTGCCTGGAGGTTACAACAATCTAGAGGCAGCAGCTTTTTCTCCAAATCTAAGATGTAAATTCAAAACTGACATTACTACTGGACTTAAACAGGACAAAGTAGATTTTGCCTTGATTCTCCATGCCCTGTAGAACAGACTGGAAGACACCAGATTATTCTTCAAGTTCTCTTCATGTTAAATGGAGAAAATTTATCCTTTCTGACTTTTTTCTTTCTACTTTATTTTTACAGAGAGTAATTGAGAGGGAAGAGGAGATAGAGAAGGATAGAGAAAAATAGACACCTGCAGACCTGCTTTATCACCCATGAAGTGTCCTACCTGCAAGTAGGGAGCAGGGGCTTGAAGAAAGACCCTGTGCATGGTGATATGTGCACTTAACCAAGTGTACCGCTGCCAGCCCTCTCCCTCCTACTTCATACAGTAAGTACCATCCAGCCACTATTTTTTATTAATTATTTGATAGCCATTTACAAAATTATGAGATTAGGGTATTATTCCACATCATTCCCACCACCAGTTCTGTGTCCCTATGCCCTCCATTGAAACTGCAGTGATCCTCCCAAGGTCACAGATATGGGTTGATGATTGTTTCTATAACTATCTATATTTGTATATATTTGCCCACTTTTTCCTATTGTCCTGCCTTCTCTCCTTTCTAAGTCACACCTGCACCTATTGCTACTTCCAAATGTTCTTCCTTTTTTCCTCTTCTCTCTCTGGGTCTTGATGGAATTGGAGTTCAGAGTCTTGTGGTCATCTTCACCCAACATTTCTTCCCCTCTCTAGGTTTTGGAATAGAATTCTTTTAGGTGTTCAGAAGGTGGGAGTTCTGGATTATGTAATTGCTTCTCTGCTGGACATAGGAGTCGGTGGGTAGATCCATATACCAGCCTGTTTCTATCTTTCCCTAGTTGGGTAGGGCTCTGGAGAGGTGATGTTCCAGGATACACTGGTGGGATCATCTGCCCAGGGAAATCAGGATGGAATCTTAGTAGCATCTGCAACCTGGTAGCTGAAAGGTAGTAAGATATAAAGCAAGAAAAAACAATAAACAGGAAACAAAAAAAAAATAGGAATAGAGATGAGAATAGGGATCTTAGGGTGTAGAGAAGCTAGGAAATCTAGTTTATGTATGTTTTTAGGGGCCCATGACTTTAGTAATTTTTGCTTGAATTTGACAGTTAACATGGAGCTGGCCTAAGAATATTGTCGGGGAACATAGTGTCAGAGTTGAGAGTAGGACTAGAAAGCTAGATTAGGATAGAGTGTAACTCCCAAACTTGAAGAAAGCTGGGTTGAAACATGCAGAAAAATGAAACTGAACCACTACATTTCACCAGAAAGAAAAAAAAAGTAAGCTCCAAGTGGATCAAGGACTTAGATGTTAGATCAGAAACTATCAAATACTTAGAGGAAAATATTGGCAGAACTTTTTCCATCTAAATATCATAGGCATCTTTAATGATACAAATCCAATTGTAAGGAAGACTAAAACAAATAAGCCAGTAGACTGATGGGAGCCAGCCCCGGTCACAGTTACTAGGGTATGTCCTGAAGGGGAGGGGAGTCGATGATGAAGAAAAAGTGAGAGACATGCCAGCTGCTTCAAGTGCAGGAGAGAGGCTCCTCTGCCATCTCTTTGCAGGGCTTTATTTAAATACTTTGCCTGGATACAGTTGACATCATGTATAAATGTTTTCATTAACATCAAGGACACAGTTGACACTGTAAGACTATTTTTATCAACATTAAAAACAACTCTAGACATTATTATCATTATAGGTTCTCCTTGAAAGTTTCTTTGGTCTTGAGACAGCCTATCCTCCCATAGGTTTTGACCATCTGTGTGACCTTGGTGTGGCCAAGATAACTTTAAACATTATTCCCTTTGTTTCAACTGTGTGTTGGTTAGCATATCTTTTCTGGAGCTTAGTCTAACAGCTTTTCTTCTTAACCCATTCTTGGATGGGTGTAACTAAATTAGAAAAGTGTTCTTTTCTAATATCTAGCAAACTGTCTAAAGAAATCTTCTGCTATAAAGTAAGCACACACACAATGAGGGCTCTCTTCTAGCTAACCTTTGAATTTATGAGAGTTCACTAACTTTTGCCTATGTGAAAGTTTACTAACTTCTACCCATTAACCCTTACATAGCTATTTAACTACACAACTACTATCTATATACCATAGATACATGTAAGTGAAGGTAGGGGTCTGTGGGTGAGGGTAAACAATAAAGCCTATTTATAACTAGGTGAAGACCACAGTCTGTCACTCATACCATAAGCCTCCCTTAATTCTGGCTTTTGGTCTGAGTCCAGCTAACTGAGAAGCTATAGTGGTGACAAGTAGGTCCTTTTCTGAAAGCCATTCAGCATACAGCATACAGCAGCTTCTGCTTCTATGCCATTTTAGTCTTGTCACACTCACTGACATAATTGCTGTCACTACATACTTCCCCTACGGATCTCTTTCTATAGTTCCCAGGCAATATCTGTGTATTTTCAATATAGCCAATTAGTCCTCAAATTATCAATGTAATTAAAAACAAATAGCTTTGGTTTGGTCTAGAACTTCCCACTCTGCAGTAGGTCCCAATCTGTTCAGACTTTGTTTGGCAACAGATGTGACATCACTTCCGCCATTACACAAAAAGGATGAATAGTTTCAGTTCAGTCCTGGCTTGCTTGGACTTTTGTTGTATGCTTTACATTGGGTTCTAGTTTTCCCCCGCCAAGAGAATTGGATCAGTCCATTTAGTTTTCGCGGGCCCGCTTGGCCCCGCCCCGAGGAACCCCGAGAGAGAGGGTTCCAAAGTGAGAGAGTGCCAGAGTTTCAGAGTTCGAGAGTAAGAGAGGGTCCCTGAGTTCCTGAGTTCGAGAGTAAGAGAGTAAGAGAGAGTGCTTGCGCCGCCGCAAAGAGACAGCAGAATTTTGTTTGGTGATTAGTTTGTCTTAGTTTATGAATCGTTGCTCCTGAATAAAGAAATACAGCTTCCCTGCCCAGCTGTTGTCTCCGCGTCTCTGTTACCCGCCCATGAAGCTAGCCCGGCGAGCTAGAGCTGCCGAAAATTTTAACAACAGACTTTGATTGACAGCAGCCATGACGTCACCTCCACCAATAGACTACATCAGATTGAAAGGCTTCTGCACAGCAAAAGGAACCATCACGCAAAGAGACCCCTTACAGAATAAAAGAAAATCTTAATATACCATACATCAGACAGAAGGCAAATAACTAAAATATATAAAGAGTTCGCCAATTTAGCACACACAAAAAATGACCTTATCCAAAAACGTGGAGAGGTTATGAACAGAATACTCACCAAAGAAGAGATACAAAAAGCCAAAAGTGGGTCCGGATGGTGGCGCACCTAGTTGAGTGCACATGTTACAAAAGGCCAAAGGAAAAGACATATGAAAAAATGTTCTAAGTCATTGGTTGTCACAGAAATTCAAATAAAGACAGCAATGAGATACCACTTAACTCCTGTGAGAATGTCATACATCAGAAAAGGTAGCAGCAACAAATGTTGGGGAGCTTGTGGGGATAAAGGAACCCTCCTGCTCCTGCACTGCTGGTAGGAATGTAAATTGGTCCAACCCCTGTGTAGAGCAAATTGGAGAACTCTCAGAAGGTTAGAAGGGGGAGCTACCGGGAGTTGGGCTGTAGCGCAGCCGGTTAAGCACAGGTGGCGCTAAGCACAAAGACCCGCATAAGGATCCTGGTTCAAGCCCTGGCTCCCCACCTGCAGGGGTGTCACTTCACAAGTGGTGAAACAGGTCTGCAGGTGTCTATCTTTCTCTCCCTCTCTCTGTCTTTCCCCTCTCCATTTCTCTCTGTCCTATCCAACAACAATGACAACAATAATAACTACAACAATAAAAATAAAACAACAAGGGCAACAAAAGGGAATAAATAAAAAATAAAAAAAAGAAGGGGGAGCTACCTTACAACCCCTCCTGAGAATACAACCTAAGGAACCAAACCTACCCATCCAAACAGATGTGTGTATACCTATGTTCTTAGCAGCACAATTTGTAAAAGCTAACACCTGGAAGCAAGCCAGGTGTCCAAAAACAGATGAGTGGCGGATAAAGTTGAAGTACATATACACAATGGGATACCGCTCAGCTACTAAGAATAATGAATGAATTCACATTCTTCATCTCATCTTAGATTGAGCTTGAAGAAATCATGTTAAATGAGATAAGCCAGAAGGATGAATATGCAATGATTCCACTCACAGCATAAGTTGAAAAATAAGAACAGAAAGGAAAACACAAAGCAGAACTTGGACTAGGTTTGGAATATTACACCAAAGTAATAGACTCTGGGAGAGGGTGGATTCTCAGGTCCAGTGCAGGAGTCTGGGGGTAGGGATGAAGACCTTTAGTGGTGGAAATAGCGTTAAACTACATTCCTATTAACATATAATCTTATAAGTCACTATTTATTCAATGTGTCAGGGGAATTTTTTTTTATTGGATATGTCTCAAGTTCATTACATGCCTAGATTTTAATAGAGTATTTCGTTAGTCTAAGCACTTGTTTCAAATTTGTAAACTGATTAAATTCTGATACTGCGCTTAAATTGTTAAAGCTTTTTAAAAAATAACTCCCCCCCGCCCCAAATACTGAGTTACCTACAACCTAAGACTAGACAGATCAGAATCATCTGGTCCTGCCAGACATTTCTTATAGGCTATTTTGGACTGGACACACACACAGGAACACAACAATGTATACTTATATGTGTGCATTCACTCAACAGATAATTTTTTCTTTTTCTTTTATTAGTGATTTACAAAATTATAAAATAACAAGGGTACAATTCCATATTGTTCCCAACACCAGAGTTCTGTGTCCCCATTCCCTCCATTGGAAACTGCAGTGATTCTCCCAAGGTCAAAATGTAGATTGACTATCATTTCTCTACCTCTATCTCTATTTGTCTATTTATCTATCTATCTATTTACCTATCTATCTATCTATTTATTTATCTATCTATCTATCATCTATATATCTATCTATCTATAATTTTTTGCCCATTTTTTCCTATGGTCCTGCCTTCTCTTCCATTTTAAGTCGCAGTTAAATCTATTACTACTTCTGGATGTCTTTCCACTTTTCCTTTCTCCCTCTGGGTCCTGATAGAATTGGCTTTCAGATCTCTCTAGTCATCCTTCCCTAATATTTCTTCCCCTTATGGGAGTATGAACCATATGGGTGCAGAAAGTAGGAAGTCTGGCTAACAGGTGACTTTTGAGACCTCCTATATTTCAATCACTGGGATCTGAGAAGTATTTACAAAGGTAAGTAAAGCAGATTGGGTCCTTACAGTCATATAAGACAGACATGTCAAGTCAAATAATTCCTTAAATAGTATAAGAAGAGCTGAAGAAAACGGTAGAGCATACTATATTGTCCATTTAGGAAACCTGACCTCCCTAATCAGAGACGGAATCTCTGAGAAAGTGACTCTGAATTTTCATGTAAACCATAAGTATTGGCTAGATGAAAGAGGAAAGCCTGTGAACAGAGGAAGCACCTCAAGCTTTAGAATTGCTTCAGGGTGCACCAGACTCAAGAAAAATCCATCATTTCTGCAAAACATAAACCCAGTAATATACTCCTGTGATGACACATCAATAAAAACACAGTAATGCATGAGGTTGTAATTTTTTAAAGTCTTCATCTGGTTATATTTGAAAGTAATTATATACATTTATCTCTTATTTGAAAAGCTCTCTCAACATTTTAACACCAGCCAGTGCTAAAGTTACCTTTGGAACCATTTTCCTTTGATTACACAAGCCTCAATGGCATTTTATCTTCTAGCAAATTCTAAGATGATTATATACATTTCCTTTAATTTTCTGAAATGGCTGGGAAAGGGCACATCTATAAATATATAGTGATAATTGATGGTCAAAATGCCAGTCTGAGTTTGAGATCATTGAACAATTCTAGGTTCAAAAAAGAAAATAAGTCAAAATTGTTCTAAACTATATTACTTCTAAAGATACCTTCCTTTATGCACTATAATTTCTGAATGTGCTCTAGTAATGTTAATGTGCATGATCTGTCTCTCTTTTGTGTAAGCAAAATGCAATCATTATATTTTCTTAACCTATTGATTCAGTAGTACTTGATTGAATGCATATGTGAAAGTGACAAATTCAAAAATTAGGTAATTAAGAGTCGGGGGGTAGCGCAGCGGGGTTACGCGCAGGTGGCGCAATGCGCAAGGACCGACGGAAGGATCCCAGTTCGTGCCCCAGGCTCCCCACCCGCAGGGGAGTAGCTTCACAGGTGGTGAAGCAGGTCTGCAGGTGTCTGTCTTTCTCTCCCCCTCTCTATCTTCCCCTCCTCTCTCCATTTCTCTCTGTCCTAACAATATCGACATCAATAACAACAACAATAATAACTACAACAACAATAAAAAGACAACAAGGGCAACAAAAGGGCAAATAAATAAATAATAAATAAAATAAATAAAAATTAGGTAATTCAACTAACACAGATGACTGACATGTAAAAATAATATCTCTCTTGACCTCACATCTCACTATGGGTGGTTTTATACTATGAAAGCTACCCAATGATTTACTTTTTTTTTTTTGTCCTTAACCATACATTTTGAAACTCAATATAAACACAGGAGAGGTTTCTCCCATGGCATTTTATCCTATTGTTTCAATTAACCTGTTTATTACCAGTTTAACTACAATTTTTGTTTCTCTTACAGACATCATAGCACTACATATAAACTTATACAAAACAGTTCTGCAAATATATATTTTAAGTTACATAGCATAAATACTAATATTCTTCAAATATTTACGTTTCTCCCATATGGTTTGACTATGTAACTATTATGTTCAGATAAATGGCTAATGAAAGGGACACAAGTTGATTCTTCTTGCTTTCCCTGCCCAGCTCGGGTTGCCAGGAATCCGTTCAGTTAAATGATAAGAGCCAGGCAGCTATGAGAACAGAACATTGCCTCAAACTACCGAAGTCTAACATGTACCGGACTTCCAGCAGTACTGAAAAATCACTAACTACTAGGAAAAGTTTTTCTCTTTATCTTGATATTTGTGCCATGAGATATGGGATATATACTTAGTAGAGCCTATAAATGTGATGATATGATTATATCCTTATATCTCATATCTAGAAATCTCAAACATAAATGTTCGCCCCTTTTCTTGCTAGCCAGAAAAATTCATGATCAGAAAAACTAAAATTCCCCAAGCGTTTTTGTTTATAAGATTTTTACCAATTAAAATTATGTAAGTTTTTAATATGAATACTTCAACTATAGGCCTAAATATAATTCCTGGGGCTGGATGGTGGCACACCTTACTAAGTGCACATGTTATAGTGCACAAGGACCCAGGTTGGAGCCCTTGGTCCTCACTTGCACAGGGAAAACTTCACAAGTGGTAAAGCAGGGCTGCAAGTGACATTCTGTCTCTCTCCCTCTCTATCTCCCCTGCCCCTCTGGATTTCTGGTTGTCTCTATCCAACAGATAAATAGAGCTAACAAAAAAATTTTAATATAATTCCTGAGGATTTTTTTTGTTATCTGTTTTAAAGATTTTATTTTTTTATTAATGAGAAAGCATGAGAGAGAGAAAGAACCAGACATCATTCTGGTACATGTGCTGCCAGAGATTGAACTCAAGATCTCTCACTTGAGAGACTAATGCTTTACCCACTGCATCATTTCCTGGACCACTGCTTTTGTTACCTCTCCTCTGCTTACTCCATTCTCTGTCTTCCGTCAATCTATGGACTGTAACCTGCCCCACCCCCACCCCACCATATTCCTTCATTTCACCTGAGGTTGCCTCCATGAATAATTTAGATCACCTGTCCGCATCTATTCCAATTTCTGTTGAAATTCCATGCTCAGTATCATGATTTAAATGACAGCATTGTTGATGTGTAACGTGTTACGATTATGCGTCATAGGTGCATTGATACTTGCTTTCTTGGAAAAGTATCCTAGCATAAATCTTGTCTTCAGAGTTAATTTCACAATTATTCATTGCCTATGTGTTTACATCTAAGTTTGAATATTAAATGACACTACTCCGCTTGACCCCACCCCATATCGAAAGCTCCCTTAAGGGTAGGGATTCATTTACTTCACTTCTCTATTTTAGTCTAAACTTTTGGAATGAACAGCTCATTCTGTTTACTCAACATTTTTAAACTACTGAATTTTATTTAGCTAAAATTATAGTTGCTTTTGTAATTAACACAATTACATTTAAATAAATTTAAAAGAAAAAGACCCTTAGTAGTATGAATGCATAATTTGAGATCTTATTGTTCCTCTCAATTTTCCTTAATACTAACTGAAGTTTTAGCTCATGTATTTTGAAAAGTATTTAGATATGCTATGATTCTTATGTGGTTACATATACTGATATACTCTAATGAATATTCAATATGTATATATAAGCATACATGCATATATAATTGAGCCTGATAAGATATTAATCAAAATCAGCAATTCTTGCATTGGCTATTTTGCCTTCCTCCTTAGGTAACATTGTTCATTGTCATGACCCAAAGCTGGAGTGTGTAGATGTCTCCTGGCTTCTGTTGTGTAGATGTCAGGGATGTTGCTGAACATCTTACAATAAATAGAAAAGTACTTGTTAAGAAAAAAAAAGTTATTGGGGGCTAGGCGGTGGCGCACCTAGTTAAGTGCATGCTATACCATGCACAAGGACCTGGGTTTAAGCCCTTAGACCCCACCTGCAGGGGGAAAGCTTCAAGCATGGCAAAGCAGTATTATAGGTGTCTCTTTGTCCCTCTCTTCTTCCTCCTCTTTCACTCTCAGTTTCTATTATATCAAAATAAATAAATTTTAAAACATTTAAGAGTTATTAAGTCCAAACTGTTAATAATGTTGAGATTGACAAATCCTGACTTAACCCATGACCTTTAAATTCTAAAATTAGAAATAGTGTTAATGCATTTTTCTGAGTTAACATATGTGATACTATTCAAAGGGAGAATGTGTTGGCTCTCTGTGTTGGAAGTGAAATGTATGACTTTATCCAGCTGTTTCAATTCATACTGTCTCAATATTATCCATTGAAACAGAAGGAGTATGAATCAGAGTTATATTTATAGCACATATCTCTGGGTTCTGCTCCATACATGAGGATTTTGTTGCATTTTGAGCAATTCTATGTGATGCACAGGACTTGGAGTAACTTGGAGTAACTCAGCTTTTGGAAGACAGCAAATGTGAACTAATGCCTAATCCTAAAGTCCAATATAAAATCTGCCTTCATGAAACCTCATTCTTGGTGTGTTTATGTAAGGGCTTACTCATCTGTAATTCCTTTGTGTGCCCAAAATGGACAATGTGAAAGATAAAGCAATGTTTTCTATTCCCCAGGGAGAAGATCATCCTTAGGATGCTTTAAGCTACTCGATTAGCTTTGTACAAGGGAACAAAATAAGCTGTTCTACCTGTGCCTCAAGCGGCAGCACTTTTAAAACACATTTACCTAAAACGCTTTGAAAACTGAGTTTTACTATTTCTCCACAGCCTTGGAGAATTTAATAATTTATATGTCTGCACATTGACCATAAAAATATTTTGTCATTGATGTTTCTATTATTCACACTTGCTAGAAGTCAGCATGGGGCTGAAATTCCTTCCAGTGAACACTCAGATTTCTTTCACTCATTTATCAAGGATGCTTATTGACAGTGTGTATGAATAGAATCCTGCCTTTAGATTTCATTTTTATAAGGAAGGAAAGTCATAACATTGAATAATGTTCTTTCTGAAGAGAAAAAAATCTTTCACATTAATAAAAAATATATTGATCATCATCATTCCCTTTCTTCTTTACACAGTAGAAAATAGTCAACTACTAAAATTGAGCATTAGTACTTTTAAAGAAGCACAGATACACACCAGATCAGCTAACTCCTTCAACTCTTTTATTGAGGCCTACAGACGAGTTAGGGGTGAGGAGAGGAAGAAGTTTAGATTTTCCCAAATTCTTGAAACTCAGAGCAGCAGCTTACTTTAAGGCCTTATTTACATTTTTCTCATCCTTCAAAAAAAGGAAAGCAGTTAAGTTTGCAGGATAAACTGAAGACAACAGATTTTCAGCTAGCTGTTTGATCAGAAGTTAGGGCATTAAATAGATAATTAAAGAGATTTGCTTTGTGTTTAGTTATAAGTTCCATGGAGGGGAGAGTTGATATAAAAGGAATATATTTTAATGTGAGGAATATGATGAGACATATAACCATTATATGATAAATTCATTTTAAATAACCCAGTGCAATAGGTAAAAGATGGCGTTTTAGCTGCTATTTGAACAAGAAGGGCAGGCAGAAATGGAAAGGGATAGTCTTTTAATGAATAACGAAATAAGGAAGAAACTAACCCAAGTACTAGGAAAGAGGAAGTGTGACTCTCTAGAATCCTACTGATAGAAATTTAATGCAAGCAACATATGTAATTTTATATTTCCTAATATCTATATTGTAGAAAATACAATAAGACAGGTAAAATTCATATTAATGTAAACCAATGTTATTATCCAAAATATTATTTAAATAAGCAAAAAGCATAAAAGTTATCAGACATTTTACATTATATTATCACACTGAATTTCTGTAACTGTTACTTTTTTACTGCAGCACTTCTCAGTTTCAGCAGGTTATAGTTCAAGTATTCAACAGTCACGTGTGTCTAGGAACTACCATACTGAACAGTGAGGCTCTAGGTTTCTGACCAAACATGCCCTCCAAATAGAGAGCCAGAGTTAAGCTGAAAAAAATGTAGAGGAACAATAAGCATTTCTCTACTGTGAACTCTTTATACCACTCCATGAATACTGGTCCTGAAATGAGTGCAGCCTAGACTGTCCCTGTGGAATGAGACCTATGAACATGGAATGTGAGTTAATACCCACAAGGGATACAGAGGTTACACTGGCACCTGTGCTAAATTCGAATGAACATAGGCCCTAGGTCAGATCGATGGGGTTTACAGTTAAAAGTATTTGCATACTTTTCCCATATTTGGGAGCTTTCTGCCCTTATCTAGCTTTCTCGTCCTATTCCCAACACTGACACCATCTTCCCAGACAAGTTTTAACCCACCTACATGTTAGATGTCAGGCTCAGGCAAAAATTAGTAAAGCCATGGACCCCTGGGAATATACCCCAAATCTCACACACTATACTCTTACCTTTAGGTTACTGATTACTAAACATTTTTTTCTGCTTTGTATCTTAATGTTTTTTAACCACCAAGTTACAGATGCTACCATAATGCCAACTTGACTTCTCTGAGCGAACTCACTAATGAGTCCTGGAACCCCACCTCCCCTGAGCCCTACCCCACTAGGGAAAGGGAACAACAGGTGGGGATATAGATTGGCCAGCCCAATCTATATTCCCTTGTCCAGCAGAGAATAATTACAGAAACTAGACCTTCCACCGTCTTCACCCCATAAAGAACTTGGGTTCATACTACCAGAAGAGTAAATGTTAGGGGAAGATGACCAAAGGATTCTGAACTCTAATTCTATAAGGACCCAGAGAGAGAAGAGAAAAAAAAATCTATCTGTGAAAACTGATAAATTAGACAACTATTAACTTGACATTAATATAAATAATATTTATCTAAAAATTAAAATAAAAGAACCCTTCTACACTATTAGGGGGGTATAAATTGGTACAACCCCTAGGGAAAACAGACTGGAGATTTCTCAGAACTCCCTGCATGAATCTCTTTGGATAAATGTTTCTGTCTTTTTGGATGAATGCCTAGGAGAGAAATTGTTTGGTCATAAGGTAGGCCCAAGTCTAATGTTCTGAGAATTTATAGGATGGATTTTAATTTCTCACTTAGACCATAATCATATACAATGCTCTGTCCTTATGTGACTCCATTGTTATGTGCTTTTTTTTTTTACTCTAAATGAGCTCTATGTTGTTGGATTCCTGGCTATGTGTGGTCACACTGACATGGACCATAGAAGTTAATGTCTACTTTTGGTTACTACCAGGCCACTCCATCATCTGGGGCCCTAGTCAGGGAATCCTGGTATTCCCACACAGATATGAAGGGCCTAGACCTCTGACAAATTCTCTCTACACCATCACTGATCATCTCCGTCAGGGACAACATCATAAACCCTCTTGTGGGTCTTTACAGGACAATGTCCTCAATATAGA
The DNA here is from genome assembly GCF_950295315.1 of Erinaceus europaeus. Classification (NCBI taxonomy): domain Eukaryota; kingdom Metazoa; phylum Chordata; class Mammalia; order Eulipotyphla; family Erinaceidae; genus Erinaceus; species Erinaceus europaeus. The sequence continues at coordinate 131,306,355 of NC_080163.1, forward strand.
ATAACAGTGATAGAAATTGCCTCACTCACCAAAGGGAGGCAGGATCAACATACTCTGCTACTCCAAGAATTCTGGTCCTGAAATGAGTGCAGCCTAGAATGCTCCTAGCTATGACCATGGAATGTTAATTCAGACCAACAGTGATCCAGAGGTTGCACATAGGCATGGGTACTAGGTCAGATGGATGGGGGTTACAGTTAGTGGTATTTACATACTTTTCCCATAGCTGGGAGCGACTCTCTGCCCTAATCCAGATTTCTAGCCCTATTTCCAACTCTGAAACCATATTCCCAGACAATACTTTCAGCCCACCTGCATGTTAGCTATCGGGCTCAGGTAAAAATGTAGTAAAGTCACGAGCCCCTTGGAATATACCTAAAATAGACTTCCTAGCTTCTTCCAGTACGAAGACCCCAAATCTCATCTGCTATATTCTTACCCCTAGGTTCCTGATTATTAAACAATTTGTCTTCCTTTATATTTTAATGATTTTCAGCCACCAAGTTACAGATGCTACCATGACTCCAACCTGACTTTCTTGAGCAGAGAATGTCACTAATGAGTCCTGGAACCACACCTCCCCAGAACCCTACCCCACTAAGGAAAGATGTCCATTGGAGAAGCAATTACAGAAGTCAGACCTCCCACTTTCTGCACCCATAAAGATCTTGGTCCATACTCCCAGAGAAATAAATATAAGAAAGCTTCCAATGGAGGAGATGGGATGTGGAACTCTGGTGATGGGAATTGTGTGGAATTATACGCCTCCTACCCCACAATCATTCGATCATTAATAAATCACTAATTAAAAAAAAGAAGTTGAAGTCTAGTTATTACTGATTCAGAAGTCATAGTTCAATGAGGTTTTACCTCAAAAATTGTCCTCACTGTCCAAATAATTTATTTTTATTCTAGGTATCTTTTAACACAGGCAGGTATAAAGAGTATCCCTAAAAGGGCATACATATCACACCGCTTCTCAGCCTTTTGGCTAAGATCAAATGTAGTATCTGTTCTTATCAGTTTAAGATCTGATATGTCCTCTATCTGACATTAAATGGATTTTTGGAGCAGGGAGTCGGAATAGGGGCTTGCTCCATCCACTCCATGCACTGACCTGGTATTGTAGTACTTCCAGGAATGGTGTACCTCCTCATCATTAAAAAAAAAAAAAAGAGAGAGAGAGACATATCACTAATGGAAATTAGAATACTATTTCAGATGAATATATCATTATCTTGTGGAGTATGGCATTTAGAAATGTTTTATAGTCAAACATCTGATCAGAACATTTATGACTAGTGCTTACATAAATCCCTTAGCAAATTATATCTATAAATGCAAATAAAAACATCTTGGGAGCATATTTTCCATCATTAATCATAAATATGTCATTCCTCACAGTTATGAATTCAGCAAGGCAAGCAGAGTTGTATATAACACCAGATCTTAAAACACTTTTAGGCTGAACTGTAAGTTATGTAAATTAAGATATTTAGCCTAGTCAAACAATAAAGTCATTGGAACTAGTGACAATATAAACAGATATCATTATAAACTAATATTTTTCAAGTCTCTAGCATAGAAAAATAAAATGTGAATCAACAATCTCAAGATGTATCTTTCAAAAAAAATCATATATAAAGAATTCTATGTAAGTGGGTGTTCATCTTAATTTCTGAAAAGTTGGTTTATTACCTCCTACATGATCTAATGTTAAAATAGACACTAAAGTTTCTAGTGTTGAGAATCTCTAAGTAGATAGTTGTTGGATTCTCAAAATTTTGCATGGGATTTTATTTTTAAAAACTTTTAATAATGTTTCCATGCTTTCCACATAAATTTATTTCAGAACTTTTCAGTTTTAGCCAATAAACTTTAGAATTCTGAGTCATAAAAGTAATGGCAATTTGTGAAAGAAGAGATGCAACTTTTAGATTCATAAAAAAAAGTGAATTTATCTTCTCTGGTACTTACAGTTTCTTATTTGTTTATTTGTTTTGTTTCTGTTTTTTGATGGAGGGCTTCTAGGGTCTTGGTGCAGGATGGTGGAAAAGGACCTAGGTTGGAGTAGAGAGAGCATCTTGCAGACACTATCATGAGGACATGAGAGGTATCTATGTGTTAAAAACTGTACTGTAAACCATTAACTACCCAATAAAGTGGGACATAGAAGAAGTACAGTTAGATTTCTGTTTAGAAAACAAAAGAAACATAAGGAAGAACATGAGATTTTTCTCCCTTTTCTGTATGCCAGCTCTAACAATATACATACATTTTTAATAGATGTTATGTGTAATAGAAATTATTATTTTTTACTGTTGTAGTTATTATTGTTATTGATGTCATCATTATTAGATAGGACAGAGAAATGGAGAGAGGAGGGGAAGACAGAGAGGGGGAGAGAAAGATAAACACTTGCAGACTTGCCTCACCGCCTGTAAAGCAACTCCCCTGCAGGTGGGGAAACGGGGGCTCAAACCAGGATCCTTGAGCTGGTCCTTGTGCTTCGCACCACATGAGTTTGACCCACTGCGCTACCACCAGACTCCCAATAGAATTATTTTTATCTACATTTAAGCACTGCTGCCAATGAAGTATTTTCCATGTATATGTGATCATTTTTCTTCTTCTAAGCAGGTTAACTATCATACTTAAATGTAGAGTAACAACACAGTTACAACATAGTAGAGGATATACATCAAATAAACTACTATATTCTTAACAACTTATTTCTAAATTCATGAAAATTAGTAAAATGAATGCTGAAAAAATATATTTTATCATATTGAGAACTGGAAAATAATTTTAAAAAATAGTGTCTTTGGGTTTTTAATTATAAGCAGAGATTAATCTATATAAAATAGTTAATAAAAAGAAACAGAAATCAGAACAATAACAAGAGATATTACTGATACTCTGAAACAAAAATTTCCTGAATTGACCTCAAATCCTATGTTTTTTTTGCTTTGATTTGTCCTCTAATTTTTTCAAGACTACAATATCCTGATGCTTTAGTTTCCAAGTTTAGAATTCTCTGAATAGAGATGGGACTATATGAAAGACTGCACTGATTTTTAATTATCTCTAAATTTGTTGATTTACTGTATTGGCTTGCATTAAAAAAAAAGGCAAATAATTACAAAACAGAGAATCAGTTCATGAAAGCCTAGAGGTCCAAATTTGTACTCATAATCATTGTATTATTGACTTTCTTAATGAACTACTGTAAGCCCATGTTAAGAATGTCGCTAGTTTACCTAATTTCAAATTCCTTTCTCCTTTAAATGTTTCAAACACTGAAACCATAAAGTAACTTGAATCCCTATTGATTTCTTGATTTCCCGGTCCTTAAAGCTCTATCCCAAAGCCCTCTACTTACTTAGAAGTCTGTCTAAGAAAGATGTTTTTGTTTGATTATGCTTTAGTAAAAACAACAACAAAAAAAGGAGACCATCTAAGGCAAGAGATGCTTTATTTATTTATTTATTTATTTATTTATTTATTTTTTACGCCAGCAGTGATTTGGTTAAAGTTGACAGGGTTGATATGGCAGTAAGGAATGACAGAAAAGGAATTTCAACAAGTATGGGCATATTCTAGAAGTACCAGGACTAGATGCAGGTCTTAAAGAGGATGCAAGGGGTTTCTTACAGTCTTAGAGAAATTTAAAATATAAATAATTAATTATTAAAGCCAGGTTAGTTGGGGGGCTAATTATCTGTGTTATTATACTTAACTTCACTATGATCTGAACTAGTGGTATCCGAACTTCCTTGTATTTTAAATACTTACAAGGTCAAAAGGTCTTGATTTGTCTGGCCTAAAGCTGTAATTGATTTAGATATTTGCAGAGCTTTATTTTCCAATACATTTTTAGAGATCCATAAACAATTAATCCCCTTATCAGAGTATGATCATTTTGCAAATCTAAGATAAATATTAGCAATAGCTAGTATTTGTGCTTAGGGCTATAGTCTAGGCAGCTGGGGAACTTGAGATACTAAATCTCTCCACCCCTCCTACATGTTGCATTGCTATTGATAGGACTAAATAGTGGTAAGACTAGACTTTCACATCTTCCCCACCACCGAAAGTCTGTGCCCTCCGCCCTCCCTCCTAGATAACCACAATAGTTTTCCCACTTTAAATATGGGTTGTGTTGTGTCTGGTTGTTTATTTTAAGTATGTGTGTTCAGTTCTCTAAATTTCTCATATGAGTGAGACCATCCTATAGTTTTCCTTTACCTCCTTGCTTATTTCACTAAGCATAATGTTCTCCAGTTTCATCCATTTTATCCCAAAGGATGTAAAATCATCTTTTTTAATTGCTGAGTAATATTCCATTGAGTTTATGTCCCATAACTTTTTTTTTTTTTTTTTTTTTTTTTAATGTCCCATAACTTTTTTAACCAATCATCTGTGGAGGGAAATTTTTGTTGCTTCTGATTTTTTGCTATTATAGATAATGTGGCTATGAACATGGGGGTGCATATATCCCTTCAAATTAGTGCTATCTTCTCTTTTGGATAAATGCCTAGGAGTGGAATTGCTAGGTCATGAGCTATTGCCGTCTGTATTTGCTTAAGAATTCTCCAAACTGTTCTCCATAATAGTTGTATTAGTTTGCATTCCCACCAGCAGTGTATTAAGAGTTTCTTTCTCTCCACATCCTTTCCAACATTTATCTTCTCCTGTTTTGTTGATGAAGACCATTCTTTCAGGTGTGAGGTGGTATTGCAGTGTGGTTTTAATTTGTATTTCTCTGATGATGAATGAATTAGAGTATTTCTGCATATGTCTGTGGGCCATGCATATCTCTTTTTTGGAGAACTGTCTATGCATGTCCTTTGCCCACTTTTTTCTTAGGTTGTTCTTTTTCTTTTTGTTGAGCCAAATGAGTTTTATATAGATATTTGATATCAAGTGATCTGAAGTATGATGTCTGAATATGTTCCCTATTTGCAGGGTTTCATGTTTATCTTTATGGATTTTTCTTTTGATGTATGGGAGCTTTTTAATTTTATATAGTCCCACTTGTTAAATCTTGCTTTTTGTTTCCTTTGCCCATGGGGTGAAGTCTCCAAATATGTCTTTCGTGTTAATGTCATGAAATGTTTCACTGATATATTCTTCTATGTATTTTATACTTTCAGGTCTGATATCCAGATCTTTGATCCATTTTGAGTTAATTTTGGTGTAAGGTGTTAATCGGTGGTTTAGTTTCATTTTTCTATATGTGACTGTCCAATTCTGCCAACACCATTTATTAAAGAGACTTTCTTTCCCCCAATGGACAGATTTTGCCCCTTTGTCATATATAAGGTATCTGTATATACATGGATTGAGTTCTGGACTGTGTATTCTATTCCATTGGTCCATATGACCATTTTTGTTCCAGTACCACACTGTTTTAACTACTACTGCTTTTTAGTATAACCTAAAGTCTGGTATTGTGATGCCTCCATTTTTCTTCTTTTTCCTTAGGAGTGTTTTTGCTACTTGTGGTTTTTTAGAGTTCCACACAAATTTTTGAATAATCTGTTCAATTTCCTTGAAATATATCATGGGGATTTTAATAGGGATTACATTGAATCTAGAGATTGCCTTTGGCAAAATTACCATTTTAATGATATTTATTCTCCCAATCCATGAACAGGGGATGCTCTTCCATTTCTTTGTGTCATCCTCTATTTCTTTTAACAGTGTCTTATAGTTTTAAAGAGATGCTTTACTTTTCATCAAATCATTTAAAAAAATTAAATAGCATTTTTCCACAAAAATATCAGATGTATTTTTCATTTTCAGTTAAGAATTTAAAATGTAATTCCAGGTGTATTTGTTAAAACTATACTTTTAAAGCTGTCCTGACTGTGCTGCATTTTGCCCCTTATCAGGGAATTTTTCACAGAGATTAACTCTAGCTGCAGCTGACACTCAACACTGTTTTTGATAAACTTTTATAACTTTTCTCAATGTTAGACATGCTTGTATTCTTTTAAGGAATTCTAATCCTGCATGCTTTTGAAGTTAAGTTTATGAAATCTACCTGGAATATAATACTGGATGATACCCCAGATTAAATATATTATAATGACAACTAAGATTGATTCCATCACAACTATGCACTCAAAGTCAATTGTAAGTGGCTGTTACTCATCTAACAACATATAGACCCCACTTCTCTTCTATACTCCATATGGGGTGATCTACTTGTCCTCCTGAGAATCTATGATAAAGCACACAATTTTTAATATATCTATGCTTCCTAGACTTGGTGATTAAATGTAGACATAGTGAAATTATTTTACTTAAGTGTGAAAACATATATATATATATATATATAGCCAATGTGAGCTTAAAAACTAGACTATTTCATCACCAAAAGGTGTAATATTTGTTATCACAAGTTTGAGTGTGATAATGTATTCATAATCACTGATATTAAATTTTAATATATGGCAGCTATTGCCACTTTACTGGATTTTAAAATTACTATAAATGCAGAAAAGTACTTACAGAAGCCAGTAAGTTCTCAAAGACTAAAATTTGAACATGAAAGATCAACATTTCCATATTAAAGATTTAAGTTACATATTTTCTCATTCTTTTTATCTCCATGTACTGTAAAACTTAAAAATTTCAGTCAGTACCGTGGGATTCAAAAGTATGTAAGTATAAGCAAAGGAAAGTTTTATTACTAATACATTGATATAAGCCTGAGTTCATAAAGCAATATATGCATTATTATTATTAACTAGGTAATACCTAGTTAACATTAGAATGGATTTTTCCCTACTTGTGTATGCAGGATATAGATAATGTATAAAGAAGGAAATTAATTCAATCCCCAGACCACAATAAGCCACCTCTGGTATTTCTCTCACTGTCTTCCTCTATCTCTTTAAAATAAAAAAATAAAAATATTTTTAAAAGAATGAAAGTTACATTCATTAAGTACTGATAAAGAATCCAGCAAGCACTCTGATAGTTAACACTGTGTTTTCTTTTTTTTTTTAAATTTTATTGGGGTGATGTTTAATGAATTATAGCACATTTGTCTATATATGTGTATGGTTCCCCAGTTCTGCATAACAGCTGTCTGCTACATACTCTTATCACCCCTCCTCCCATCAAGGACCCAAATCCCCACTTTTCCCAGAATGCCTATTCCATTTCTTACCCAGAGTCCCTTGCTTTGGTACAGTATACCTCTCCCTGTCCAAGTTTCATCTCATGTTCTCCCTTTTGACTCACTCTATCTTCCAAGTTCTACCTACACATGGAGTCACCCCATATGCTCACTTCCTGAGCTATCCTTCCCAACACTTTTCTTTCTTCCAGTGAAGATGAGGCAAAAATAAGATCTTAAAGTTTCTGTTCTGATGTCTAGGTCTTTGACAGTTGGCCTTGGTTCACCAACATTAGTCATATCACTACCCTTTCAGCCTTCCCTTTTCCTATATGTTTAACCACTTTGTTGCTGTTCTTTGAGTTTCATCTCTGTTCTACAACAGATGAGCTCATTTGGATTAGGAGTTTCTTTATTTTCCCATAGGACTCCTTTCAGTAATTCTTACAAGGCAGGGTTGTTGTTGGTGGTGATTTCCTTAGTTTCTGTATGTTTCAGGATTTTTTATTTCTCCTCCATACTTGAAGGAAAGTTTGTCAGGACAGGGTACTTGTGGATAATAATTCTTATCTCTTAATACTGTAAAAATGTCATTCCATTCCTCTCTTGCTTCTCAGGCTTGTGTTGAGAAATCTGGTCAAAGTCTGATGGTTCTGCCTCTGTATGCCAGCTTCTTCCTTTTCCTGCATCCTGCTATATTTCTTCCTTGTCCTTACTTTTGGAAAGTGTTACTACTATGTGTAACACTCTCACCCCATAAAATAACTCTAGACCCAAATTAAGAAGTGTTGCTGTTAGACTTAGTCAATATTTTTACTATTAAGCAACACTTTATAGTTATTCTTTTAGTCATGCATACTTCACTCCTTTTCTTTTTTTCATCCATTCAGTAAGTATCAATTTAGTATATAACAGAGTTTGGACTTGAGTAAGGCACAGAAACAACTCAGAATTCTTAGCTATGGAAGGCTTGGAACCTAGTAATTCATCAAAACCAGCTCTCCCAACCTCAGTACTCTAATCAGATAATTCAAAGAAAGACTATTTTATGTACTGTAATATGTTTAGAAGTATGTATCCCTTGCTTAGTCCCACTAGATGACAGCAGCATCACCTCAATGGTGACACTGACAATGTCTCCTGATATTATCAAATGTCCCCTTTGGACTATGCTGAACAGTAGCTGAGATCCACTATTATATACCAGTGTGCTAGATTTTGTAATAATGCAAAATTGGTTGTTAATTGATGAGACAAGATCACAGTAGTATTTGTAGAAAGTCTGACTGTGAACTAAATCTTAAAGAATGTATACCTATTAGTCAGTTTTATATTGTTTCCAAAAAATTCCAAGTAAGGAAATATCAAACATAAAGAAAAATTAGAGTCTACATGGTTAATTTGATGTTAGGAAGACTAGGAAGATATCTAAGTATTAGCACAGTAAACTGTTAAGAGTGTATGATCTTGGGGGTGGGCAGTAGCACAGTGGGTTAAGCGCACATGGCACAAAGTGCAAGGACCCACCTAAGGATCCCACCTGGTTTGAGCCCCCAGGTCCCCACCTGTAAGGGGGTCGCTTCACAAGTGGTGAAGCAGATCTGTGGGTGTCTATCTTTCCTCCTCTGTATCTTCCCCTCCTCTCTTGATTTCTCTCTGTCTTATCCAACAACAGTGAGACCAATAATAATAACAATGATAAACAACAAGGGCAACAAAAGGGAAAGAATAGGCTCTAGGAGCAGAGGATTCATAGTGCAGGCACTGAGCCCCAGTGATAACTGCAGACAAAAAAAAAAAAAGGAAAAAGAGAAAAAAAAGGAAGGAAGGAAGGAAGGAAGAAAGGAAGAAAGGAAGGAAGGAAGGAAGGAAGGAAGGAAGGAAGGAAGGAAGGAAGGAAAGAAGAAAAAGAAAAGAAGAAAAAAAAAAGAGTGGTGGTCCAGGAGGTGGTGCAGTGGATAAAGCATTGGATTCTCAAGCATGAGGTTCTGAGTTCAATCCCTGGCAGCACAAGTACGAGTGATGTCTGGCTCTTTCTCTCTCTTCCTATGTTTCTCATTAATGAATAAAATTTTTTAAAAGTGTATGATCCGTAACAATAGAAATCGTGCCTGTATTTTATGCTTTCCTCCTCTTCAGATGACACACAAGAGTATAGTTAGACATGTTTAACAAATATTTCTCTTTTTAATTTTTAATTATATTTGTACTTATTTATCATTGGACAGATACAAAGAGAAATTGAGAGAAGGGAGGAAGTAGAGAGGGAGAGAGAGACAGAGAGATATCTGCAGGCTGGCTTCACCAGTCATGAAGCTTTCCCCCTGCAAGTGAAGACCAGGGGCTTAAACCCAGGTTCTTGCAAACCGGAATGTGTTCACCTAACCAGGTGCACCACTGCCTGGTCCCCAACAAATATTTCTTGAATGAACATAATGATATAAGTATTATGAACTAGTGTTTATTATACCTTTACTGTCTTTGTGGCATTCCTCTAAATATCCCCATGAATAACAGAGCTGGGGTGGCAGGAAGAATTCCAGAGGCAAGGAAACAGGAATATTATGTTGAATTATTACACATTTTAGAAGTAACTGCTGGGTTAAGAGCAACACAAGCAAATGTTAAAGCCAAGGGATACCAAGTGGTGTTTACTCATGTAGTTTTAGTCAAGACACATATGAAATAATCATCACAGTTTATTATCTAGTCTCTTTTTAACACCACCCTGCTTGTTAACCATAGTTTTCCTGTTATGCTCCAATTTCCCATTTTTAAGTGAACCTAAGATGTCATCCTTACTTAAACCCTACTATAAGCAAATGAGATAGACTTTGGAAGTTGCTTAAGCAACATAAATGATCATTACAAAGCCTGGTTAAAAATGTATAGGGAAATATATGTTCTGTTCCAGTGCTATATACAATTACATCCTATCAGTTTTTCCCTAAGAACATTTCCCAATGTTCCCACATAAATTATTTTATTGATTGGGTTGCAAATAGATGGAACTGAGATCTCATCAAAGTAAAATCAAAGAACGCTTGAAAACATGAAAAAAAAAAAAGCAAGTGTTTGCTATCAAATATTCTAGACATTTGAATTATCTTTTTTTCTTTTCCTTTCCAAAACAAATGCACAGAACTAAGAGTAGGAAATACTAACAACTACAAAAGTTTTAAGATTGTTGAAAATACAGAGATCCTTCTCTTCAATACAAAACAGAAAGTTTTAAACTAGAGCTTTAAGGGAATTTAGTACATTTGACATTTAGAAGCGAGTCAAGCATGTATAGACTTTATCTATCAAGATATTTCATGCTACTAGTAACTATGTGGTGACCAGGGATTTTGTTCTTTGTCTGTTTACAGATTTTTATGTCTGTTTTCTCAGATGAGAAACTTTAATGATGGAACTGCACAATGAGCCAATAGTGTCCCTCTTTAATTTTACCCTATTTTGATGGTTTATTTCATTTTTCCAATTTATAACGAAAAATTTGTATCTTAATTCTACACTACACTATGTTTTCACATCCATTGTGGTGTCATTTGTTATTTTATTGACAAATACACTCCCTCCCTTTAAGTCACTAAAAGTTCTTTAAAATACTGTCTCCACCCCCCTCCACAAAACAATACCAGAATTTTTTTTTTCCATTTTGTTGGTAAGTAAGTATGACAATGCAAGTATCAATATGAGAGTTATACCTACATGGTCCACAAAGTACTATACAATGACCAATCATTTTAACAAAATTAGCCTTACCTCATATCCTTTCTCTACCACTGCATCTTATCAGTTCCTAGATTCTCAATACAAAAGGCATTTATTTTAACAAAAGAAAATCTGTATTTCAGAGTAAGTATAACTGTTTATGTAACTGAGTCTGGAAGAAAAGTTCTCCTGCTGACTTATTAAATATTCCTTTCTTTGTCCTTTACTTTTGTTGTCAAGAATTCTAAATTCCTTTTTATCCTTGTGGCAGGGAGCCAGATATCCACACATCCCAGGTTCCAATTACATGCAAACTCTTATGATCCTAGAGTTTCCATGGGCATACACATGAAAAATATCCATCTACAGATTTGGGGGTTATTTTTATTATTAAAATTTATTAGTTTTACTTCTTTCATCAGCATTAATTTATATACTGTGAACTACACATTTTTAGAGTAGGCACACCCAATGCTCTGCCTTAAAAAAATCAATAAAGCATTCATAGTAATATCTAATTTTAAGGAAAAAGCACACCTTTCTTTTGAATATTATTTGAAATTATCAAAGTATATCCTCCTGTAGCTGAATGATACCATACATAATGTTATTTCATTAGGCTCTAGTTAAGTTTACATCACTTGCACAGTAAGTGACAAGTGTAGCAAGCCATTGTTTTAGATTGTGATTCTTTGTCTATGTGGAGCCTTCTTACTACAAACCAAATTAATGGTTTTTTTTTTCTTAACCTTCCACATTTCCAAATAGTCTAAGATTTTGAAATTTGTAGATATTTTCCCTAACAAGGTTATTGAATTCCTAGAGATAGCAAATAACTCCACCTGAAGCCTACTTTCATATACAAACCAACAGTCCAAAGTCCTAACTGCAACCAACCCTGTAGGGCTCACATTTGGCTCTCACATGCAAATCAGTAATCCTTTGCCCTACTAACCACAGGACAACTACAGGTCTCCCCTACACTTAGAGCCTGATGAATTATTCAAACTAGTCAATCCTAATCTGCTCACTATACCTCACTTGTTCCTTTCTACAGGAACTACAATGAAAGCTCTTGCCCTTGGGTTCCTCTTGTTTTCTCTGCCTCCTGACTGACCCTGTTGCTTCTCAAGGAACCTCTCCAGAGCCCTTTCTTGGCAATAATATACATCAGTGGTAATTGTCTCACTATAAGCTAGCCTCCACAATATCTGAATAATAATATAAATTACAAATAAATTTAACCTTAAATGATTTCCCTGGGACAAGATGTGCCTTTAGCCGGTTCAAATCTAAGTTTCTTAATTAAATGAGGGCTAGAGAATGGGAAGGCTATCATGGGAGAGGGTGGGTTATGGGGATTGGGTGGTGGGAATTGTGTGGAGTTGTACCCCTCCTACCTTATGCTTTTGTTCACTAATCCTTTCTTAAATTAAAAATTTAAATAAAAAAAAAAAAAACATCATATAGTTTTATATTTGAGAATGTGTAACTTATTGATATATCTAAACATGAATCTCACCATCGCAGTAACTTCATTCTTCTTACTGTATTTTTATTTATTTATCATATAATTTTAAAGTATTTATATATCTTATTTTTTGTCCTCATTGAAGCTTCACTACTTTGGCTTGACTTTGTCAAGTAAAGAGAAAGAGAGACAGAGACAGAGAAACGAGGAGGTGTAAATACAAGTTTCAGAGCTACCTCCAATGTGAGATGGGGGTGGGGCTGTTGAGAGGAGGCTGGACACACACATGTGGAAGCAGGTTCACCATCTAGCTGAACACTTTCACCTGACCATCAAGAACATTTTAGGAACATTTTGATTATTATTTTGCTGACCTCTTCCTTGAACAACACTTGTTACGGTGTATTGAGTGTTCTTTTTATATTATATTACCTTTCCACTTTAGATTGGTTGTCATCCCATGTTGGTGCTTTTCTGAATAGCTCTCATCTGGCCACCTCCCATCTATATATCTCATGAAAGTCCCCTTAGTATATTTGGATAAGTTACCTCAAGAATTCAAAGAAAATAATACTTTTTATATTTTAATTATCTAGTTTTTTTAAGTTTTTATTTATAAAATGGGAACACTGACAAGACCATAGGATAAGAGAGGTACAATTCAACACAATTCCCACCACCAGAAATCCATATCCCATCCCCTCCCCTGATAGCTTTCCTACTCTTTATCCCTCTGGGAGTATGGACCCAGGGTCATTATGGGGTGCAGAAGGTGGTAGATCTGGATTCTGTAATTCCTTCCCCACTGAACATGGGTGTGTTACTCTCTTCCCTGATCCAGCTTTCTGGTCCTTTTTCAACTATGATAGAATCCCCCCAAGAAATATTACTTTTTTAAAAAGTATATCTGTGTTCAACTTTAGTTTTTCAAAAACTATTTATTATTGGATAGAGACAGATAGAAATTGATAGAGGGGGAGATAAAGAAGGAGAGAGACAGACACCTGCAGACCTCCTTCACCACTTATGAAGCATTCTCCCTGCAGGGGGGGCCAGGGGCTTGAACTCAGGTCTTTGTGCACTGGGATATTAGTGCTTAACCAGGTGCACCACCACCTGCCCCCCCCCCCAACTTTAGTTTTCACTATGCCACTGCGCCCAGAATAAATGCTTGCATATAAATTTTTGATTTTGAGGTGAGGCAGTGGTGAACCTGGCTAAACACAGATTACTATGTACTAGATACTAGGTTCAAGTTCCTGGTCCCAACCTGGAGGGGGGAAGCTTCATAAGCAATGAAGCAGGTCTGCGGGTGTCTCTCTGTCTATTTCCCTATGCCTTCTCAATTTTCCATCTTAGATTACAAAATAAATGCATCTCTTCTGACACCATGAGTTTAGCCATAGAAGCCCAATTTGACATTCAGAGCTATAAGTTGGCTGTATTAGTGATACATTCTTGCAGGAGAACAACAACAACAACAAAAACTAATAGAGTAGTTAACACTGCACACTGTCATAATAGGCATGGTTAGATTTCTGAAATATCCAATTCTCCACTTCAGTTTCCTAGCACCTTTCATGTAGATAGAGGTTCCAGTCTCAGACTACAGATGGCTTTTCATGTGTCCACCTACATATAGGTCAGTACCTGAAAATGCCATACTCTTTGGGTGATGAGCCTTCCTCTCACTGAGATCCAGAAGTGGTTCCTCACTATTAATTACCTATAGATAAAAGATCTTATAAACCACCAACACATCTAATATACACCTATGATAGAAAAAGCAAGTAATCACAATGAAAAATCTCATTTGTAACAGGAAAAAAGGAAAGACTATATAGTGTACTCACTGTCTCATTTTAATGCCATGTTCTACAGACAGTCAGTACTTGCAGACAATCTGCTCTGGCTCTGCTATCAGGGAAGATGGTTCTTGACCCCTGGTCAGTTTAATTATAGATGGGGGAAACTGAGTTGTATCATTAAAAACTTTGTTTTACATCTTGTAAAATTAGCATAATAGCTAAGGGTAGACATTTAACTTGATTTTTTCAAACTGGGATAGTCCTATAATGCAAATTCATTCTGTGGTCTATATACCAAAATTTAGAATCCAGATTTAGCTTTTTCTCTCTCTCAACATGTCTCTTCCTTAGGACTTTAGGTCAGAACAATAGTCTACATGATGTCAAGGACTACTCTTATATTCACAATAGCCAGCCTAGAAGCAGCCTAAATGTCCATTGTCAGATGACTGGCTAAAGAAGTTATGAGATATATAGTCCATGGAATACTACTCTGCAGTAAAAAATGATGCTATCATGCCCATTGGGGTGGTGATTATGCTTAGAAAAACATGTAAAAAAGTTAAAACAACTACTGGATGGTTTAATTCATGTCAGGCACCTAGAGAACTGATACATATGCACTTGCAAAAAAAAAAAGCAAGTAAATTAAGACTTTGGGAGAATTATGGTAGTTATTTGGGGAGGTCAAAGGTGGGGACAGATAACTTTGATGGGGTGTGTGGTGTGGAACTATAAACTGTAATCTTATAATACTGTAACCCATTATTAATCACAAATAAACAACAAAGAGATTAGTCAGTTAAGAGAATTTCCAAAAATTATAAATGGAAGCCTAAAAAGGGTACATTATTTAGAGGAAACATAGGTTAACCTCATATGGGGAAGCTTTCTCTTTAAAAAAAATACTGGTGAACCATCTCACTAGCAAATGTTGTTTTAGATACTGATTCAAAAATGTTACACTTTCTTTAAGAAAATAAGTTGTTACATAGCTAAAACATTTAAATTCATTGTTCATATATCAGCATACATACATGCACATATTTGTATGTGTGTTTTGCAATGATATGCAAATAACTGCTAAACTTTTTTTTCTCTCGTTTTATTTTATTTTTTTCTTTTGCCTCCAGGGTTATTGCTGGGACTCAGTGTCTGCACTACGAATCTACTGCTCTTGGAGGCTATTTTTTCTTTCTCTCTCCCTATCTGTTTTCCCCTCCTCTCTCAATTTCTCTCTGTCTTATCCAACAACAACAACAACAGCAAAGACAACAATAACAATAGCAAGGGCAACAAAAACGGGGGGGGTGGCCTCCAGGAGCAGTAGATTCATAGTATAGGCATCAAGCCCCAGCGATAACCCCAGAGCCAAAAAAAGAAAAAAAAATGGAAAGAAATGCAATGAACTGATAGTGTGTGTTCTCTCATATGCACATGCATATTCTGGGAAGTCAGAAGCCATAGTCTTTAGTTCTGCTTACTTTTTCACATGCTCTTTAACTACTCACTCAGTTTCCCAAAGTTTGTCAAAGAGCAGAGAATACATTACAAGAAAATATCCCCAAAGTATGGATTATGAGATGCTATTTTGGTTTCACTAATGTATTCTATCTACTTCATACTGTGGACACTGGCTATTCAAAAGGCCTGTATCATGATGTGTGACAAAATAAAACTGTGATTCTGACCATCAACCAGGTAAAATGCTTCTGTCAAGTATCTGCAAGGACAGTTTCTGGATTTCACATCATTCATTACTTTAGTTCCAACTGAAGTATTCTAAATACTGTTTATTCATTTTTGGAGCTAATGAATTATTGTATTAAATCCAAAAGTCTAGAAAGGCTTTGATAATATGATTCTCAATGCTTTGCATTAAAAACAACAAAAAAGAGTGTGGTTTATGGAATAGCCATGATCACAAAGACATTCTTTCCAAAACAATGATTGAATACAAGAGACTAAATTGGACACATAATTTACAGCTGAAAGATCTGCATCCTAAGGTGGGTGTAGTTGGGGCTCTAAGGGACGCTGGTTGAAAGGCCACCATAATAAAACCAGAGCTCCAGGTGGGTGGCATGGCACCAAGCCTTGCCATTTTGGACAGTAAGCACAATTATTAGACCGAAAAGGAAAGAAGAGAAAAGGAAAGGAAAGAAAAGAAAAGAAAAGAGAGCTTAAAACCTCTCAATCTTTTACTAGGGCTTTTTTTTTTAGCCTGAAATTAAAGCAAGGATACAACAAAGAAAAGACACAACCATAAAATAGCCCAAAATACACCCCCTATGGATTATTCAAACAAGAGAAGCCTACAGACTACAACAGCACCATCTGATAGCCAACAAAAACCAACACCATACATGTGTAAACAAATAAACAAAATATGCCATATTGTTGTAGAAACAAAGTAGAAGCAAAACAGAGGAAATCCAAGAAATTCCAGATGCAGAAAGTCTATAGAAAACTTATTACACTAGAAACAAGAACACAATAAAAATAGAAAAGAACAACAAGCAAATAGGAGAGGGAATTAAAAGACAAAGAAGTCCTATCAAATGTTGGTTAATAAAGATCAACTTAAAAAATACTTTTCTAGATACACAATGCTAGTGATTACATACAAAACAAAACAGGAAACAGAGACTTACAGAAAGCACAAGCAAAATCAGAGAGGAATTCACCACAGAAACTCACCCATACAAAATGCCATGTAGAAACAAATGAACAAAGATTCAACAATTCAAAATAAACTCAAAACAAAAATCATAATGGACATAAGCCACATATATAAAAAAAATCACCCTAAATGTGAATAGCCTAAATTCACCTGTCAAAAGACTCAAAGTAGCTAAGTGGATTAAAGAACAGCACCCATCCATTATATGTCTTCAAGAAACACACATCCAAATAAAAGAAAATGTGGCCTGAATAATAGTGGCTACAGCAAGATGTTCCAAGCCAACAGCTCACAAAAAAGGGCAGGGACAAATATTCTGTTCTCTGTTTAGATAGACTTTCAGGCAGAGATAGTAATCAGAGATCGAGAAGGACACTACATAATGGTTAAAAGATCAATTCAACAAAAAGATATAACCATCATAAATATATATGCCCCAAACTTAGGAACACCCAAATATATAAAACAAACACTTACTGAATTCAGGGGAAACATTGATAGCAACATAATAATAGCAGGAGATTTCAACACACCACTCACAGTGAGAGACAGAACATCTGAACAAAAAAATCAATAGAGAAATAGCAATCTTAAATACACTAAGAGAAAAAGAGAGAATGTTATGGTAAAAATCATTCAGAAATGAAAGAAGAGCTATTACAACAAATGAGGTAGAGATTCAAAGGATTATGCAAGAATATTATGGACATCTTTATGGAACCAAATTTGACAACTTAGAAGAAATGGACACATTCCTAGTCATGCCAACTTCCAACTTTCACACAAAAGGAAGTAGATAAACTTAACACTAGAAAAATAAATTGAAACAGTAATCAAAAGCCTACCCAAGAATAGGACCCTTGACCCTGATGGCTATACTAATGAATTTTACAAAACACTGAAAGAAAAACTAACACCCAATCCTCCTCATACTCTTCCAGAAAATAGAAAAAGAGGTAACAATTCCAAACACATCCTGTGAGGCTATATAACATCACCCAGATCCCCAAAGCAGGAAAGGACCTCACCAAAAAAGAAAACTATAGACCTATATCTGTCATAAATGCAAAAATCCTCAAAAAAATCTTGGCTAATCAAATCCAACAACATATTAAGAGGATAATTCACCAAGATCAAGCAGAATTCATCCCTGGGAAACAGAAATGATTCAACATATGCAAGTCAATCTATGTAATCCACTATATAACAAAAAAGAAAGACAGAAATTGCATTATTTTATCAATTGATGCACAGAAAGCATTCAACAAGGCTCAACACCCATTTATGATAAAGGCCCTTGAGAAACTAGGGGTGGAAGGAAAATTCTTTAATATAATAAAGGCCATGTATGATAAACCCATGGCTAACATCATAGTCAATGGGGAACAATTTAAACTTTCTTCCTAAAATCAGGAACTAGACAAGGATGGCCACTCTCACCATGCTGGGATAGCCTGAGGGTGCTTCTTCCCGAGCTAGTGCTCTCTGGGTTGGAGAGAACTCAACTGGAGCCAATCTAGGCTGCTGCGTGGGAGAGGGATCAGGAACTCGTGCCACACTAACTTCGCAGGAGATACACTCTGGAACCCTCGGAGCTGGAAAGCAATTTCCAAGTGTCTTTAATCAGAATAGCAGCTGTTTTTATACTCTCCAAGTAGGGTGGAAACAGGATGTGACATAGAGAGGGTGGAGCGAAAAGTGACTGGTGGAAGATCAGGGTGTGACAAGGAGAGGGGGCGGACCAGGTGAGAATTCTGCCACTAAACCACCAATGCCCTGGAGGGAGTGTGGTGCTTTATGTAAATGTAAAAGTGATTTATGTAAATAGACCGCTTTGAATGGGATCAAACCAATCCCTATATAGGCATACTGGTGCTTGGTTAAGCAGAAGCCAGGGGGAGCTGGCATACTACCCAACATCACCACTTTTATTCAACATAGTCCTAGACATCCTTGCCATCGCATTCAGACAAGAAAATATCAAAGGAATCCAAATCAGAAAAGATGAAGTTAAGCTCTCATTATTTGAGATGATATTTTGATATACCTAGAGGATCCTGGAAACTCTGCCAATAAAGTACTATATATCATCAATAAATTCAGCAAAGTAGCAGGCTACAAAATCAATACCATAAATCTGTGGCATTCCTTTATGCAAATGATAGGTCAAAAGAAATGAAACTGAAGGAAGCAATCCAATTTACAATTGAATCCCAAAAGATTAAATATCTAGGAATAAACCTAACAAAGGATGTAGAGAACCTTTGCGAGGAAAACTATAAGATAATGCAAAAAGAAATATAGGATGACACAAAGAGATGGAAGAACATCCCTTGTTCATGGATTGAAAGAATAAATATAATTAAAATGGCAATTCTACCAAAAGCAATCTATAGAGTCAATGCAATTCCTACTAAAATCCCAGTGGCATATTTCAAGGAAATTGAACAGATTATTTAAATTCATGTGGAACGTAAAACACACACACACACACACACACACACACATACACACATAAATAGCAAAAACACTGCTAAGGAAAAAGAAGAAAAATAGAGACATCACAATACTCAACTTTAGGTTATACTACAAAGCAGTAGTAGTTAAGACAGTGTGATATTGAAACAAAAATGATCATATGGGTCAGTGCAACAGGACAGAGAGTCCAGAACTCAATCCACACATGTACAGGCACCTCATATATGACAAATGAGCCAAATCTGCCCGATAGAGAAAAGAAGGTCTCTTTAACAAATGGTGTTGGCAGAACTGGACAGCCACATGTAGAAAAATGAAACTAGACCACCAATTAACACCATACACAAAAATTAACTCAAAATGGATCAAAAATCTGGATATCAGACCTAAAAGTATAAAATACATATAAGAACATATTGATGAAACATTTCACAACATTAACACTAAAGATATATTTGGAGACTTCACCTTGTAGGCAAAGGAAACAAAAACAAGATTGAACAAATGGAATTATGTCAAATTAAAAAGCTTCTATACATCAATAGAAAACTCCATAAGCATAAAAGGAAACCTAGCAACTGGGAGAACATATTCACACACTATAATTTAGACAGGCAGTTGTTATCAAACAACTACAATGAACGCATACAGTTCAATAAAAAGAAAAATAACAACCCAATAAAAAAGTGGACTGAAGATAAAGGCAGTTCTCTAAAGAAGAGAGACACAGGGCCCACAGACACATGCAGTAATACTCTAATCCACTCATCCACCAGAGAAACACAAATTCAAACCACACTGAGATACCACCTCACACCTTGAGAATGGCCTTCATCAACAAAACAGGAGAGGATAAATGTTGGAAAGGGTGTGGAGAGAAAGGAACTCTTTTACACTGTTGGTGGGTGTCAGGCTGGTTTCGCGGGCAGAGACAGATGACCAGGGACTCATGGCTGGGTTGTACGCAGTATCTCTTTATTCATGCAGAATGCAGAGCAATCTAAGCCAACCTAAACTAAACTAAAACTAATACACTTGGCAAGTAGGGTGTAAACAGGATGTGATGTAGAGAGGGTAGAGAGAAAAGTGGCTGGTGAATATCAGGGTGTGACAAGGAGAGGGGGCAGAGCAGGCAAGAATTCTACCACTGAACCAACAATGCACTGGAGGGAGGGTGGTGCTTAGTTAACAATGGTTATGTAAATAGAATACAATGTTAAGTGTGGGGGATTAAACCAAATGAAACAGAAGGGGTTTTTAGAAGCAGCATTAGAAGCATACCAACAATTCCTCCTTTCGTTTTAACTAATAGCCATAGTATCAGGAGTGTGGGGTGAACAGAAACCTATATCATACAGGCATTTTCAAAAGAACTGGCATACGACATGGAGGAACAAAATAGGAAAGCAGCAAGAACCAGTGTGATGCCAAAGGGAGGCCTGAGGGGGCGTTTCCTACCTCAAAGGGCAAGGCCTAGCAGGCAAAAGAGCATTTTTTGCCTCTGGGGGCATCTATTGCCTATGGGGGCGCTTCACGTCTCTTGCCTCAAAGGGCGTTTCCTGCCTCTGTGGGAATGACCTAGTAAGGAGGGGGGGGGTTTCTATCTCTGGGGACAGAGCCTGCAGGTGAGGGAACATGGCCTATAAAGTCCCAAGGCAGCTGGCTGCAGTCAGTCTTTGAGAAACCCAGCAGCGTAAAGGGAAGCTGCTGTAAAGTTGTATAAAGTGTCCAAGAGGTGTACCAGTAAGTCTGATGGAAGTGTCAGTCCAAAGTAGATGACCATGGAAGAAAATGCCAGGGGATGAAACGCTGCATGTCTGTCTCGATGGGGAATGTCAGCCATCGGAATTCCACTTTTCTGTAGAGAGTGAGCTTTGGAGTCTGTGAATCTGTTTCTTCAGGTCATGCCAGGTCACATCATTGGTTTCCAGGGGTGCATTGTAGTCATGCCATCTTGTGGGCGAAGTCAGAGAACAGGGGTCCAAATGGATTTCTGGGGATTTCATTTGAGCAGATGCTTTTTCATGTGAAGACTTGACAGCTGAAATTCACTTACTTGTCAAACAAAATTTGTAGCAGATTAGAAGTTTACTATAATTGATAACTCCATTATAATTGGAAGTCCTTTCTAGTATGATTTTAAGGTTGTTTAAACAGTTTAAACTCAATAAAATGTGGAAAGGTAAACAGAAGAACCACGGTTAGAAGCCTCAGGCATGAGAATCATTAACATAATCATTGCACTATCTGCCCCACCCATAACTCATACCGTTTTCAGGATTAAACGTTTCAGATTTATGCCAAGACATAAAAAAAGAAATCAAAGGAGGGAAAAACAATTTTTTGGATTGTTTCTGGATGTCTCTAGAAATCATGGCTGCTTCCAGCATTTTTTTTTAAGTCAATGTCATACAAAAATTCAGTCATTCAAATCACTCTCTTATGAAACGCAACTTGAACCAGATTATCCAGATCTCACCATGTAGCATCATGAGTCCCCGGAGGGCGTCCTAGTCCAAAAAGCTCCTCAAAATTCCATTTAGGGTACTTCTGACTGTTCCTGCTGGATTGCTTCAGGCACCTATTTTTAAAAGCGTCTTCCCATCGAAGAAAGAATCGAATCAGAAGAGTAGAACTAACCACATGTCTCCATTCTTGGGGACTGCCAGGGTACTTGAGAATGCTCCTCAAATTAGAGTAGTCCTTCTCCATGGGAAACATGCGAGAAGAAGTCCAGAAAGTCCCAGGGGAAATCTCTGTGCATATCCCAAGCTCTACGACGGTCATAAAGAACCAAATTGTGGCCTGGAGCAAAACATAGTCCTTCTCCTTGGGAAACATGGGAGAGGGAATCCAGAAAGTCCAAGGAGAAATCTCAGTGCATCTTCCAAGCTCTACGATCATGGCCATAAGAAACCAAAGTTCCCGGTCAGGGAACTGAAGTGTGGCCCAGAGAAAAATATTCCAGAGACAGAGAAACTGTCTCATGATGAAACAGTAGAGGCTTTGGCAAACCTCTTTATAAGTAGAAAGGCAACCCATGGCGGATGGGTAGCCAAGTTTACTTATCTAGGGGATGGGCGGGTTAGGTCCCACGTCAGTGCAGGTCCCTGTTCAGGCCCCATTATGTCACCTGGCTTTGAGGGCGGAGACAGACAACCAGGAACTCATGGCTGGGTTGTACGCAGTATCTCTTTATTCATGCAGAACGCAGAGCAATCTAAGCCAACTTAAACTAAACTAAAACTAATATACTTGCCAAGTAGGGTGTAAACAGGATGTGATGTAGAGAGGGTAGAGAGAATAGTGACTGGTGAAAATCAGGGTGTGACAAGGAGAGGGGGCGGAGCAGGTGAGAATTCTACCACTGAACCACCAATGTCCTGGAGGGAGGGTGGTGCTTAGTTAACAATAGTTATGTAAATAGAATACAGTGTTAAGCAGGGGGGATTAAACCAAATGAAACAGAAGGGGTTTTTAGAAGCAGAATTAGAAGCATACCAACAGTGGGAATGCAAACTCGTACAACCACTATGGAGAACAGTATGGAGAATACTTAAGCAAATACAGATCAGAATACCTTATGATCCAGCAGTTCCACTCCTAGGTATTTATCCAAAAGAGATAACACTAATTTGAAGAGATATATGTACCCCAATGTTCATAGCTGTATTATCCAGAATAGCCAAAAATTTAGAAGCAACCAAAATGCCCTTCAACAGATGACTAGAAAAAAAGTTATGGGGCATATCCTCAATGGAGTACTACTCAACAATAAAAAAAGATGAATTTTCATCCTTTGGAATAAAATGGATGAAACTCAAGAACATTATGCTTGGTGAAGTAAGCAGAGAGGTAAAAGAAAGCCACAGGTTGTTTTAACTTATATGCAAAATTTAGAGAACTAAACACACATATTTAAAATAAACAAGACACAATATAACCCACATCTAGATTGGAAAACTATAATGTTGACCCAGTGGAGAGGGCGCAGACTTGGTGGTGGGAAAGGTGTGAAAATTTAATCCTATTGATTTAGTCTCATAAATCACTACTAATATGACATGTTGGGGGTGAGATAGATTTAATATCTCAAGCTCTCTAACTGCCTAAACCACAGCCCTAAGCACAAATATTTGCTTTAGCCTAAAAAATAAATATATAAGATCTGCAAGATAATCAACATCTGATAACAGGATTAAATTGTTCAAGGAGCTCTAGAGGTGTATCTATAAATTCAGCTCTTTAAATGTCTAAGTCAACTACAATGTTAGGCCAGACAGAACAAGACCATTTGGCCCTTTAATTACCTAAAATACAAAGAGGTTCAGATGCCACTAAAAGGGTACAAAGCATACCGAAGTCAAGTATATTAATATAGATACCAACCATTGGATTATCATAGAAAACAACCCCAACAAACCTGGTTACAATAAAAATTAATTACTGATATTCTAAACTCTTTCTAAGACTACAAGAAACCCCTTGCATTCTCTTTAAGATCCTCATTTCTCCTAGTCCTGGTACTTCTAGGATTATGCCCATACTTCTTGATATTTCTTCTCTATGATTCCTTATTGCCATACCACCTTTGTCAATTTCAACCAAATCGTTACTGGTGCTGCCACCCTGTATCATGATGACACCAAGCCTTGAGAAGTCAACCTCACAATTCTTCAAATCTGGTGAGATCTTTCCTAACACTGGGACTGCCTACACCCACATCATTTAACTAATTAACAGATACCAGATATAGGCTAGGGTTTAGGGTACTAGGTACAGATGTACATATATCAGTAAGCAAGGGGAAATTACATAACTCAAAATTAAAGTGCTCACTAATAGTTGAAATGCTTTCAGAATACATCATAAATTCTCTAATCAATTGGACTTAGATCAAATTAGCTGGACAATCTAGCAGAAAGGCCCAAAGACAGACACCAAAAAACCTATTCTGGTTAGATTAAACAAATGATACTCAATGCTTAAACAACTGGGAGAAAGTCCAAGGTCACCAGATAAAGAGAAGACTATAAAAGTTGGGTAAGGGCAAGAGTCTGGGCCAATTAATAATGGCCCTTTTGGTCACTAGTATACCACCTCATCATCTGGGGCCCTAGTAAGGGAATACTTGGATTCCCACACAAATATAATAGGCCTAGACCTCTAATGGATCCCTTTTTCCACCAACATTGGTCACTTACATTATAAATGTCATCATAAGCCCTCTTGTGGGCCCTCCCAGGACCTTGCCCTCACCATAAAACAGCAAGGGTAGTAATAGCCCCAGTCTCTGAAGGGATATTGGGGTATCCTGCCCTGCCACTCAAAAAAGACTGGTCCTGAAATGAATGCAGCCTGCAATAGTCCCCAAATACAGACCAACAGGGAATCAGAGGTTACACAGGTTCTGGTTCTAAATACTATATGCCTTGGGCCAGGTAGATGATGGTAAATAGTTATTTGCATACACAGATATTTTTCAAGAATGGGAGCTACTCATTACCCTAATCCAACTTTCTAGCCCTTTTCTCTACTCTGACACCATTTTTCTCAGACAATACTCTTAGCCAAATTCAGGCTATCTATCAAACTTAAGCAAAACCCCAGTGACATGCCTAAAATGGACTTTCTAGTTTTCTAATCTAGATCCCCAATCTCATCTGCTCTATTCTTACCTTGTGGTTCCTATTCATTAACCATTTTGCCTCAATTTATGTCCTGACACCTTCCAGACACCAACTTGCAGATGCTACCATGATGCTATCCTGACTTCTCTGGGTAGATTACCTCAACAGTGTATCCTGGAACCTTGCCTCTCCAGAACTCTGGACCACTGGGGGAGGCTTGTGGGTTTGGATCCACCTGCCAACACACACATCCAGTGGAGAAGCAATTACAGAAGCCAGAACTCCCACCTTCTGCACCCCAAAAGCAGCCTTGATCCATACTCCCAGTAAGGGAGAAATGATAGGGGGAAGAAGATAAGAGGGCTCTGAATTCTAGCTTCATCAGCTCCCAGAGAGAGAGGAGGAAAAGGAGAGGGGCATATGGAGGTAGTAATGGTGTCATGAGTGGCTTGGAGGGGAAGAGAGGATTAGATCTGGAATTAAAAGGGGGTAATTTTGTGCAAAAGTAGACAAATAGTTGTAGAGATGATGAATGGCCCATGTGGTGGCTTGTAGTGGGCAACTGAGGATTCAGAACCCTGGTGGTGGGAATGAAGTGGATTTATATCCCTGTTGGCATGTAATTTTGTAAACCATTATTAAATCACTAATACAAGAAAATATTATTTTTGAAGACAGGGGGTTGTTATTATAGATAACTTCATGATTATATACATTCAGAGAAAACAAAGAAAGAGAATGTATGGCCCAAGGAAGTGGGCAGAACATTTTGTACCATTGTACAATATATATACACATATGTTTGGGGGGGTGTAAGGGGGTTGTGACAGAAAATCTCATGCTTTTAAAATTTACCCAGAAATTTTTCTGGACCCAGAGCCTCCTGTGACAGCAATACAGTATGTTTCATCCTAAAGATCTCTCCTGTCAGCATACTGACATGTGAAGTCACAGAAAAAAGTGGATTTTCCACTGGGGCCCTAATTGAGGAGTCCTGAGATTCCCAAACAGACTTCATGGGCCTAGAACTCAAATAAATCCCTCTCTCTATTGTTATCGGTCATTTATATCTAGAACAACAAAATAGAACCCTCTGTGGGCCTTGCGTTCAACTTGGATCAACAATGGTAGAGAATGTTCCATCTTCCAAAGGGAGGATAGACAACATACTCTATGCTATACCTGAGGAAGATGGGTCGATATTGGGGTAGCATGGAATGTTCCGACTAATGACCACAGAATGTGAACACAGATCTAGACGGATGCAGAGGTCACATAGGCTCCTAAGCTAATTATGGGCCCCAGACCAAAGCAAATCAGTGGGGTTTATAATCAACAATATTTATACCCTTTTCCCATATTAGGGAACTACTCTCTTCTCTGATCCAGCTTTCTGGTCCTTTTACCAGCCATGACATCATCTCCCCAGACAATAACTTGGATCCACCTGCATATCAGATTTCAGGCTCAGGCAAAAAATAAAAAACAAACAAAACCAAAAATGACTAGCATAGCTACAGGCTGTTTGAAATATAAATTATGTCTACTAGCTATCTACAAAATGGAAGACACCCCAACACTTCATCTTCACTGTTCCAGCCTTTAGGTCCATGATTGTCCAACAATTTATTTGGCTTTGTATGTTAACTCTTTTCAGCCACCAGGTTCTAGATGCTAGCAGGACACTGACCAGACTTCCCTGAACAGACAACCCCACCAATGTGCCATGGAGCTCCGCTTCCTCAGAGCCCTTCCCCACTAGGGAAAGGGAGAGACAGGCTGGGAGTATGAATCAGTCAGTCAACGCCCATGTTCAGCGGGGAAGCAATTACAGAAGCCAGACCTTCCACCTTCTGCATCCACAATAATCTTGTGTCCCTACTCCCAGAGGGTTAATGAATAGGAAAACTATCAGGGGAGAGGATGGGATACGGAGGTCTGGTGGTGGGAACTGTGCGAAGTTGTACCCCTCTTATCCTGTGGTTTTGTCAATGTTTCCTATTTATAAATTAAAAAAGTAGATTTTTCAGTTCAAACTCATCAGTATATGAGAGGAAATATGGGGTCTGTGAACATATTTTGTCTGTCAACTTAACACACACACACACACACACACACACACACACACACACACACTTTCTTATTTTAGATTTGGACCTTGGGAATTTTACTTGGAAGGGGTCTCTAGAGTCCCTGCTGTTTTCATGGTGTGACAAAGATTTCCCCTGGCCCTGGAAGAAAGAGCAAAGTGAGAACATAACCACACTAATCACAGCAGCTCCCAGTTGTATTTTCTTTCCTGAAAAAATACAACAGAAAGGACATTACAAATGGACTATATGTAGAGAAAAGAGCACATTGAAGCATTTTGCATCCAAGTAAATTTTGCTTTGTTTTTATAGGAATCTCCAGAGTCTACCCCCTCCAACAGAAGACAGAGTCTTACAATTGTGCATTGTTTCTGAGATTCTTCTACTGAATTAATGTTACAAAATGCCATGACCACTTCCTTAGGCCATACATTCTCTTTCTGTGTTCTCTGAGGTTTTAAAGTGGTGAAGTTATCTACAAGGAAAGAGCACAGTATACATCCTCCCTCCTCCTCCCATATGTGGACTTCTATATTCAGAACACTGAATGATTTACATTCCTATTAGCCTTTGCAAAAGGAAATATGCACTGTGCACTGTTACCTATTGAATGAAGAGTTGATAAAGAAGCGGGGGGGGGGGAGTGCATCCAAAGGATGCAAAGTACACTGTTATGCAAGAGGAAATGCAATGAAAATTGAACTTGGGGACTCCAAGCAGCAGAAAGGAGAAAAAAAAAGATCACTGCTCACCCATAGGGTTCTACCTCATGGACCACAGTGTCCTATGACCTTGTCTGTCTTAAATCAGTCAAGTCTCATATCAGCCTATGAGTTTGAATCTTTACTTTTAGTGTCCATTTATTGGTTAGAAAACTGAGGAAAAGTAATTTTTCTCCTGGGGATATATCCTAAGGAACCCAACACACCCATCCAAAAAGATCTGTGTACACATATGTTCTTGGCAGCACAATTTGTAATAGCCAAAACCTGGAAGCAACCCAGGTGTCCAACAACAGATGAGTGGCTGAGCAAGTTGTGGTATATATATACAATGGAATACTACTCAGCTATTAAAAACAGTGACTTCACCGTTTTCATCCCATCTTGGATGGACCTTGAAAAATTCATGTTAAGTGAAATAACTCAGAAACAGAAGGATGAATATGAGATGATCTCACTCTCAGGCAAAAGTTGAAAAACAAGATCAGAAAAGAAAACACAAGTAGAACCTGAACTGGAATTGGCATTTTGCACCAAAGTAAAAGACTCTGGGGTGGATGGGTGGGGAGAATACAGATCCAAGAAGGATGATAGAGGACCTAGTGGGGGTTGTATTGTTATATGGAAAACTGGGAAATTTTATGCATGTACAAACTATTGTATTTACTGTTGAATGTAAAACATTAATTCCCCAATAAAGAAATTAAAATAAAATAAATAAACAAAAAACAAACTGAAGAAAGAGTATTAAGTTAATTGCCTAAATTCAAATGACTAGTGAATGGAAAAGGCAAGATATAACCAGGAGCAATTTATCTCTGGAGTCCCAAATTTTTAAGTTCTACTCTTAACATTTATCTTTTACAATACAAGACCTAGCATTGGGCTTCACTACATTGACTTGGGAAATACAAGCGCTCCCTACCCCCCTGTCACACACACTTTTAAGAAGCATTTAAAGACTAATTTAACACTGATTTATAGTGCCATAAGACTTGAGTTCACATTTTTCTCTTTTCCTGTGTAAGATTTACCACATCTACCACCAAAGTTCCACTGCATCAGTGAGACCCTCCTCCACCAATCTCCTCTACTTCCCTCTCTTTTCCTTCTTATGATCACCAAGATGTGATTAGGCAGAAAAGTTTTATTACTGTTGGGATTGATTTTGCTTTGACTGAGCAGCAGACCAAACAGATGCACTCTTGAGGAATTATCTGAAGCCCTTTCCAATTTGCAAGTAACAGTGGAAAATATTAATTGGAGGCATTGATTTCATTCACTGGAATCTATATGTAATTTACTTTAGTCTATGTCTCTCCATATTTGGAAGTTCCATGTTTGGAACTTCAATAATTTTTCAAAATATTGAATTCTGTGTCTGGGTGGTAGAGCACCTGGTTGAGTATACATATTACAATGTTCAAGGACCTAGGTTCAAACCTCTAGTCCCCTCCTGCAAGAGAAGGGGGTAGATTCACTAGCAGTGAAACAGTACTACAGGCATCTTTCTTTCCATATCTCTCTCTCTCCTCCTCTCAATTTCTCTTTGTCCCATCAAATAAACAAACAAAAAATTTTTAAAAAGTAACAATAAAAATTGAATTCATTACAACTAAATCTGGGTATCCCATAAATAACATGATATTGAAATTTTTATTTACTTGGAAAGCATTTTTGAGAACATACAGTGAATAGGACATTTGTGTAAGTCTTGAAATAGGTCAACTTCAAGGGAAGACATTTACTCATGAAGTAAATACACAGGATAATTTAGATGAAAATAATGTTGATTTTTCTGTTTGTGACTAATTATATATCTTTAAAAAATCTCTTAGTAGGAGAAATAATAACTCCTAAGGTAATTATTACATGTGAACAGGTTTTTATACCCCCATCCCCTTGCTAGGTGGTTACACACTATACTTACCACCAATGACATCTTCCACCATTCCAGTGCCCTGATATATCTAAGCCTTCTCAACTATGTCCACTATTGGATTTGTTGCAACAGACCATATCCCTGTATTGACCTATACTTCTCTTTTCCTGGTTTCTTTTTTTATTACTTTGATAGGGAAATAATTCTGTACAAATAGTTGCTGTCACATGGGTATAATTTCTCATATTTCTTTAATAAGTGTATGCACAGAATTTCCAGCTGTCCTCTTCCAGCACAATGTACTGGGTACCCAACATCTACTCAGATCAACGCCCCCATTTACTCTCTCTTCATCCCATCCACTCTCCCCCCCACACACACACCCAGTTCCTGACCTTGGTATAATAGACCATGCCCAGTCCATGTTTCACCGTGTATTTGTTTACTTTTCCTTATTTCTTAAGTTCTCACCTATAAATGGTATCATCTGGTATTTATCCTTCTCCTGTCTGATGTCATGAAACATGACTTCTGCAAATTCCATCCAAAATGAGGCAAAGATGACTTCATAATTTTTAATGGCCGAGCACTATTCCACTGTGTGTATATACCACAGAATTCTTAATAATTCATTTGTAGCTGATTGAGTAGTCTTCATGTTTATTAAGAATGGTGCTTCAATCCCCAGCACCACCATAAACCAGAGCTGAGTAGTGCTCTGGTCAAAATAGAATTAAAAAGTAAGTAGGGGCAGCAATAGATAGCATAATAGTTATGCAAATGAGACTCTTAAAAAAAAAGAATGATGCTTCTATGAAGATATGTGAAAAAATATCTCCTTTTTTCTTTTTAGATTTTTTAAATTTTATTGTCTTTATTTATTTATTGGATAGAAGCAGCCAAAAATCCAGAGGAATGGGGGAGAGAGAGGGAGAGAGACATTTCCAGCCCTGCTTCACCGCTGGTGATGCTTTCCCCCTGCAGTTGGAGACTGGGGGCTTGAACCAGGGTCCTTGCTCATTGTAATAAGTGTGCTCAACCAAGTGCACCACCACCCACCCCCCTATTTTAAAGAAAATAATTCCACTGTGTGTATATACCACAGACTTCTTAATAATTCATTATTTTCTTTAGATAGATCCTTGGAAAAGAATTTCTGGGTCATAGAGTGGGTTCATTTCCAGTGTTCTTTAGAATCTCTAGACCGTTTTCCATGGGAGTTAGTCCAATTTACATTCCCACCAACAGTACAGAAGAGTTCCTTTTACCCTATATCCATGTCAACACTTCTTGTTCCTGAGCTAATGTATAACATTCTCAGGTTTGTTGTCTCTATTTACGTGTCTCTGATAATTAAATGATTTTGAAGGTCTAATATCCAAATCTCTGGTCCACTTGGAATTGACTAACTTTGTGCATAGAGATGATCCTGTTTCTTTTCTTTTCTTTCTTTCTTTCTTTCTCTCTCTCTCTTTTTTTTGCATATTTCAACACAATTTTCATAACACCATTTATTGAAGAGATTCTCTTTTCTTCATTTAAAGATTTAGGCTTCCTTGACAAAAATAAGATGTCCATAGATGTGGGAGATTATTTGGGTCTCTTAATTCTATTGCACCAGTCTCTGTGAAGTTTTTATTATAATAGCCCTATTGCACAATTTAACGTCAGTAAATGTGGTACCTTTATTCTTGTTCTTTTTTCTCAGTACTAGTTTGACAATTCTGGGCATTTTCTGATTTCATATAAACATTTTCAGATTTTGTTCTAATCCCTCAATGTAACTTGGTAAGGAAAACAAGTCTGTATATGGCTCTGGATAGAAAAGTCATTTTTTAATTAGTGATTTAATAATGATTAACAAGACTGAAAGGTAACAGGGGTATACTTCCATACAATTATCACCAACAGAGTTCCATGTCCCATCTTCTCCTCTGGAAGCTTCCTTATTCTTTATCCCTCTGGGATTATGGGCCAAAAGAATAGTCATTTTAAGAAGGCTAATTTTTACACTATTCTTCAGTTTCTTTGTGTCTTTTTCTATTTCCTTTAGTAATGGAGTATAAGTTTTGGCGTACAAATTTTTCACCTCCTTTTTTAAGTTTATTCCTAGACACCTAATTATTTTTGCTGCTATTGTAAATGGAGTTTATCTGTGCATTTCTTCTTCTTTTTCTGCTGCTACTAGCATAGAGAAATAGCACTGATTTCTTTTTTTTCTGCCACCAAGGTTATTGCTGGGGCTTGGTGCCAACACTAGGAATCCAACTCTCCTGGAAGCTGTTTGTTTATTTTCTATTTTTTATTGGATAGAACAGAGAAATTGAAAGGTGAGGTGGACATTGCAAGGGGGGAAGAAAGACACTGGCAGACCTACTTCAACACACATGAATCATTCCCTCTGCAGGTGAAAGCAGGCTTGAACCAGTGTCCTTGTACATGGTAACATGTATGCTTAACTTGGTGTGACACAAACTGGCATCCAGTACTGATTTATAAATATCAAACTGTAGCCTGCCCATTGCTATGCTGCTTTACAATTTCTAAGATTTCCTGCTAGATTCCTTTAGATTGTCTACATATCATCTGTGAATAGTGACAACTTTTCTTTTTATCTACAAATCTGTATCGCTTTTCTTTCTTACTTACTTTTTTTTTTTTTTTTTTTTTTGTCTAATTACTATAGGTAGGACTTCCAAGACTAAGTTGAATAGTAAGGGTTATTTCTACATTTGGCCTATTATAAATAGTGATGTTATAGATATAGATGTGCACAGATCTCTTAAGATGTACATTTTTGAGATCTCTGGATAGGTTTCTAGGTGAGTAAATGCTGAACCATAAATCCATTTCCAGTATCCTGAGGAATCTCCAGACTGTTGTCCCCAGGGGTTGGATCAGTTTACATTTTCACCAACAGCTCAGAAGGGCTCCTCCTTCCCAGAGGGATAAAGAATTGGAAAGCTATGGGGGCGCAGAGCCAAGATGGCAACTGAGAAGGAGCTACTGGCCTGAGTACCAACAACTGCTGGAAACTGTAGGATTTTTTGCCTTCAGCAGGACAGTGAATTCGGGGTCCTAGCTGTGACACCAAATGGGTGAATATAGCCCAGTTTGGGTTAGAGTATAGAGGAAAAAAGAAAGGAAAACTTTTTTTATTATTCCCACAGCGTACCCCCCCCCCCCCATAACCAGACCCTGGGTGCCAGAGAGCTGCTCCTAGCAGGCTCCCATGCTGAGCTTATTTCTTTATCAAGATTCCTGGGCCAACAGGGGTTCCATTCCAACCCTATTCATTTCTGTAAACCTTGGCACTTTTTCTTTCAGTCTAAGTGGCCAATTGGATCTACAAAAGGGAAAGACTGCCCTGAGGTATTTTTTTTTGTCTTTGTTTTTTGGGTTTTGTTTGTTTGTTTTACTTTCTCAACAACCAGCTGCCACTGCTCAGGCAGCTGGAGGCAATCTGGGACAGGTTTTTTACCCTGCTCTATTTTATTATTAATATTATATAAATGTGTATCCCTTTCCCCCCCTCCTTTAGGTTGACCAGAATTAACTCTTAGTGTATTTTCCATTGCCAGGGGAATGGGAGTCATATCCATTGCGAGAGAAACTTATTTCACTACTCCTACCTCCTCTACCCACTCTCCCCTTCTCCTTCCTCCTAGCTAATTTAAAAAAAAAAAATTAATTAATTAATTTAAAAACTTTCCTTTCACTGCTCTTTTATTACAGTTCTTTGTCTTATCTTTTTTCTTTTCTCTCTCTTGTTCCTCTTTTTTTTCTTTTCTTGTCTTCCTTTCTTCCTCCTTCTTCAGCTTTCTGAATTCACTGATATTCATTTGTGAATTATTTTCAGGAAGAAATCTGACCCTTTTAAAAATATTTTAAAAATATTTTTAATATTAATTTTATTTATTTATTCCCTTTTGTTGTCCTTGCTGTTTTTTATTGTTGTAGTTATTATTGTTGTTGTCGTTGTTGGATAGGACAGAGAGAAATGGAGAGAGGAGGGGAAGACAGAGAGAAGGAGAGAAAGATAGACACCTGCAGACCTGCTTCACCGCCTGTGAAGCGACTCCCCTGCAGGTGGGGAGCCGGGGTTCGAACCAGGATCCTTATGCCGGTCCTTGTGCTTTGCGCCACCTGTGCTTAACCCGCTGTGCTACAGCCCGACTCCCCTCTGACTCTTTTTTTTTTTTTTTTGTCTTCCTTTCTTCTTTCCTTCTTCTTTGGCTTTCTGAATTCACTGATATTCATTAGTGAATTATTTTGGGAAATAAATCTGACCCAGAGTGGACTCTCTATGTGTGTATCTCTGCTCTACTTCCCTTTCTCCTCTTTCTACCCCTAAAAGATACAGTGGATAGTAGATTTGCATAATTGTCTATTCTTGCTATCCCTTTTTCCCTTTCTCTTTCTTCTTCACTTGGACTTGGCTGCTATTTTTTTCACAGACTGGAGACATTGATTGGATAACCGGTAGTGGTTAAACTGCTTCAATCTTTGCTTCAGTTGCGACTGTAATTTCTGAGGTTGGTGACTACATTTGTCATAAAGGTATTTAGTACAGTGTTGCTTGTACTCAAAACACAACAACTGAGGAACAACAGAACATAAAAATAAGAAACACATTAATAAAAAAAATGGGTAGATCAAGAGCAAATAAAACTGCTACTACAATGAATAAATACAAGAACCCAGAAGACACTACAAATCAGCCAGAAGTAACCATAGATAAGAAAAGTATGCAAGCAATAATAAACTTATTAATCACAGAAATGAAAACATCTTTGGAGGAAAGGAATGGCAGTATTAGGGAAACAACAGATGAGACCCTCAAGGAAAATACTGATTACCTTGAGGCAATTCAAGAACTGAAATAGCTGTAATGAAGAAAGAAGCTGAGGTAAGGGAAAGCAGACTAGCAGAAGTAGAAAACAGAATTAGTCAGAGGACGAGCTAGAGAAAACTAAGAAAGAGGTGAAAGAGCTCAAAAAGAGATAGAGAGACACTGAAAACAACAACAGGGACATATGGGATGATCTCAAAAGAAGTAACATTCGTATAATTGGCCTGCCAGAGGAAGAAAGAGAGGAAGGGGAAGGAAAAATTTTAGAGGAAATAATAGAAGAAAATTTCCCAGAACTGAATAACAGAAAGGACATCAAGATTCAAGAAATCCAGAAAGTTCCAAACAGAATCAACCCAGACCTGAAGACACCAAGAACCTTCATAGTAACAATGAGAAGAAGTAAGGATAAAGAAAGGATCCTAAAGGCTGCAAGAGAAAAAACAAAAAGTCACATACAGGGGAAAACCCATAAGACTATCAGCAGACTTCTCCACTCAAACTCTAAAGGCCAGAAGAGAATGGCAAGATATCTATCGAGCCCTGAATGAAAAAGGCTTTCAACCAAGGATAATATATCCTGCTAGACTTTCATTCAAACTAGATGGAGGGATCAAAACCTTCTTAGACAAACAACAGTTACAGGAAGCAACCATCACCAAACTGGCTCTGAAAGAGGTTTTAAAAGACCTCTTATAAACAAGAACTTCACTATAATGCTTGCCATATATCAGAGCAAATAAAAATTCGTTGAACAATGGTACTACAATACATTAAATCCATAATATCAGTAATGTCAATGGCTTAAACTCATCCATCAAATGGCACAGAGTGGGAGGTTGGATCAGAAAACATAACCCAACCATATGCTGCTTGCAAGAATCCCATCTGACACAATAAGATAAACAAAGACTTAAAGTGAAAGGATGAAAAACTATCATACAGGCTAATGGACCACAAAAAAAGAAAAAAGCTGGAACAGCCATTCTCATCTCTCACACAATAGATTTTAAATTAAAAATAGTAATAAAGGATAGGCAAGGAAATTACATAATGATTAGAGGATCAATCAGCTAAGAAGACATAACAATTATTAACATCTATGCACCCAAAGAGGGATCATCTAAATACATCAAGCACCTACTGAAAGAACTTCAAAAATACATCAATAGTAATACAATAATAGTGGGAGACTTTAACACCCCACTCTCACTCGTAGACAGATCAACAAAGCAGAGAATCGACAAAGAAACAAGATAATTAAATGAAGAGATGGTCAGACTAGACCTCCTGGACATTTTTAGAGTCCTTCACCCCAAAAAACTGGAATACACCTTCTTTTCAAATCCACATAACACATACTCAAGGATAGACCACATGTTAGGCCACAAAGACAGCATAAATAAATTCAAGAGCACTGAAATCATCCCAAGTATGTTCTCAGACCATAGTGGAGTAAAACTAATATTTAACTACAAACAGAAAACTATTAAAAGACACAAAATTTGGAAACTAAACAACACACTCCTTAAGAACCACTGGGTCAGAGAGTCACTCAAGCAAGTAATTCAAATATTCCTGGAAACAAATGAAAATGAAGACATAACCTATCAAAATATTTGGGACACGGCTAAAGCAGTATTAAGAGGAAAACTCATAGCCATACAATCACATATTAAACAACAAGAAAAAGCTCAAATAAACGATATTACTGCACACCTCAAGAAATTAGAGGAAGAGGAACAAAGGAACCCTAAAGCAACCAGGACAGAAATAACTATAGTTAGAGCAGAAATAAACAACATCGAAAATAAGAGAACCATACAGAAGATCAATGAAACCAAATGTTGGTTCTTTGAAAGAATAAACCAAATTGACAAACCCCTAGCTAGACTCACTAAACAAAAAAGGGAGAAGATTCAAATTAATAGAATTGTAAACCATAGAGGAGATATCACAACTGACTCCACAGAAATCCAGAAAATCATGCAAAACTTCTATGAAGAAATTATGCCACCAAACTAGAGAATCTGGAAGAAATGGAACAATTCCTAGAAACATATGCCCTTCCAAAACTGAACCAAGAAGAACTACAAAACCTAACTGCACCAATCACAGACATAGAAATCAAAACCATTATTAAGAATCTCCCCAACAACAAAAGTCCTGGACCAGATGGCTTCACAAACGAATTCTAAAAAACCTTCAGGAAACAGTTAAAACCCATACTCCCAAAGCTTTTCCATAAGATCAAAGAAACTGGAAACCTCCCTTCCACCTTCTATGAAGCCAACATCACCCTGATATGAAAAGCAGAGAGGAAGACAACAAAAAAGGAAAACTACAGACCAATATCTCTGATGAACATAGATGCCAAAATATTAAACAAGATCTTTGCCAAACAGATACAGCAGCATATCAAAAAGATTGCTCATCATGACCAAATGGGATTTATCCCAGGAATGCAAGGTTGGTTCAACATATGTAATTCAATGTCATTCACCACATCAATAAAAGCAAAGCCAAAAACCACATGATGATCTCAATAGATGCAGAGAAAGCCTTTGACAAAATTCAACACTCATTCATGCTCAAAACCCTACAAAAAATGGGAATAGATGGGAAATTCCTCAAGATAGTAGAATCCATATATAGCAAACCTACAGCCAACATCATACTCAATGGACAGAAGCTGAAAGCATTCCCTCTCAGATTGGGGACTAGACAGGGCTGTCCACTGTCACCATTACTCTTCAACATAGTATTGGAAGTTCTTGCCATAGCAATTAGGCAAGAGAAAGAAATCAATGGAATACAGATTGGAAGGGAAGAAGTCAAGCTCTCACTATTTGCAGATGATATGATAGTATACACAGAAAAACCTAAAGATTCTAGTAGAAAATTACTGGAAGTTATTAGGCAATATAGCAAGGTGTCAGGCTACAAAATCAATGTACAAAAATCAGTGGCATTTCTTTATGCAAACACTAAAGCTGAAGAAGAAGACATCCAGAAATCATTCCCATTTACTGTTTCAGCAAAATCAATCAAATACCTAGGAATAAAGTTGACCAAAGAGGTGAAAGACTTGTATACTGAAAATTATGAGTCATTATTCAAGGAAATAGAAACTGATACCAAGAAATGGAAAGACATCCCATGCTCATGGATTGGAAGAATAAATACCATAAAAATGAATATTCTCCCCAGAGCCATATACAAATTTAATGCAATACCCATCAAAGTTCCACCAAGCTTCTTTAAGAGAATAGAACAAACACTACAACCATTTATCTGGAACCAGAAAACACTTAGAATTGCCAAAACCAACTTGAGGAAAAGAAACAGAAATGGAGGCATCACACTCCCAGACCTCAAACTTTATTATAAAGCCATCATCATCAAAACAGCATTGTACTAGAACAAAAATAGGCACACAGACCAGTGGAACAGAATTGAAAGCCCAGAACTAAACCCCCACACCTATGGACATCTAATATTTGATAAGGGGGCCCAGAACATTAAATGGAAGAAGGAGGCTCTCTTCAATAAATGGTGCTGGGAAAACTGGGTTGAAAAATGCAGAAGAATGAAACTGAACCACTTTATCTCACCAGAAACAAAAATCAACTGCAAATGGATTAAAGACCTGGATGTTAGACCAGAAACAATCAAATACTTAGAGGAAAACATTGGTGAAACCCTTTCCTATCTAAAGCTCAAGGACATCTTTGATGAATCAAACCCAATTGCAAGGAAGACTAAAGAAGAAACAAACAAATGGGACTATATCAAATTGAAAAGCTTCTGTACAGGCAAAGAAACTATCACACAATGAGACCCCTCACAGAATGGGAGAAGATCTTCACATGCCGTACATCAGACAAGATACTAATCACCAAAATATACAAAGAGCTCGGCAAACTTAGCAACAAAAGAGCAAATGACTCCATTCAAAAATGGGCAGAGGATATCCAAAAACTAGGGCAAATATATACCTGATAGCAGTAGTACACTAGAGTTTGCAGTGTGTACCCCCCAACACTTCATCTCCACTATTCCAACCTTTGGGGGTCCATGATTCTTCAACAATTAGTTTGGCTTTGTATGTTAACTCTCTTTTCAGCCACCAGGTTCCAGATGCCATCAGGATGCTAACCAGACTTCCCTGAACTGAAGACCCCACCAATGCGTCCTAGAGCTCAGCTTCCCCAGAGACACACCCTACTAGGGAAAGAGAGAGGCAGACTGGGAGTATGGACCAACCAGTCAATGTCCATGTTCAGTGGGGAAGCAATTACAGAAGCCAGACCTTCCACCGTCTGCAACCCACAATGACCTTGGGTCCATGCTCTCAGAGGGACAGAGAATGGGAAAGCTATTGGGGAGGGGATGGGATATGGAGATTTGGTGGTGGGAATTGTGTGGAGTTGTACCCCCCATCCTATCATTTTGTTAATGTCTCCTTTCTTAAACTGAAAAAAAAAAAAAAAAAAAAAAGGAAAGCTATCAGGGGAGGGGATGGGATATGGAGATCTGGTGGTGGGAACTGTGTGGAGCTGTACCCCTCTTGTCCTGTTTTTTTTTTAATGCCTCTTTTTTTAAATAAAAAATAATTAATTTTAAAAAAGAAGTGTATATATCTTTTTGAATTAATGTTTTTATATAGTTTAGACAGGTACCTAGAAGTTCAATTTTTGGATCATAAAACAAGTCTATTTTAGACTTTTTGAGAAACCTTCATGCTATTTCCCAACAGTTTGTATTCCTACCAAGAATATAGTAAGTTCCCTTTATTTCTCCACCCTCACTGGCACTTGTTGTTTATGGTCTTTTTGATATATGCTATTCTCACAAGTGTGAGGTGATATCTCATTATAACTTTAATTTGCATTTTCTTGATAGAACGTGATAATAAACATTTTTTTCATGTGCCTGTTGGTCATTTGTTTATATATATGTATATTGAAGAAGTATATATTCAAATTTCCTGCCTGTTTTTTTAATTGGGTTGTTTCATTAAATTGTATGGGTTCTTCATATATTTTTGGATATTTGCCCCAACATGGAACCAATTTCAATCTATGTAAAACTATTATTACAGTGTCAAATGTATTCTGGAAAAATATTACCATTCCTAGCATCTAAACATTTTTATTAAAACAGAATCCAAAATTATGTTGTATTTTATATGTTTTACATTCTACTGTGAAAATCAACTTTTGGGACCAAGTAGTAGCACATCTGGTTGAGTTCACACACTACCATGAGCAAGGACCTAAGTTCAAGCCCCTACTCTTCTCCTGCATAATCATCTCCCCAGACAATAACTTGAGTCCACCTGCATATCAGATGTTAGGCTCAGAAAAAAAAAACTAGTATAGTCATGGGCCCTTTGGAATATAACTAAAATAGACCTACTATCTATCTTCAAAACGGAGACCCCAAATCTTCATCTGCAATATTCCAGCCTTTAGGTTCATAATTAGTCAACAATTTGTTTGGCTTTATATGTTAATTCTTTTTTCAGCCACCAGTTTCCAGATGTTAACATAATGCTAACTGGACTTCCCTGGGCAGATGACCCCACCAATGTGTCCTGGAGCCTGGTTCCCAGACCCCTGCCCCACTAGGAAAAGAGAGAGGCAGGCTGGGAGTATGGATCAACCTGTCAATGCCCATGTTCAGTGGGGAAGCAATTACAGAAGCCAGACCTTCCACCTTCTGCACTCCATAATGACCTGGCATCCATACTCCTAGAGGGTTTTAAAGAATAGGAAAGCTATCAGAAAAGAGGATGAGATACAGAGTTCTGGTGGTGGGAATTGTGTGGAATACCCTTCATATCATATGGTTTTGTCAGTGTTTCCATTTTATAAATAAAAATTTAAAAAGAAAAAGGATGAGTCTATAAAAAGAGCTGAGGGGGTCCGGCGGTAGCACAGCCAGTTAGGAGCACCTGGTGTAAAGCACAGGGACCATCGTAAGGATCTGGTTCTACCTCCCGGCTCTCCACCTGCAGGGGGGTTGCTTCACAAGTGGTGAAGCAGGTCTGCAGGTGTCTTTCTCTCTCCCTCTCTGTCTTCCCATCCTCTTTTGAATTCTCTCTGTTCTATCCAACATCAATGACAGCAATAACAATAATAATAACTACAACAACGGGGCGGCAATAGATAGCATAATGGTTATGTAAAAAAAACTCATGCCTGAGGCTCCAAAATCCCAGGTTCAATCCCCCACAAATAATAATAACTGATACTTACTTATTAAATTGTGCTTCTACTTTTCTGCAGATAATAACATTTTGAATAAACATCAGCAGGGAAATACCAATAAAATGGTTTCACTGAAGAAATGTACAAATTTCTTCGAATATTTTATTGTGGCCATATACAATTACAAACTGATGTTTTTATCTACTCTTTTTTAAAAGCATGCTTATTCAGAAGTTTCTCAATTTTAAATTAGCATTTAGCACTTTAATTTTCAGTACTAAAGCTTCCATTTATCCTACATATAAATCAAAATAGCTCAATATCTACTTTAAATTAAAGACTAGGTACCAGGAATAAGGCTTGATATTTCAATTACATTTCAAATATTTCAATTATGACTTGATATTTCAATTACGTTTCCATTTTCTTCAGTAATGTCTTCTTTGTTTTTCTTCTTTGTCTAGAATAGTCTGTCTTAAACTCAAGGTAGCATCCTGAAGCTCAGGGCTTAAGTCTAATACCTTCTTGAAGTCTTCCAATGCATCATCAAAACATCCCAGACTGTATAGTATCAGCCATCAGTTGTAATAGGGGACTTCAAAAGTGGGTTGGATGTCTGTGGCAGATGTGTAGTCATCCATGGCTTTATAAAAATTAACCCTGAAGTGCTTGACTTGCCCCCCTATTGTTATATGCAGTAGCCACATCCTCGGGGCTGCATTTGCTCAGCGTCGTGCCTCCTGAGGCTGCACAGGAGCACTGGCAAATGTAAGTGGAGTACAGCATCTCAGCCTCAACGTACTAGCCCTTCAGGAAATGGGCCTGGGCAAGGCCAAGGGTGGCATGACTATCCTGCCCCTGCTGACAGTCCATCGTGGTCACTGTACATATAGAAAGGAGATTGAGGGGCAAGGTGGTGGCACACCTAGTTGAGTGTACGTGTTACAATGAGCAAGGACCAGGGTTTGAGCCCCTGGTCCCCACCTGCAGGGGGGAAGCTTTGCAAGTGGTGAAGCAGTGTTGCAGGTGTCTCTTTGTCTCTCCCTCTCTATCATCCCCTTCCCTCTCAATTTCTGTCTCTATCAAAAAAAAACATAGCAAAACAAATTAAAGAAAACATAATAAAAGAGAGAAAGAAAAGAAGGAAGGAAGGAAGGGAGGGAGGGAGGGATGGAGGAAGGAAGGAAGGAAGGAAGAAAGGAAGAAAGGAAGAAAGAGGATTGAGTACTGAGCAACTGGAAGTGGCACTGGGGTGGACGTGGCAGGCTCAGCCCTCCTAGATAATTCCTTTTATATTTATATTTTAGGGCCAGAAATAGTTGGAAATAATATAAAGTTTTAAAAATATATTAAGTGAATTAATAGACATTGTTTCTGTGAATAATAATATACCTCAAATCCACTATATAAACTTAAAATTTTTGGCTAGGGATATATAAGATATTATTTTTAAAGAATCTTTTTAAAAGATACATTTATTTACTACTATGAGAGACATAAAAAGAACCAGAACATTACCCTGGCACATACTGGAAATCAAAATTAGGACCTCACACTTTCAAGTCCAACACTCTAGCAAGTAAAAGTAGAAGAGTATCTATATTGCTAGTTGTATAAGCCATAATTTTTGCAGAAGTTCTATTTAACACAATAACAACAGACTTCCTGGTAATTGTTATTGGAAATCGTACTGATTGTTACCTTACCATCTATATTTCAAAATATATGTTTTGTTTGTCTATAAGATATGTTCCTTTGACTAATTATACCATGAGGCCTGTATTTCAGGCTCGGTCCTATTATCACAAAATCCTGCTCTAAGGTGAAGTCTGGATATTTTAGTGATCTCTGCCCACAGAGAGCAGAGGGCTGGATTACCACAGTAATCACCCATAAATCTGAATGTCTGGCTGCTGGCCTAAGGGCCTGGAGACTGTGCATGGGATGACTAGAACAAACTCAATACATTAAGGCATCAAAAGAATATACCTGACATAATGACTTTTGGATAGTGACAGTTTTAAGCACTCCTACCCTGATATTTTCTCCCTTAGAAATGTATTCTGATCTGTCTATATGTGTAATATATAACCACCTCTTTTGTCTGAACAATTTCATAAAATGCATAAATTTTACAAATAAATACTCTTTGAAGGTTGGGATGGATGGGGCACAAACTTAACGCTGTACTAGCTAGGGATGTCATATGTGTGTTCCCACCTGACCTTTTCTTTTCAACTGTATGGTGACTAGCTGTGGCTACTTTCTCTCTACCCTGGGACATGTCTAATCTCAAGGACTTGGCATCTGACTAAGGTTCTCCACTTGTACATTTCCTCATATGATTCATAATGACTGTAGGTAGCAGACACATACTGTATTAGGCCTCTCTACCCCCAAAAAGACTAACTGTAAGTAAGGATTACAGTTACCCCTTGAACAATGTAGATATTGTGGTGATGAATCCCCTTATCATTAAAAAAAATTAGTCCACATATCTCTGAAAATTGACTATCTGTACCCATAGGCTCTAATAATTAACACTCTCTGTGATTGACATAATCCATGAGTGCAGAACCCTCACATAGGAAAAAGTAGAATCTAGCCATTCAAACCTATGTTTTTGAAGGGTAAAATGTATTTGTCATTATAGTCCATTATGTTTATGGGTTGACAGAAAGTGATCATAGCTGGAAGTACCTGTAAGCCATGACTGGCTTGTTCATATGTTTGTAGCTTAGACAGAGGGATAAACTGTAAGTTGTACAGATTCACATCTTGTTTCTCTCCTTAAGATCAGTGACTTAGCCTGGGCATATTCTTGTCATGGAAGTCTCAGTGGTACAAGGATAAGCAGATCTACATACAAAGTCTGTGGTGTGTGCCTTCCCCACTTATAATCACTTCTGATTGAGTCTCTTGGTTACAAGCAAAGTCCAGTGTCAAAGTGTATGAAAAGATAGATATATAATTAACAGAGAAATGATAGAGACAGACAGTGAGGAGAAACTACTAAGTTTCTTGACTACAGATGTGTGGGTACTAGGAAGACTGAAGATGAAGAAACATAAATACTTACATTTCTTATTCTGGATCTAAAGCTCCATCAAAATTCATATATATTTTCTCTATTTTATTTTCTAAAGCAGTAAATTAACAAAACAAAGACAGAAAATAATCCTTCTGTCAACTGGGTGGTAGATTCAGCATATTTTATGGATAATTAAGTCTTTAAATGAAGATTTGAAGTACAATTTAAAAAATTTCTGCTGTTAGATAAATCAAAAGTCATCCATAGTAAGCATTATTCAAGTAATATTTACATTTTCATTTCTCTTTAAATTAATGTGATACATGCTTTTAAAAGAAACTTTTATATGAACAAAAATGATCTAATTTTGTTATCAGTTATGAATAAAAGAATGAGTTGTCTGGATTTTATTGGAAAGAGGTATAAAGTTCTTAACTGTACCCAAAGCTAAAATACAAATGAAGTGACAGGGGAAATCACTCAATAGAATACTGGGCTTACATGCTCGAGGTCCCTAGTTCAATCTCCAGTGCCACATGTACTGGAGTGGTGCTCTGGCTCAACTCCTCCTCTATCTCATGAAAAACTCTTTCCCTCTCTCTCCCATATGTAACAAATAAAATAAATCTTACAAAATAAATTTTTTTTCTCAGCTTCCATGGTCTCTAGTTTGGCTACTTCAGGTTTTTTTAGTCCTTTCTTTTTTGCTTGGGTTTGTCTCAACATTTTCTCTCATATTTTCACATGCGGTTTTGGTTTGCTATTGTTGGTGGGTTCTTCTGATAATTTCCTCAGTTCATTGGATGGTATATGGACAGTTTTTATAGATTTCTTCAGGGGGCTTACCTGTTTCCAGTGTATTGGGGGCTTAGAAAGAGAGGGTTAGGGTGATTGGAAGGAAGTTACAAAAAGGTCTATCTTTGCTAGCTCCAAGGCAAATGAATGCATAGTATAGGCAGAATTGTGTCTGAATGAAAAGTAACCAGTCCAGAACAGCAGAATGGTCAAGGAATAAAAGCAGTGAGTAATAGCCAAAAGGAGCCAACACTTTTTTTGAGGAGCTAAGTTACAGTTTGGGTGAACAACAGGAAATTACCTTGCCCCATTACTTTTTAGCATAAAGTCACCCATTCATATTAGGACACACAAAAAAACTAGAACACCCAGACCACCCAGTTCTGTGAAACAGAACAGAGAACTGGGGAGCACCCATAGGGACACAC
This sequence comes from Erinaceus europaeus, assembly GCF_950295315.1. Lineage (NCBI taxonomy): Eukaryota > Metazoa > Chordata > Mammalia > Eulipotyphla > Erinaceidae > Erinaceus > Erinaceus europaeus. The sequence goes on from NC_080163.1 coordinate 131,351,289, forward strand.
TGAAAGACAAAAGAAATTCACATCTTCTTCACTATCCTCATGTAGAGACAAATACAATAGCCCTGAAAAAAGCCCCCAATACACTGGAAACAGTTAAGCCCCCTGAAGAAATCTATAAATCTATAAAAACTAGTCATCCAATGAACTGAAGAAATTATCAGAAGAACCTATCAACAATAACAAATCAAAACCCCATGTGAAAATAAGAGAAATGTTGAGACAAACCCAAGCAAAAAAGAAAGGACTAAAAAAAATTAAAATTAAAGTCAAAGTAGCCAAACTAGAGACCATGGAAGCTGAAAAAAATGAGTAAATAACTGAGCTAACGACCACAGTAAAAAAAAAAAAAAAAAAAAAAGACCACAGTGGAGAGACCTAACAGAATGATGGAAGCAAAAGTCAAATCAGTGTATCTCGGGATGAAGCAATGGAAACCAAGAATAAGGTAAGAGAATATGAAAAGAGAATACAAGACAATTAAAACAATTCCAGAAGCATTTGGGACAGTGTCAAATGGGAAATCAATACCACAGGTCTCCCAAAGGGATAAGGGAGAAAAAAGGGGGAAGAACACATTCTAGATAAAATAATATTAGAGAACTTCCCTCAATCTAGCCAAGAAGACAGAGATACAGATTAAAGAAGACCAGATACAGATTCAAGAATCCCCAACAAAAATCAACTCAGATGTACATATACCAAGACATCTCATAATGAAGCTGATAATATCAAGGATAAAGAAAAGTTCTTGAAGGCATCAAGAGAAAACACAAAAAGTCACCTACAGGGGAAAACTCATAAGATTATCATCAGATTTCTCAACAGAAACTATGAATGGCAGAAATATCCACAAGATATTTAGAGAACTCAATGAGAAAGACTTCTCAAGCAGAATACTCTATAACATCAGACTGTCACTTGGACTGAATGGGAGGATCAAGACCTTCTTGAATAAGGAACTGATGAATGAATCCATTAACACCAAACTTGCTCTTGAAGATATGCGAAAGGAATTTATGTTTTAAAAAGTAGGAGAAGGGGGGCTGGGCAGTAGTACGCCAGGTTAAGTGCACATAGTATGCAATGCAAAGACCTGCAAGAATCCCAGTTCAAAACTACAGGTGGGATGCTTCACAAACAGTGAAGGAGGTCTGCAGGTGTCTATCTTTCTCTCCCCTATCTACCTCCTCCTCCTCTCTCAGCTTCTCTCTTTCCTATCCAATAAAATGGGGAGAAAATGGCATTGAGGAGTAGTGGATTAGAAGTTCCAGCACTGAGCTCCAGTAATAACCCTGGAGGCAAAAAAAAAAAAAGTGAAAGTAGATTACTCAATACTTCTATAAGATAATGGCACTGAAATATCTGATTTCATTGAATTTAATGGACTGAATTCACCCATTAACAGGCAGATAAAAAGTTGAAGGTTGGTCAGGACCCCAGAATAGGATATATATATATGTTATTTCTGGTACTGAGTATTTATTTATTTATTTATTTATTTATTTATTGCCTCCAGGGTTATTGCTGGGACTCAGTGCCTTCACTATAAAACCCTTGTTCCTGACAGCCATTTTTTTTCATTATATTGGATATGTCAGAGAGAAAGTGAAAGAGGAGTAAGATATAGAGAGGGAGAGAGAAAGGTAAGACACCTGTACAATGGCTTCTATGCTTGTGAAGTGTACCCCCTGCAGGTGGGGAGCTGGGAGCTCTAACCAGGATCCTTATGTGGGTCCTTGTACTTTGTACTATGTGTGCTTAACAAGGTGCACCACTGCCCAGCTCCCCTGAGCTTATAATTACTTGATATCTCCTAATCGATGAAAGTTAAGTAACCTTTGGAATGTTTCATGTCACCCAAGGACTGAGACCAGTTAACAAAAGGACCCAGTCACATAACTGGAAGGCTGAAATTTCCATTCCCTCCCCTTAGGCTTCCAGGAAGAGGAGTGAAGGTTAAACTAATTGCAATGACCAGTAAACATTCATGTCTATAGAATAAAACCTCCACAAAGATACAAAAGGACAGGGCTCAGGAAGCTTCTAGTTAATAAATACAAGAAGATCCATAGAAGCAAAGAGAGGGGGAGGGAAGAAAGGAAGGAGAGAGGGAGGGAGAGAGAGAGAGAGAAGGAGAGAGATAGATGGAAAGAGAAGCAAAGATACTAAATAAAGAACAGGAAATGTAAAGTAAGTTTGAGAATGGAAATGATAAAAATTAGGGCATAACAAAATATTAACAAGGGAATTTATGGTGGCACACCCAACTGAAAGCACACATTATCATCCACATGGACTCAGGCTCACACTCCCATCCTTATCTATAACACCTTCACCTCATAAATGATGGAGTGCTGCAAGTCTCTCTCTCTCTCTCTGCCTCTCTACCCTCCCCTTACATTTCTCTCTGTCCTGTCCTATAAAAGGGAAAAATTGGTTTAGACTTTTGAGAGAGTCTGCATATCAATTACACAGCCTATATATTGAAAAGATTCAGTTCGTGTTTTGAAAAACTTTGAGACATACAATTAATTTTCCCCCTCGTATTAATTAACTAGTGATTTATATGACTACATTTTACTAGGAGTGTACATAAACACCATTCCCACCACCAAAAGACTGTGACCCATCCCTCCCAACCACTCCCACCCCCCACTGGCCCAGGACGCTGCATGTCTACTACTCACCACAGGGTTTTTACATTGGTGCCCTACTTACAATTTGGTCAGGTCCTACTTTTAGTTTCCCTTTCAGATCTTCTTCCTCAACTTCTGTTGATGAGTGGAATCATCCCATACTCATCTTTATCTTTCTGACTGAGCTCACTTAACATAATTCCTTCTAGCTTTGTCCAAGATGGGTCAGAGAAGGTGGGTTCATTGTTCTTGATAGCTGCATAGTATTCCATGGTATATATATATACCACAGCTTTCTCAGCCACTCAGAAGCAACCAATAGCACAGCTATATACAAGATACTGGGTACTGTACAGCAAACCCTAACAAAGGACTTTTCAGAGTTAACCCAATTACCAAATAATGTGATGATAACATTAACTATCGATTGTCTTTTTGAACCCTAAGACAGCAGGAACCTCACATCTCCACTATAGAGCCTCTACTTCCCCCAGTCCTGGAACCCTTGCATAGGGCCCACTTTCCCGTATGCCTCTCCCAATCCATATCAAATAATATTGCATCTGCCAATCACAACCTAACCAACACAACGATTGCCACCTCAACATGCTTCACTTCAGACTGTGTCCAGAGACTTCACGTGTGGAATGACAACCCTTCAACTTCATTACTCGAGTGAGACCTTTCCTTTTATAGTATACTCTAATTCCATCTCAGGTGGTTCACTTTCTAACAAAGTCCCAAAACCTAGATATACAACAGTTTCTGTGAGAGAGAGCATATGTTCACACGTATCCATAAACTACTGCAAAATATATACCTGAAAGCAGAAGTGCACTAGAGTTTGCAGTGAGTACCCCCCTAACATTTCCTCTCCACTATTCCAAGCTTTGGGTCCATGATTGCTCAACAATTTGTTTGGCTTCGTATGTTAACTCTCTTTTCAGTCACCAGGTTCCAGATGTCATCAGGATGCCGGCCAGGCTTCCCTAGACTGAAGACCCCACCAATGTGTCCTGGAGCTCTGCTTCCCCAGAGACCCACCCTACTAGGGAAAGAGAGAGGCAGACTGGGAGTATGGAGCAACCAGTCAACGCCCATGTTCAGCAGGGAAGCAATTACGGAAGCCAAACCTTCTACTTTCTGCAACCCACAATGACCCTAGGTCCATGCTCCCAGAGGGATAGAGAATGGGAACGCTATCAGGGGAGGGGGTGGGAAATGGAGATTGGGTGGTGGGAATTGTGTGGAATTGTACCCCTCCTACCCTATGGTTTTGTTAATTAATCCTTTCTTAAATAAAAAATAAAAAAAATTAAAAAAGGGAAAAATTGGCACCAGCAGCAGTATACTTGTCATATAGGCCCTGAGAAATAGTGATAATCCAGGTGACAATAAAAAATAAAATATTTAAAAAATATTAAGTAAGCATAATAGCACACTTGAGAGGGCATAGGGCTCTATGTCTCTTTTCCAATGCTTTCTCTTTTATTTCTTCAATCTCATTATTATTGTTATTACTGAATTATATCATAACTAATAATCTAGATATCTTTAGTAAGTAAAGTGTCTGAGCTCTGTAATCTGCTCCAGCAAACTAACTGAACCCAAAAATGAAGTCATGGAAACCTCCAGACTGTAGGCACTTGGTCAGAAGTATAGCTAACAGCCAAGATTCATAACAAATCCAAAAGAGGAAGGCAGTTTTGAGAGACTGACCTCTACCTGTGGAGTTTGATGCTATCTATTTTCAACTGGTAGTTTCAGAATCGAGTTCAACTGACCTGCAGGACACCTGTTGGTGTATAAAATAGCTTGCTGCTGTAGGGAATATTCCCACCCCTGACATACTGAAATTTGGTTTGAGAATGTAAAAAGGAGTTAACAGTAAAAGGGGAATTTGTCACGGGTGGTATGGAAAAGTGAAATAGTCAATAAGTTAGCAAGTTAGAAGTGGAAGAGAAAAAAAGCATGAAATGAAATTTTCTTAGGAAAGACAGTAAGAAATACTAGGAAAAGAAAACTCACAGTCCTGTTGAAGGACTTCAGAGGAAATATTTTAATCATTTTGAGCAGTGATAAGACTCTGGAAAAAAAAGTCATTTAATTTTGAGTTTTCCTATGTTGCAAATCTTTTTTACAGAGATGTTCTTGAAAAAAAAAAAAACTCATTAGAGTGTTAAGGTAATGGTTCTCCTCCAAAATGTCTACTATTTTATTTTATTACCATGTTACTGCCAGTAGTGCCAAGAACGCTACGTCACTCAATAGCAAATGGGTGGATCAGTGTTTTTCCCCAGAGATAAATTAAGCCACAGTGTGGTAAAAGGCTCTTGGTTTCAAGAGGTGAACAGTTGGATCTTTAATTACAAAGGACTGAAATCTATTACCACACAACAGGGAGTGTGTTTAATTTGCAGAAAGAGAGAAATAACTGGTTTTATTTATTTATTTTTTTTACTTAAATGACCTTAACACAAAAATCCAACAGTCCCGCCTTTTGAAGGAAAATGTATAGTCTCTACCCTGCACATACAGGCAGGTCTTCAGACAAGACACTACTTTCTTTTCAAAACTCAATAAAAAAAGGAATGGCACATACTCTTTGTAGTGTTGTCTACTTGATTTACTGCCATGAGCTTGACTTTTATAAAGCCATGAAATACTCAATTTGCCTATTATTTATAGAAATAGAGCTATATTAGGAAGCAAGTAGGTATTGTATGGAATATAATGTATGGGTTTTTCACTTTACAGCCTGTTTTTTTGTTTTTTTGTTTTTGTTTATGTTGTTATTGTTTTTCCTAAGGAGAGCAATATGTTTTTATTACAGTCAAGTAGTTTGCTGATTCTTCAAGCTTACTAATGACACAAAGAATGCTTTGAAAACATCTATCCTCTTTGCTCTAGGTTCTGAAGATGTCAATTCCACTGTGAGTCTCTGGCAAACAGAAATAAAACCTCAGTAAGTTCTTGCCCCTTAGTTGAGCAAATAGATAGAATATTGTATCAATACAATTTTCTGACTGTGATAATATTTACAAAGTAGTATCACTTCAGGACATAGTAAAGAGTACAAAAGGTAATTAGTACTACTTCCTATATGTCAATCTAAAATTATTTCAAAATAAAGTTTCCTTTATAAAGGAGTAGATATTGAAGTACACTTTTCAACATCAGGCTGCTGCACATCATGACTGAAAATTTATTTTATAACCACAGAAGGAGAGATTTGCAATAGTGAAGGAATTCTCTATGTTGCATAATATAGTCTTACATATATTTGATTAGGTTCATTTATGAATCCTCAAAGAGAAAATGGTTTAGCTTTTTGAAAACCATTCACAAATATGTTATAACTCTCATTTTATATCATTTTATTTGTGTTTTTTTATTATTTTAATTCAGTAAGATCACTTTTGTGGTTCTACCATGACAATAATGATAGCTTTTCATTCTTTCTCTTTTTTTTCCCTTGCTACCAGAGTTATTGTTGGGACTCAGTGCCTGCACAATCAATACATCAGTCTCAGTAGCCTTTGTTTATTTTATTTTTTACTAATTTTTAATAGAGACAAAGAAATTAAGAAGGAGGAGGGATAGTGAGGCAAAAAGAAAGAGAGACATCTGCAATACTGCTTCACCACTTAAGAAGCTTATCTTGTGCAGATAAGGACCCAAGGCTTGATCCCAGGTCCTTGCAAATGGTGACAACTACATTCTACTGGGTGTTCCATTGCTCAGCCCCTGATAACTTTATTTTCATCTACTACCCATGTTTGGAGATAAACAGTATACAGGAGCTTGAATTTTTATTTAATATAATTAACCTGTTCTTCATTCAAAATTTTAAGGCATACTCACTTTTACCCCCTCAAGATCTTAGAGATAAAGACCTTTACTTTATATCTTACTGAGGCTTGGTGGTTTACAGTACAGTTTTTGACATAGAGATACAATTTCTAAGCCCCCCCTCAAGATCTTAGAGATAAAGACCTTTACTTTATATCTTACTGAGGCTTGGTGGTTTACAGTACAGTTTTTGACATAGAGATACAATTTCTAAGCCCATGACGGTCTATAAAATACTTTCATCCTCAACTTAGGCCCTTTTCCACCATCATACACCAAAACCTCAACATCCTCTCCACTCCATCCCTTTCTCTTCTTCCCCAGAGTCCTTTGTTTTGGTGAAATACATAATATCCGGTATAAGCTTCACTTAGTGTTTTCTCTTTCTGCCCTTGTTTTCTAAATTCCACCTATAACTAAGATCATCCAACATTTATACTTCATTTTTTGAATTATCTCACTTGACATAACTCCAAGTTCTATCCAAGATGAGGCAAAGGAGATTACTTCATCATTTTAAATAACTGCATTATATATATAACAACTTTTCTTTCATTTTAAATAACTGCATTTATATATATATATATATAACAACTTTCTGAGCCATTCATATGTCATTAGGCATCTGAGGTGCTTCCTAGTTCAGGGTATTACAAAATGTGCTGCCATGAACATAGGTGTACTTTGGATAGGTGTTTTTATTTCCTTTGGATAAATCCTTATGAGATAAATTACTAGGTCCTAGGGTAGGTGCTGGGCTAGCTTCGCGGGCAGGAGAGAGAGACGACCAGGGACTCATGGCTGAGTGGTACGCAGTTCAGTCTTTATTCATGTGGAACGCGCAATATAAGCTATCTCTAATCACAATCCTATCCTTATATATCCTAAGGCAGAAGAGTCAGGTCTGAAGAGAATGCACGTAGGATAGGGGGTGGGGAGAAGGAAAAAGCATGCAAAACAATGAGGATTAAACCAATGCCCTGGAGGCAGAGTGGTGCGTAGTTAACAGTGGTTATGTAAATAGAATACAGTGTTAAGCAGGGGGGATTAAACCAATGAAACAGAAGGGGTCTTAGAAGCAGAATTTAGAAGCATACCAACAGGTAAGTTTGTGTCCAGTGTTCTGAGATATGTCCAGACAGTTTTCCACAAAGGTTGAATTAATTTACATTCCTACCAGCAGTATACAGTTGTTCTTTACTCCACTTCTTTGACAATAATGTTTTTCTGTCATATTTCTAACTTAGTCATTTGTTACTTTAATACATGTTATTTTAGAGAGAGACACAGAGACCAGAACACTGCTCAGCTCTGGCTTATGGTGGTGCTGGGGACTGAACCGATGTCCTTTCTAATATATGCCATTCTCAGTTCTTCTTCTAGCGTTTGCCCTTCTTCCGTAGCCAGTCAACAGCAAAGCTGTCAGGAGCTGCTTGTTGCTGGCTTTGAAAGTGACTGGGATCCATGTGGATTCAGTCGGCTAGGCTAGGAAGGATGGTCATTTTCCCCAATGAATGGGTACTCACGGGATGCACCACGAGAAGGTCGATCCAATGCAACCCGCCATTCTCAGTAGTATAAAGTGATAGGTACCTCATTTTTGTTTTTATTTTTCTAATAGACAATGGATTTGAGCACTTTCCTATATGTCAGTTGTTTCTCTGAAATGAGAGCACATGAGAAAGTACTCAAATTAGTTCACTCCATATACCACAGACCTACAGCCAGCATCATTCTCAGTGGTGAGAAAGTGTAATGTTTCCCTCTTAAGTGTTAAATCAGGTAAAAGATAGGGCTTCCCACTGTCATCATTAATTTTCAACATAATCTTGGGGGTTCTAGCTATAGCAATTAGGTAAGAGAAAGTAATTAAATGGATACAGATTGGAAGAGCAGAAGTAGAACTGTCACTTTTCGCAGATGATCTAATAGTATATGTAGAAAATCCCAAAGACTACAGTAGAAAATTCCTGGAAATCATTAAGCAATATAGTAAGATGACAGGGTACAAAATCAGTGGTATTCCTCTATACAAAAACTCAATCCCTTTTTACCTCCTGTAAAAAACCTGTTCACCAAAATATCTGAGTCACTAAAGGAAACAGAAAGAGATACAAAGAAATAGAAAGATACCCTGTGCTCATAGATAGGAAGAATTTAAATAGTCAAAATGACCATCCTACCCAGAGCCATAGACAGCTTTAACATCATCTCTATCAATGTACCACCAAATGTATGTAAGGGAATAGAACAAAACCTGTAAAACTTTATGTAGAACTAGAAAATACCTAGAATTGCCAAAGAAATCTTGAGGAAAAAGACCAAGACTGGAGACATCACAGTTCTTGATCTCAAATGATTCTACAGGGCTATTCTAATAGACATAGATATATATATATATATATATATGATAGAATTGAGAGGTCCCCAAATGATCTCTCACAAGTATGAACATGTAGTTTTTGAAAAGATGGCCCAAAACATCAAATGGAAAAAAGAGAGTCTCTTCAAAAAATGGTTCTGGGGAAATTGTGTTGAGACACACAGAGGAATGAAACTGGACAACACAAAATGATCCTACACAAACGTCAACTCCAAGAGGGTCAAAGGCATGGATATTAGACATAAAATACATAGAAGAAAACAATGACAGAACACTTCAGGATCTATGCTTTGCAAATTTCTTCAAAGGCTCAAGTCCAACAGCAAGAAAAAAAAATAACATGACTACATCATAATGAAAAGCTTCTGCACATCAAAGAAACCATCACTAAAGCAAAAAGATGCCCACCAGAATGGAAGAAGATCTTTAAGAACATGCATTAGAAAAAATGTTTATATTCAAAGTACACTAAATTCAGAAGAAAAAACAAACAACAAAAAAGCAGCCCCACTAAAAATATGGGGCAAGGACATGGGCAGATTTTTCACCAAAGAAGAGAACTGATGGACCAGCAGACACATGAGTCACATATTGGTCACTGAAGTTGTGAAAAGAGAGTGCATATTGTTTGCTTACTGATATTGAATCATTCTACATAATATTTTTAACAGGTGGTGAAATACTATCTTGTCTCTTTGTTAACTTCTGTTCTATTTATTCAACTGCTTATTTCCCTGTCTTTAGTACTTAGCTCTTCTTGGAATTGTAACTGTACCAACCTATAGCATTGTCTCTAGTTGTTTTTGAGGTCTTTAATTTAATCTTATTTTGTTTTTATTGGTGAATTTCCTTTTAAGTGATGATTATTTTACCTACTGGTCATTCCAGATGGAACAACAGTCTGTGGGTCACATCTTTCTTTGTCAGTGACATATGATTTTGCAATTATCATTTCAAAAGTAAGTTTATAAAATCTAGTGGATCTCTGAAGCAGACACAGAGATGAAATCCTCAAAAGTTTAAATTAATTGGTCTCTTTTTGTCTTCTAGGAAAAAATATAAATTTCAACCTTGGCTGTAACTTGGTTGTAACAGGATATATATGCAATAATGTAAGAGCATGTGGCTAATGAAAATGTAACTTGTTCAAATGTTCTACATTATAAAACAAATGCTATGTTCTACAGTATAAAACAAATGCTAGATTTCAAAGATGTAATGTAATAATGCTTTACATAACTCATTTATATTAGTGATTTCTAATATTTGTTATAGTCTAATATATATATATCACTTCTTTCACATATTGAGAACCCTCTTTCCACAAGGACCATGTTCCTGAATTTCCTAGTGGAGGTACTGTCAGAATTCTTCACTGTTTGCCTGAATTTCATCATGCCTATTTTCTTAAAATGTTCAGCCTTGCTTAAATCAAACTCACAAAATATTTAAGATTAAATAGCATATACAGGGACATGAAACTTATATATCTCTCATTAATAGTTTTCTAAGTTTTAAAATCATTCAGCAGTATTATTCTATCATCCAGATGAGAAAAATATATTTATCTTTATTATCAAATATACTTGTATAACACTAAAATGTTTAAAATTGATAATAAATTTTCAGTACATTGAAATTGTCAGTAGATTAATTTGTATTTTATTCTGTATTTACCTTAATAAAAAATAACTGGAGTTTAATGGTAGAATTTATATTATTCCTTCAAATTTAAAAGATCCCACATAATAATTGATATAGAAAAATCCATGTCACAGATATAGAATTTATGAAGCATAATAATAACTGACCACTCATAATCTCAGTACATAAGAATTAGAAGATTAGCAATGCCAGAGGTCAATATGTATTCTTTCCTTACTCTATGCTTTAATACTGCAAGAGAGACAACCATTATCCAATGTTTTATCATTCTCTCATTGTTTTCTTAAAACATTTTTCACAATGTGTACTTAGAATAACATGTTGTTCATGGATGTTTGTTTTACGTCATTGTATTTTTCAATGATTTTGAAAATGTTACATTGCAAATGCCCATGTGTGTTGCAGTAGATAGTGTACATTCACGTTGTATAACAGTTCAATGTGAAATATCAGAAATTTCACGGTTCATAAAATGGCAGGTTAAAAAATACTCAATTTTTCATTTCTAAAACACAGCAAACAAGAATTTAATGAATCAACTGCTGGGTAATAGCAATTGTAAGAACACTTAAAACTCCATTTACAGAGAAATATATTGATAACATCTATTTTAATCACATTTGATATCTGCTTAGAAAACTGAGTATTCACATGCTCTATGACGCAGTTATTTCCATTCTGATATATATTTACTATAAAAGCTTTCACGGTGGGGTAGATAATTTTTCATTCCTAAAGCTTTTAGATAAATGAGTTACTTTCTGTTTCATACTATAAAATAATCACACTACAGAAATTATTGTATATCCCACTGCACATCTGAAATAATTTTTTGTAAACATTTTTTTTCTTTCTTTTACCAGAGCACTGATCAGCACTGGCTTATGATTGTGCAGGGGATTGAACCTGGGACTTCGAAGTATGTGTCTGTTTGCATAACCTTTATGCTATCTACTCCCACCCTGAAATCATACTTTATAGTGAATATATATCAGAATGGAAATAACTGGGTCATAGAACATATAAATTAGTCAGTTTTCTAAGTGAATACCAAATGTTATTAAAATTAGATGTATCAATATATTTCTCTGTAAATGGCATATTAAGTATTCTTAAAATTGACACTGCCCAGCAACTGATTTATTAAATTTTTAAATTTTGAAGAAGTCATTAACCAAGATATGCCATAATTTATAAATGAATAAAAATAATTCAGAATATCTAAAATTTATTGTTTACATTATACAAGATATAATGATTAGATTAAGGAGATATTAAAAAAAAGAAAGATATCAAATGGAGTTTGATTCTGTGCTGAGCCATATGTTGGATTTAGAAGACAAAGATTTTAATCTGAGATTATCAAAAAATATATTTTATTAATAAAAGTCTTTTTATATTGCTTTCACTTTAGTATTTCGCTTTTAATTTGTAAGTTTGGTTATATTTTCTACAACTGAACTTTTAAAATTATATATTAAAGGTTGTCATTTTGGAAAAATTCATGTACATAAAATATTTCCAAATAACAACATTTTCTCTGCTCAGAATGCTCCCTAAAGAAGAAAATTTTATATATTCTAGAAGCACCATTAGTTTCTTTATGGAAAAGCTATTTAAATGATATTTTTGCTTTATTTTTTTACAGACACTAAGGGTCTTATGTATAATCATATGTTCTGAATACAAAATACGTAAATTAAACTTATGGCTGCTACCATATAATAATAGTTTTTTACAGTTTCTTGTTTTCTGTGTTTATGTCATGACCTCGATTTCAACTGAAATCAAAATTCCATTAATAGCTTACTATTTATATTATTCGCTTACACATTGCTAGAATATATAGCCCATCTACATTTTATTACCTTCACCTTGACTTTATCTATAAAAAAGAAATATAATAAAAAAGGGAAAGAGTACTGACATGTGTTAATTTCATATTCCCCTTTAGGTACTATATATGGTACTTTGTATATAGTAACTCAAAAATATCATTAAAATTATTAGTTTTTACTAAATAAACAAATAAACTCAGAGATATAGCAGGATTTGCTTAAGGTTATATAGTTAAAAAATGACAGAGCTGGAAACATTCAATCAACGCATAAGATTGTTTTACCAATAGAGAGAGTTGGTTTTTCCAGTCTTTATAACAATCCTTACTTCCTAAAATACAACTAAGAAAATTTACCAAGTAAGAAAAGTAGAGATTCTAGTTTTTATGACAGATTGCTAGTAATTTAAATTTGTTATTTAAATAATTTCAATTCTTTGTCCTAAACTAAATTTATAGTTTCCCTTCTAATTCTCAGCATTTTCTATGACAAATCAAGTTGTTATTGGAACGCCATAACAGCAGCTTAGCTCATCTTTTTTCTTTTTTTTATTTAATAAAGTATTAATTAACAAAACCATAGGATAGGAGGGGTACAATTCCACACAATTCCCACCACCCAATCTCCATTTCCCACCCCCTCCCCTGATAGCGTTCCCATTCTCTATCCCTCTGGGAGCATGGACCCAGGGTCATTGTGGGTTGCAGAAGGTAGAAGGTCTGACTTCTGTAATTGCTTCCCTGCTGAACATGGGCGTTGACTGGTTGCTCCATACTCCCAGTCTGCCTCCCTCTTTCCCTTGTCAGGTGGGTCTCTGGGGAAGTGGAGCTCCAGGACACATTGGTGGGGTCTTCAGTCTAGGGAAGCCTGGCCGGCATCCTGATGACATCTGGAACCTGGTGACTGAGTAATGAAGCTGAAGGGTTGTCATTCCACATGTGAAGTCTCTGGACATAGTCTGAAGTGAAGTATGTTGAGGTGGCAATCACTGTGTTGTTTAGGTTGTGATCAGCAGATGCAATATTATTTGATATGGATTGGGAGAGGCATACGGGAAAGTGGGCCCTATCCAATGGTTCCAGGACTGGGAGAAGTAGAGGCTCTATAGTGGAGATGTGAGGTTCCTGCTGTCTTAGACAATCGATAGTTATTGTTATCATCACATTATTTGGTAATTGGGTTAACTTTGGAAAGTCCTTTAGTTAGGGTTTGCTGGACAGTACCCAGTATCTTGTATATATAGCTGTGCTATTGGTTGCTTCTGATCTACTTGGTCTAGGCTTTTGAGAGAGTCTGCATATCAATTACACAGCCTATATATTGAAAAGATTCAGTTTGTGTTTTGAAAAACTTTGAGACATACAATTAATTTTCCCCCTCTCGTATTAATTAACTAGTGATTTATATGACTACATTTTACTAGGAGTGTACATAAACACCATTCCCACCACTAAAAGACTGTGACCCATCCCTCCCAACCACTCCCACCCCCCACTGGCCCAGGACGCTGCATGTCTACTACTCACCACAGGGTTTTTACTTTGGTGCCCTACTTACAATTTGGTCAGGTCCTGCTTTTAGTTTCCCTTTCAGATCGTCTTACTCAACTTCTGTTGATGAGTGGGATCATCCCATACTCATCTTTATCTTTCTGACTTAGCTCACTTAACATAATTCCTTCTAGCTCTATCCAAGATGGGTCAGCGAAGGTGGGTTCATTGTTCTTGATAGCTGCATAGTATTCCATTGTGTATATATACCACAGCTTTCTCAGGCACTCATCTGTTGTTGGCCACCTTGGTTGCTTCCGGGTTTTAGCTATTATGAATTGTGATGCTATGAACACAGGAGTACACACCTCTTTTTGGTTTGGTGGATAGGACAGAGAGAAATGGAGAGAGGAGGGGGAAGACAGAGAATATAGAGAAAGACACCTGCAGACCTACTTCACTACTGTGAAGCCACTTCCCTACAGGTAGGGAGCCAGGGCTCGAACTGGGATCCTTACGCCAACCCTTGCGCTTTGCACCACCTGCCTTAACCCGCTGCGCTACAGCCCAACTCCTTCTATTTCCCTTTCTAACTTCTTCCCCCCACTTCAATTTCTCTCTGTCCTATAAAATACATATGGGGAGGGAAGGAAATGGAACAATCCCTAGAAGCATATGCCCTTCCAAAACTGAACCAAGAAGAACTACAAAATCTAAATGCACCAATCACAGACAAAGAAATTGAAACCATTATTAAGAATCTCCCCAACAACAAAAGTCCTGGACCAGATGGCTTCACAAACGAATTCTACAAAACTTTCAGGAAACAGTTAGTACCCATACTTCTGAAGCTTTTCCATAAGATTGAAGAAATAGGAATACTCCCTTCCACCTTTTATGAAGCCAACATCACCCTGATACCAAAAGCTGATAAGGACAGAACAAAAAAGGAAAACTACAGACCACTATACCTGATGAACATAGATGCCAAAATATTAAACAAGATCTTGGCCAACTGGATACAGCAACATATCTAAAATATTGTTCATCACGACCAAGTGGGATTCATCCCAGGAATGCAAGGCTGGTTCAACATCCGTAAGTCAATCAATGTCATTCACGACATCAATAAAAGCAAAGCCAAAAACCACATGATTATCTCAATAGATGCAGAGAAAGCCTTTAACAAAATGCAACACCCATTCATGCTCAAAACTCTACAAAAAATGGGAATAGATGGGAAATTCCTCAAGATAGTGGAGTCTATATATAGCAAACCTACAGCCAACATCATACTCAATGGAGAGAAGCTGAAAGCATTCCCCCTCAGATCGGGGACTAGACAGGGCTGTCCACTGTCACTGTTACTCTTCAACATAGTATTGGAAGTTCTTGCCATAGCAATCAGGCAACAGAAAGAAATCAAAGGAATACAGATTGGAAGGGAAGAAGTCAAGCTCTCACTATTTGCAGATGAAATGATAGTATATATTAAAAAAAAAACCTAAAGAATCCAGCAGAAAACTACTGGAAGTTATTAGGCAATATAGCAAGGTATCAGGCTACAAAATCAATGTACAAAAATCAGTGGCATTTCTTTATGCGAACACTAAATCTGAAGAAGAAGACATCCAGAAATCACTCCCATTTACTGTTTCAGCAAAATCAATCAAATACCTAGGAATAAAGTTGACCAAAGAAGTGAAAGACTTATATACTGAAAACTATGAGTCACTACCCAAGGAAATAGAAACTTATACCAAGAAATGGAAAGATATCCCATGCTCATGGATTGGAAGAATAAATATCATCAAATGAATATTCTCCCCAGAGCCATATACAAATTTAATGCAATACCCATCAAAGTTCCACCAAGCTTCTTTAAGAGAATAGAACAAACACTATAATCATTTATCTGGAACCTGAAAACACCTAGAATTGCCAAAACCATCTTGAGGAAAAGAAACAGAAATGGAGGCATCACACTCCTAGATCTCAAACTATATTATGAGGCCATCATTATCAAAACATAAACCTATAAGATACATCAAATTAAAAAGCTTCTACACAGCAAAAGAAACCACTACCCAAACCAAGAGACCCCTCACAGAATGGGAGAAGATCTTTGCATGCCATACATCAGACAAGAGGCTAATAACTAAAATATAGAAAGAGCTTGCCAAACTCAACAATACAAAAACAAATGACCCCATCCAAAAATGGGGAGTGGATATGGACAGAATATTCTCCACAGATGAGATTTACAAGGCTGAGAAACACATGAAAAAAAAATGCTCCAAGTCTTTGACTGTCAGAGAAATGCAAATAAAGACAACAATGAGATACCACTTCACTCCTGTGAGAATGTTATACATTAGAAAAGGCAACAGTAGCAAATGCTGAAGAGGTTGTGGGATCCAAGGAACCCTACTGCATTGCTGGTGGGAATGTTAATTGGTCCAACACCTGTGGAGAATAGTCTGGAGAACTCTCAGAAGGATAGAAATGGACCTACCCTATGATCCTTCAATTCCTCTCCTGGTGATATATCCTAAGCAACCGAACATACCCATCCAAAAAGATCTGTGTACACATATGGCCTTGGCAGCATAATTTGTAATAGCCAAAATCTGGAAGCAACCTAGGTGTCCAACAATAGATGAATGGCTGAGCAGGTTGTGGTGTATATATACACAATGGAATACTACTCAGCTATAAAAAATGGTGACCTCACCGTTTTCAGCCAATCTTGGATGGACCTTGAAAAAAATCATGTTAAGTGAAAAAAGTCAGAAACAGAAGGATGAATATGGGATTATCTCTCTCTCAGGAAAAAGCTGAAAAACAAGATCAGAAAAGAAAACACAATTAGAACCTGAACTGGAATTGACATATTGCACCGAAGTAAAAGACTCTGGGGTGGCTGGGTGGGGAGAATACAGATCCAAGAAGGATGAGACAGAGGACCTAGTGGGGGTTGCACTGTTACATAGAAAACTGAGAAATGTTATGCATGTACAAACTATTGTATTTACTGTTGAAAGTAAAGCATTGATTCCCCAAAAAAGAAATAAAAAAATGGCTAATTAGTATAATGACTCTGTCCATATCAGAGTTTGATACAAAGTTGCTACTACCTTCTTTTGCCCCTTATCCCTTTATTTTTTGCTGGGAGGTATATAGAGATAGGACAAAAGTTTCCATGGCATCTCCCATGCTTTGTGCTACTCTGCTACATCCCACTGGTCAGCACTAGTCACAGTGGACCCAATCCTCCCGCAAAGGAAACTAGGGCTTTTACTTTCCCCCAAGTCTCAAAGCAGGAAGTGTGATGGAGGAGCATCCTGCTAGGTTCTGCTATACCCCTTATTTGTCATATCAAATACCCAAATGCTCACCAGACACTTCTTCATTCTCACTTTCATTCTCACCAGACACTTCTTCACAAACCTTGAAAGCACTCTTTTTTTTTCTTCAAAAGAGTAAACATAAAGGCTGCCTGGCTTCAGCTTCTATCCAAGTGATGCACAGTCCTTTCCTGCTTGTAAACCCGCTAATCTTTTCCTGAGTTCATATATTCCTTGTAAAACTTAAAACAGTGAGTATTACTAAGATTCTCTTTTGCTAATCCCTTCTCCTAGAGCTCATAAGAAACAAGGTTTCCCTTCCAAGTATACTCTAGAACCAGCTATTTCACCTAGCAAAATTTTTCTTGAAGCTCTCAGGATTTATGGGTAAGAAGACTACTGATGAAATGAGTCATTGTATATAATACAATGGTGAATTCGTGATGAATTTCTTTTCAGGGACAACACTCTTGATTATGTCTTGCTTATTCCATGGTTGTTTTGTCATGTAGAGAGAATGAATCATTTCCCCCGATTTTTGCTACTATAAAATCAGTAAGTTTGTCATAAACTTTGTATAATAATTTTTTTTTAAAACTTGGACTTAGGAAATATATAGAACATCAGATAATGAATTTAGCAATTAGCTAACCCTTTTTTCTATATATACATTTGCACTGACCTTTTTCTAAATATATGTATTTCCTTAGTTATGTATTTAACCAATTTATGACCTTCTTAGGGTAAAATCTAGAATAAAAAAAAAAGGAAATAAAGGCTAGCTGGTGAAATATTGCAGTGGTACTGTCCAAATTGTATCCTTGAGAAACCAGAAGGCCCAGAATCACCATATGCCAGAGCTGAGCAGTGTTCTGATTCTCTCCCTCTCTCTCTCTCTCTCTCTCCCCCTCATAAAAAATTCATTTTTTTAAAAAAATAGTAACTACAGTAAAATAAGAAATAAAGCTTTATGATTATTTGGAGACTCTCCCATTTTTAACCCTCCCTCCCTAAAATAATTTACTTATAGAATATAAATTATGGGCAATAAAGATTCTGATATATTAATTGTTTTTAAAGAAATGCAGATCACTGTGGAACTATACCCAGTGATTACAATCTTGTAAACCACTATTCATCACAAATTTAAAAAATGGCTTGAGAAAAAAATTAAGAAATGTTGATCTTTTATTCAGGTTAATAGTAACCTTTAAAAATGACCTGTTATAGAGAAGATGCCTGTTAAATCATTTTTAATTTGCTGATGATTGACAAGGGATGTCAAGAGGTCTCTCACTTTCTCTCTGGAGGGGACATTAACACAGCTGCTCACACACAGATTAATGGTCCATATATTCCATTCTCTTGTTGCTGACCAGCTGATAAGGCACATAATTGTCCTTAACAATTGAGCATAATTAATTCCTGCCTTAGGTAACTATTTTGGATGTTACCTTTAGTAATTAAAGCATGATTGATAGGCCCTATTTTGTTATCTTAGCAATTTAGCTGAATCTGTGATCCCTACTTATGCATTCTTAGAAAATCACACACAACAAGTAGTTTTAGCCAGGAAATGTCCTTTTGTTCTTTCCTTCCTTCTCTTTTATTGTTATTATTTATTTGTCACCAGGGACAACTGCCTGCAGGATGAATCCAACTCCTGTTGGCCATGTTTACCTTTATAATTGACAGGACAAAGAGAAATTAAGGGGGGGAGACTGAATGGGAGAGAAATAGAGATACCCATAGCCCTGCTTCACCACTTGTGAAGCCTTCCTACTGCCAGTGGAGAACAGGGACTTGAACCTGGATCCTTGAACATGATAATGTGTGTACTCAACCACATGCCTCACTGTCCAACCCCCTTCTATTCTCATAGATTCTAGAAAACATCATAAAATACTGATAGATGCTCTGTCTCTTTGTGATGACGTGCCCTTTCAGTACATAGTTGAAGCACATTTATATATCACTTTTGGGGGCAATGAATATTTTGAATTTAGGATGTCACCAAGGCACATGCTCTTGATATGCAAGTTCAGCAGCACAAGAAAGTAATGTCAGGGGGAAAGTTAATATGCAGAGTCATGGAATATACATACCATCAGGATACTGAACCAGAGATAGATTTCATTACCTTATGAGTTCCCCATGTGTGTCCTGGATCACATATCTGTTACATCAGAGGACAATGGGGATCTGTTGGTACTATGTGTAAGCCTGATAGAGCTTAGGGAGAACCACCCCCATCCTTGGATGGAGGTCTGAGAAGATAACCTCTTGGTAAGTCTCTCTCAACCAAGGTGAGCATAAGGGGGGAAACTCAGACTTGGTTCTTTTCTTCTTGACTCTCAGGCCCACAGAAACCCCAGTACTTCCCTCCATTAACTGCAGGCCACATGGCCGCAGATTCACTTATTCAAAGTCACCTTCTGATCACAGAAGAACACACCTTATCACACACTTCATCACACACCTCAGACCCCAGACAAGAGAAATTCCAAACTATATGGCTTTTTGATATCCATCTTCTCTCTGCCTCACCCTATGGGCTTAACCCCCATGCTTCTCTCAGATACCTTTGGATAATTAAGTTGCTTGCGTCATGGAGAATAACTGTCTTGTATCTCATCAATTCCTGTCATACCAGCCCCCTACCTTAGGGGCATGCCGACCGTTAAGAAACCTGTAATTTCTGACATATTTAAACAATAATTTCCTTCATTGCTTTTCTATTTAACTCATGTCCACTTTGCTAATAAACAGATTCTATGGATTCTACGGATTCTAGGATTCTAGGATTCTAGGCACACTAAGAGTCCCCTGGTGTCTTTTACTTCGTGTCACCCCTGTCATGAGCGAGAAAGAACCAGTCTGTTACCTTTCCCCTGGAGACCACTCCAACCAGAGAGAGAGTGATACCGAAAGGGATCTTCTCCCAAGAGAAGAGAAATGAGATGTTCGCATTAGGATATGCAATTTCCACATTTTCAAAAAGTAAATAGGCAGAAGTTGAGGCATAGTTGCAAAGGGAAGACATGGTTCATGGGAGATATAAAACATACTTCCACCATTACATTCTAATCCACAACTCACATGCATTGTAGGTAAGTATCATCCATTTGATTCACCACTGTAGCCCTCGTCATTAGATTTCAGTTTATGAATGACTTCCAAAGCTTTTCAAAGAGCTGAAATCTCCTAGGCCTCCAAATATCAATAACATTATATTTTTGTTAAAATAGGTTAATACTTAGCTACCTAGTGTTCTTTTATCTGTTTTCATTCTCTGCCATAGTTGTTTTTATGTAAATTTATTTATTTATTTATAAAATAAAAAACACTGACACGACCATAAAAGAAGAGAGGTACAATTCCACACAATTTTTAGCACCAGAGTTCTGTATCCCATTCCCTCCCTTGAAAGCTTTCCTGTTCTTTATCCCTCTGGGAGCATGAACCCATCGTAATTATGGGGTTCAGAAGGTGGAAGGTCTGGCTTGTGTAATTTCTTCTCCATCGAACATGGGCATTGGTAAGTTGATCCATACTCCCAGCCTATCCCTAGCTTTCCCTAGTGGGGCAGGGCTCTGAGAGGTGGGGGTCCAAGTTTCATAAGTAAAATTCAACTCAAGGGGAAATATTCATATTTATTTTTATTTCTTATATATATTAACATTTTTTATTATCTCTATTTATTTATTGGATAGAGACAGCCAGAAGTCAAGAAGGTAGGGGAAGATAGAGAGAGATAGAGATAGAGAGATACCTACAACACTGCTTCACCATTCACAAAGCTTTCCCCCTACAGGAGGGGAGAGGGGACTTGAACTCTTGTCCTTGCACATTGTGTAACATGTGCGCTCAACCAGGTACACCACCACTCAGCCCCAAAATATCCATATTTAAATAAGCTATCTTTCATTTTTTAATCCCTCTTATCATTAAAAGTGAAAACTGAGCAATCCTCACAATTTCAGTAAACAGACATCTTTCCTTACTATAGCAATTACTTAATTTGTAATCCTGAAGGGAACCCCAGGAGGTTTTCTAACTGATCATTCTACCAACAGTGATCTCTCTTTATGTCATATGGCAAAGATGCTAAGTGGTCTTATACTATGTTACAAGACTTACTGATTTCATTATCTTAAAATCTACACTAGTTCATAACTGCCCTAAGTAGCTTTTCCATGACTCAATCAGCTCTACAGTACTTCTGTATAAATGTAAAAGTAGGGACCAGGTTGTGGAGCACCCATAAAGCACACATGCTACCATGCATAAGGACCTAGGTTCAAGATCCTAATCCCCACCTGAAGGGGGGAAGCCTGAAGAGCTGTGAAGCAGTACCACAGGTGTCTCTATTTCTGTCTTTTTTTTTTTTTGCCACCAGGGTTATTGCTGGGTGCCTGCGTCACATATCCACTGCTCCTAGCTGCTATTTTTTTTCCATTTTATTGGATAGGACAGAGAGAAGTTGAGAGGAGAGAGGGAGATAGGGAGGGAAAGAGAAAGAAACCTGAAGACCTGCTTCACAGCTTGTGAATATTTCCCCCTGCAGGTTGGGAGCCAGGGACTAGAACCCGGATGCTTGCACAGGTCCTTGCACTTAGTATATGTGTGTTTAGCCAGGTATCCAGGTGCTCCACCATCCAGCCCCTTATTTCTCTCGTTTCTCTCTCTTCCCCTCTCTCAGCTTCTCTCTGTCTTCCTGAGAAGAGGAAGGGAGGGAGGAAGGAAGGAAGGGAGGAAGGAAGGAAGGAAGGAAGGAAGGAAGGAAGGAAGGAAGGAAGAAAGGAAGGAAGAAAGGAAAGAAGGCACCTCAGAGAAGATTCGTTGTGTAGAAATTGAGTTCCAGTGATAACCTTTATGGCAATAAAATAATAAATATAACAGTAACTACATATTAACATCAGACTATGAATCACACATATATCAAACTATATAATTTGCACTACATATGTATTCTCTCTATATATACACATTCATATCACATACAATATGTTTTATCATATACACGTTTTCCTTTTTTTTTTTTTTCTTACCAGAGCACTGCTCAGATCTGCCTTATGGTGGTGTGAAGGATTGAACCAGGGACTTTGGAGCCTCAAGCCTGAGAGACTCTTTGCATAACCACTATGCTATCTACCTTCACCCACATATATACATACGTGTGTGTGCATGTGTGCATGTGTGTGTGTGTGTGTGTGTGATTCATAGTCTGATATAGACAAATGGAAAGAGAATCAACAATTTTCTTGATACTTCTTAATGCTTTAAATAAGTTTTCCATTTTTTCCCACTTTTGTTTAATTTTAAAACATCTAGATTGAAGTGTGATTTACAAGGCATTAAATGCTACCCATTTTGTAATGTACAATTCAATTATTTTTGAAGTTATTAAGATAAGCAACCACCATCAAAATCCAGTTTTAGACCATTTCCATCAACCCCAAAAGATTTCTCATGTCCATTTGTATTTACCCTGTTTCCATCCAGCCCCCAGGAAGCCACTTTAGTCTATAAATTGTTTTTTTCTAGACATTTCATATAAATGGAATCACACAACAAATATTTCTTCTGCTATGTTATTTGTTACTATCAGCATAATGTTTTGAAGTTCATTTATGACACAGTATATCTGCAGTACTTTCTTTTCAATCGCCATCAAGGTTATCATTGGGGCTCAGTACCAGCACTATGAATACATGGTTCTAAGTGGCCATTTTTGCTTCTTCCCCTCCCCCCTTCTATTGTATTGGATATGGACAGAGAGAAACTGAGAGGAGAGGGGGAGACAGAGAAGGGGAGAGAGGGTGGGGGAGATAGCATAATGGTTATGCAAACAGACTCTCATGCCTGAGACTCCAAAAGTTCCAGGTTCAATCCCCTGTACCACCATAAGCCATAGCTGATCAGTGCTCCTGTATCTCTCTCTCTCTCTCAAAAGTAAAATAAATAAAACATTTTTTTTAAAAGAGAGAGAAGGGAGAGAAAGATAAGATGCCTGCAGACCTGCTTCACTGCTAGTGAAGTATCACCCTGAAGGTGGGGAGGGAGCTCAAAACCAGTCCTTGCATATGGTAGTAGTTGTTACCAAAAGTGCACCTGTGACTTGCAGGAGGAAAGTTCACAAGTGGTGAAGCATGGCTGCAGGTGTCTCTCTGTCTCTTTCCCTCTCTCCCCTCCCCTCTCAATTTCTGTCTCTATTCAATAATAAATAAATAAAGTGCACCTGCAGTTCTTTTATTTTGAACTGAGTACTACAAATATGAGGTATTCATTAAATGAATATACATCTGGCTTACCAATTTACCAACCCATACAAATTTTGATTATCCCTAAATGTTATCTATAATAAATAATGCTGCTATATTTGAATACTCACATACAAGTCTATAGTGAACACATGTTTTAATTCCTCTTAAGTATATTCCTAATGGAATTTCTGGGTTGTATGGTATGGTCATACTTAACTATCCACAAACCAGCAAACAATTTTCCAATAGCTGTATCATTTTACATTTCCATTTGTAAAGTCTGAGGTTCCATTTTCTCCACATGGTTGCCAATGCTAGTCTTATCTTTTAAATTATAGGCATTCTAATGAGTGTGACATGTTATTCTATTGTTGTTTTAATTTGACTAATGATGTTGAACATTCTTTCATGTGTTTATCAGTCTTACAAACATCATCTTTGATGTCTTTTCACATATTTTATCCATTTATAGCTCATTGAAATGTAATTTATATGATATAATGATATAGTCCATCCATTAAAAGTATACAATTCAATTATTTTTCTATATTTAAAGAGTTGTACCACCATCACCATTATCTAATTTCAGAACATTTCATCATCCCAAAAAGAAAACATATCCAGTAAAAATCAGTCGCTGTTACCCATCTCTCAGTTTTTAAATTGGGTTTGTTATTATTACTGTTGAGCTGTAAGAATCCTCTAATAATCTTGATACAAATCATTTATCATATATACCATATATACATATGTGTGTAACATATATATGTATATATGTTATATGTATATATGTATATATGTTATATATATGTTATATGTATATATGTTATATGTTATATATGTATATATATATATATATTTCTGCAAATATTTATCCCAGTGTGTTGCTTGTCTATTTCACAAAGATGTATTTTGGAATGAAATTTTTTGAGATGAGGTTTTGCCTTTTTTTTATATGGATTGTGCTTTTGGTATTGGAGAATTCTTTGACTAACACAAGATCACACAGATTATTAAAATGCTTAACCCTATGCAGAAAAAAAATGCTATCCTTGGGAGAAAATTGAATCTCATAGTGTTAAGTAACTTCCTTAGGGTATACAAATTAATAATCAAGTTCATACATTTTGCCCTTACATTTTAAGAAGGGGCTTTTTACTGTTTACTTTAATAAGTAGATATTAAATATTGAATATTTAAAATAAAGCCTTACAATGTGAACTTGTATATTGAGTTTCAAATGAAAGGCAAATAATGTGTGCTATTACTGCATTAACAGAAAAAGATGGTTTTCCATAGTACTTTGAAGAACTGTGTGACTGATTAATTAACAGTATACCTAATAATAAAGGGGGAAGTGCTGAATTTTGTATATATGATTAGAAAATATTAGCTAAAACATTTATAGTTTATATAATATTGGCACTTTTTTGAGTTAACATTTTGCATTGTGGGAAAATTCTGAAATCATTTATTAGAAAAACTTATAACAATTAAATAAACAACAGATGTCATATAAAATTAGTATGCTGTATATGGAGAAAAGAGAAAAAATCTGCCACTCACTTTCTAGTCTCTGAAGTAGGTGGTAATAGTAGTTTCTTCTCTTTGTAATTATAGAGAAAGTAAAGTAAAAATAGAAAACAGCAACACAAAAGCATATTCAAATGCTTCTAATAGGCTCCTTTGCATCTTAAAAGAAATTTGCTATTGTATTAGTTATTTTTCATTGAGTTGTAGTGATTTTGAATTAGTAATGCTTTCCATATATATTCTCCGACATTTAAATCTATTGAGATTCCCCAGTGGTAAATCAGACATGAGGATCATCTGATAATAATAAGACATTCTAAAAAATAGCATCAAGGACATGATGTATTCACATATTTATGACAAGTTTCTGGCATCTCGAGAACAGCCAGAACATTCATACTCTGGGTATGATTCTTTATAAGTCCTCACACCTTGATTTTATAATTTTCAGCACCATCTGTGCCCTTGCCTACATTCACACATTGCTTCCATTACTCTTTACAGCTTAGCATCTTTACCTGTCAAGCCCACAAATTATTATCTGAATGATATCCACAAAGCAATTTTCATTGTGCTGCTAAGTTTTCCTCCAAAATATTCTATATCGATGTAAAAATACCTACAATCTTTTGAAATTTGGCAAGGGAAACAAGACTTTCATTCCCATCAACAACAGTGATTCAGGCTGGACTTTGGAAAATCACTCCTAAGTTCTATATTCTGAACTGGAAAATGAAAACAATAGGTCATCCTCCCCACAAATGCTGTGAGTCTAGAAAGTACACTAGGTGTCTTTGTGGGGTGGGAGGCTTTAGAAGGGGGTTGAGCAGATGTTGGGGACCCGAGTAACATAATCTAAGTCAGTGAACAGATACCTATCATGGAAGGATGGATGAGACTGTGCCCATGTAGCAAAAACTTCCTTGTAGCTTATTTACCTCAAATAAAACAAGGGAGGGGGCCAGGTGGCAGAGTACTCAGTTAAAAATACAAGTTACCATGTGCAAGAACCTGGTTGTAGCCTTCATTCCCCACTATGCTCTGCAGGTGAGAGAAGCTTCAGAAGCAGTGAAACTTTCTCTCTCTCTCTCTCTCTCTCTCTCTCCCAGTATTAGCACTGGGGCACTCTACCTGCACTACAAATCCACTGCTCCTGGAGGCCATTCTTTCCTTCCTCCTCCCTCTTTCTTTTCTATATTTGTTAAGACAGAAAGAAATTGAGAGGGGAGAGGGAGATAGAGAGGAAGAGAGATAGAAAGACACCCAAAGTACTTTGCTTCACCACTTATGAAACTTCCTTCTGCAGATGGGGAGTGGGGGCTCAAACACTGGTCCTTAAGCATTTTAAAGTGCACATTTAACCCTCCCCTGCCACTCTTAATTTCTCTCTGTCATATAAAGTGAAAAATAGAAAGAAAGGAAAAAAAAACAGAAAAAATGGATGCCCAGAACAGGGGATTTCTAGTGCTGGCATATAGCCCCAGCAATAGACCTTGTGGCAATAAACAAACAAACAAAAAACAAATAAAGGGGGGAAGGGAACTTTATATAGCAGACTTCCCAGCTAGATGTTGAACTGAAGTAATTACTTAGATGCAGACATAAACAAAGTGTATACAAATATCAAAGTCTATGACACCGAAGGAATAGAAGAGCCAATGGAGTACATGCCACTGGGTGGACGGAGAAGAGAAATGGTAACATCAGAAAAGTGGACCAGAAGGAGGCAACAAGCAAGCTAGAGAATGGTTCCTGCATATCAGCCTCTAGGGTTACAGGTTCTTGACCATCTTTTGCATGTTTTTGAGTTTTTGCATAACCCCCTTCAAACATTCTTCTTCACTAGTACCAGTATTTTTCTGGAAGGTGTAAACTTTTTTATTTCATGTATCTGTCATTTATCATGAAAATTTCACTTTCTAAAATGTTCTCTATCAGTTGTTTATAAAGCATTCATACAACTAATACTGCAACTCTGTTCCTGAGTGTTGATAATGAGTGATGAAACCTTGATTGAACTCCAGCTGGTCCTCTACCTTTGTGGTTCATTCTGAGTATAGCTTGTGGGTCTAATGCGTGTTTGAGCATGGAAGGTTGACCTCCCCCTCCCCCCCAAGCTCATCTGTCAGTCTTCCCTTGGCATGCCAGCCATTGTGGTCAAGCGAGATGAGCTAGAGTATGTGGGGAATTCCAACCAGCCTATCATTCTCACCATATCATCCCACCCCTCCTCCCTCTGGTGGGCTTTGCCTTCTTTAAATTTCTATTTCCCTGTTCCTGCATCACCATACATACCTTCTTATTGCCTTGCTCTCATTTTTCTTATAAGGAGATATTGGTCTCATTGGCCAGCTTGGCTGCCTTCCCTTGCAC
The DNA here is from genome assembly GCF_950295315.1 of Erinaceus europaeus. Taxonomy (NCBI): domain Eukaryota; kingdom Metazoa; phylum Chordata; class Mammalia; order Eulipotyphla; family Erinaceidae; genus Erinaceus; species Erinaceus europaeus. The sequence continues at coordinate 131,378,672 of NC_080163.1, forward strand.
AGCTACCCCTTTAGAAACTTGTAACTTAAAACAATAAAGCATTCCGTTCACCACCACGGTGCCCTAAGGTGGTTTGTTGTACCTTCTGCTGTCGTATGCTTTACATTGGCTTGCTCTAGCCCTCCCCCTCCAAGAGAATTGGATGAGTCCTGTTAATTTCGCGGGCCTGCTTGGCCCCGCCCCAAGGGACCCTGGGAGAGGGTTCCGGAGTCCGAGAGTTCCTGAGTTCCCGAGTGACAGAGTTCCTGAGTTCCGGAGTTCGAGAGTGCGAGAGTGCGAGAGTTTCTGAGTTCGAGAGTAAGGGAGAGGGTTCCTGAGTTCCAGAGTAAAAGAGAGAGTGCTTGCGCCGCCGCAAAGAGACAGCAGAGTTCTGTTTGGTGATTAGTTTGTCTTAGTTTGTGAATCGTTGTTCCTGAATAAAGAAATACAGCTGCCCTGCCCAGCCGTTGTCTCCGCGTCTCTGTTCACCACCGTGAAGCTAGCCGGCCGAGGCCAACCTGCCCAGCTAGAGCCTACGAATTTTAACAACATTCTGCGGCCACGGTACACTGGAAGACTGCTCAGCGAGCTCATCCCTGCCACTGCTGGCCCGAGATTCCCTGCTCTTCATCTACCTCTGGTGGCCAACAGACCAGACGGTGAAGTGGGAGCTGGGCTGGCCCATTTTCCCCGAGGAAGCCCACAATAGCTAAGTCTGTGATACACAGTGATAACAGAAGCAGCTTACAGAATCAACTTCTGCATACTTAATCTCAACTTAAACATGAGGAATAATAGAAAACATGACATTGTGTCATTATGGACAAGAGCTTCACAATCAAATCTTGATTAATATTCTCACTGCATGATCCTTGATAATATTAACAGTTAACCCACAGGTTTGTGGTAAAGTTAAAATAAATGATGCTTGCAAAATAGCTGGCAGAATGTCAGGTATAGAGGAACACTAAAATTATTTTACATTTTATAAGAAAACATTATGCAAGGTCTATTTCCACTTATTTCTTTTTTTTAATTTTTATTATCTTTATTTATTGGATAGAAATCAAGAGGAAGGGAAAGACAGAGATGGAAAGAGACAGAAAGACACCTGCAACCCTGCTTTACCACTTGCAAAGCTTTCCCCCTGCGGGTGGGGACCGGGGGCTTGAACCTGGGTCCTTGAGCATTGCAACATGTGCGCTTGGCCAGGTGCACCACCACCCGTCCCCAAGGTTCCACTAATTTCTCTGATAAAATTCCTCAAAAACACAATGTGCTTCACAAAACATAAATGAATACAATACACTTGTTTCTCGGTTTATAGAAACTACTTTTATGAACTAAGTAGAAATATAATGTATGCATGTTAAAAACAATGGATGTTCTATATTGTCGTATTTGTTGATTTTGAGCACACTATTGTTTTATTCTCTTATTTTTCCAACTCCAGTACCACTTTACTAAGGACATACTTATTTATAGCATTTTTATTGTCACAAGAGTGAGTTTCCACATTTACTCTAGGTATGAATATATATCCACCCTCAACCAAACCATCATTTGATTTATCATAGGGAACTAGATCTCCAACCTCCCCGTAGTGCTCCTCCTTTTCCTTTTTTGAATCCCTGAATCTGCTTTGATAGTCTATATCCATTGAGATTTCTACCTCTAGTATCCATTGCTTTATTCCTTAGATTCCATCTGTAAGTAAGATCATCTAGTATCCAGCATTTTCCTTCTGGCTTATCTATCTCAATATAATTCTCTCTAAAACCATCCATGTTGTAGCAAACTAGAACATGTCATCATTTGTTATAGCTTTGAGCATCCTATTCTACGTGTACACCTCAGTAACCCTATTGCACTTCCTATAGAGAATAAGTTACTTTGTCAATTAATACTAACCCATTCATCTCTTCTCCTATCTTACCCTTTCCAGGTGTTTAAACAAATTTGCTTCATCAATTGTGTCTTCCTGAGCAAAGACAAATGCTTTCTTTTTTACTAGTTGCAATCTTTAAACACTTAGTTATTCATGAGCATTTGTCAAATGAAGAAAAAATGAATAAACAAACAAACAAAAAACAACTTCATTTCCTTCCCCAACCTCGTTAGTCCTGATTCCCAACTCACTTTTGATCTATATAATACCTCTCCTTTCTAGTTTCTAGAAACAAGTTCCCATTAGTGCTGGACTGATATACACATGCTGAGCAGTGTGGCATCAGCAAAGCAAAATCATGAAAATATCAAAGATTGCATTACAGAGTATTCATGCAAAACTGTAAAATTAGACAAAGAACAGTAAGTCATTCCAAACCAGAATTCATGCAAATTTTGTGTCATTTTAAAAAATACAATGTATTTAGAATAACCTTTAAGAGAATGGACTCTATTGTCTGCATATCTACAGGCAATAAATGACTTCATCTGATTTGGGCTCATTTCTTCGTTTACATTGTCTCCTTTCATTTACCTGCCACATTGCTGTGTTACAACTGGGCCAAAATAAATCCCCTCAAGCTGCTTTTGTCAATATCACCAATGTCTGCCTTGCCACTAATGCAGTCGGTGCTCCTGTTCCCTTAATCTAACTAATATCTCTTCAGAGTGAGGCAGTGTTGAACCCTCTCTTCTTGAAATTTTCTATTGCCTTGACCTAACACTTCGTATTTCAGGTGTGTTAATTCTTTCCAGTCTTTGAAAGATTCACTCAGTCTTACCTTCTGTCCTTGGCCTTTTCCCATTGTGTTTCCAGTGTACTTCACAGTGCCTGTCACACAGTAGATGGCAGGTACCCAAGGAAGATGGATGAACTCATTGTTGAAGGCCTGAATCTGATTATCCATGACACTGAAGCTTATATTACCCTGTTAGATTCCCATATCTTCCCTGATTTTCTGCCATTACTCATCTCCCTTCCCCACCAGCTCAGTTATTTGCAATTTTCTGACTCTATGCCTCAAAATATATTTTTTACACAACACTATGGCTCAAAACTTTTTTAAGTACAAAATCAGTAATGCTTCTATGTACCAGGAATGACCAATCTGAAAAAAAAATTAAGAAAACAATTCCACATACAATAGTATCAAAAGGAACCAAATACTTAGAGATTAATTTAACCAAGGAAGTGAAAGATTTGTACCATGAAAACTACAATACTAAGCTGAAACAATTCAAATAAGACATAACTAATTTTATTCACTGAATATGGAAAGAATATAAAAAATGTAAAAAAAAAAATTTTAAAAAGAAAAGAATTAATGTTAAAATGTCCACACTATTAAAATCAGTACAATAACTAGTAAAATCCCAATGACATATTTTTTAACAGAAATAGAAAAAAAGCCACCCTAAAATTCTTATAAACTACAAAGGAACTCAAATAGCCAAAAGAATTATCAGAAAGGAGAATAAAATTAAAAGTATCACATTTCCTAATTTCAAAATATATTACAAAATTACATTAACCAACACAGTATGGTAATGGTACTAGCATAAAGACAGATATATGCATCAATGATACAGAAGACAAAGCCCAGAGAATACCCACACATATACACAGTTACTATTTAACAATTTGCCAGGAATGCAAAGTTGAAGTTGCATATTCTCCCTCCCTCTCTCTCTCTATTTCTCTCTCTCTCTCTCCCTCTCCCTCTCTTTTGCCTCCAGGGTTATTGCTGGGGCTTGGTGCCTGCACCATGAATCCACTGTTCCTGGAGGCCATTTTCCCCATATTTGTTGCCCTTGTTATTGTTGTTGGATAGGACATAGAGAAATCAAAAGAGGATAGGAAGACAGGTAGGGGGAGAGACAGACACCTGCAGAACTGCTTCATTGCTTGTGAAACAACACCCTGCAGGTGGGAAGTCGGGGCTCAAACCAGGATCCTTACTCCAGTCCTTGTGCTTTGCGCCATTCACACTTCACCCACTGTGCTACCACCCAGCCCCCAAGGTCATATATTCTTTTCAATAAATTGCATTGGGAAACTTGATATGCACAACCAAAAGAAAAAATCTGGACCTGTTGTATCTTACATCACATACAAAAGAAATCGATTAAAGTGTTAAATGTGATACATGAATTTAGATAAAACTGTGTACACATGTTCAGCGGGGAAGCAATTACAGAAGCCAGACCTTCTACCTTCTGCACCCCACAATGACCCTGGGTCCATGCTCCCAGAGGGATGGAAAATGGGAAAGCTATCAGGGGAGGGGGTGGGATATGGAGATTGGGTGGTGGGAATTGTGTGGAGTTGTACCCCTCCTAGCCTATGGTTTTGTTAATTAATCCTTTCTTAAATTAAAAAAAAAGTTTCTGCAACAGAAAAAAATATCAATGGAGAACAGGAAAAATTACTTGTGGATAATATTTCTAAAAATAATATTTCTAAAATTCATTTCTGGAGTTCTAGGCAATGGCACCCCTGGTTGAGAACACATGTTTCCATGAGGAAGAAGCCAGGTTCAAGGCCCCATTTTCCACCTGCAAGGGGAAGCTTCATAAGCAGTAGAACAGGCTGCCGGTGTTTCTCTTTCTCTTCCACTCTCACACTATTTCTCTCTGTCTCTATAATAATTTAAATAAATATAATTATTTCTAAAAAATAAAGCATTCTCACTACTCAATAATCAAAATGTCAAAATAAATATGGAAAACACATCTTTAAAAGAGAAAATAGTATTGAGAAGGTATTTCTCCAATGAAGATACAAATTGACAACATGTGTATGAAATGATGCTTAACATCACTATAAGGAAGAAAATAAAAATCCAAAGCACTATATGATATCACCTCACACCTGTTAGAAGAGACTGTAATTTGATAAACAAAAACAAACAAACAAAAAGGCAATGGAAAAGAAGAAGCCATTGTGCTCTATGAGTGGGAATGTAAAATTGTGCAATTACCATGAAAAGAATGAAGCTGTTTCTCAAAACACAAACTGAATCTTTTTAATATATAGGCTGTGTATTTGATACGCAGACTCTCTCAAAAGCCTAGACCAAGTAGAATAGAAGCATCCAATAGCACAGCTATATACAAGATACTGGATACTATACAGCAAACCATAACAAAAGGACTTTTCAAAGTTAACCCAATTAACAAATAATGTGATGATAACATTAACTATCAATTGTCTTTTTGAACCCTAAGACAGCAGGAATCTCACATCTCCACTATAGAGCCCCTACTTCCCCCAGTCCTGGAACCCTTGGATAGGGCCCACTTTCCCATATGCATCTCCCAATCCAAACCAAATAATATTGCATCCGCCGATCACAACCTAACCAACGCAACGATTGCCACCTCAACATGCTTCACCTCAGACTGTGTCCAGAGACTTCACGTGTGGAATGACAACCCTTCAGCTTCATTACTCGGGTTCCAGATGCCACCAGGATGCCGGCCAGGCTTCCCTGGATTGAAGACCCCACCAATGTGTCCTGGAGCTCAGCTTCCCCAGAGACACACCCTACTAGGGAAAGAGAGAGGCAGACTGGGAGTATGGACCAACCAGTCAATGCCCATGTTCAGCGGAGAAGCAATTACAGAAGCCAGACCTTCTACCTTCTGCAACCCTCAACGACCCTGGGTCCATGCTCCCAGAGGGATAGAGAATGGGAAAGCTATCATGGGAGGGGGTGGGTTATGGAGATTGGGTGGTGGGAATTGTGTGGAGTTGTACCCCTCCTACCTTATGTTTTTGTTCATTAATCCTTTCTTAAATAAAAAATTTAAAATAAAAAAAAGAAAAAAAGAATGAAGCTTCCATAAAAAATGTAGAATAGAAACCTGTGCACTACTATATGGCTCTTTATCACTATATCTTACAAAAATGAAAGATTTTGAAGGTATCTTGAAATCTTATACATAAATACACAGTGTTTGCAAGTCACCCTCCACCAAAGTTCTTTTCTTTCTTTCTTTTTATTTTTGGCAGGGGGGGGGTAATGGTATACAGTCAATAGTAAAATACAGCAGTTCATACATGTGTAACATTTCTGTTTCCCACATAACAATCTATCCCCCTCTAGGTCCTCATCTGCCATCATGTTCCAGGACCTGACTCCTCTTCCCACATCCCAAAGTCCTTTTGATACAATACACCAACTCCAGTCCAAGACGTGCTTTGTGTTTTTCTGTTAAGTTATTTTTCAACTTCTGTCTATGAGTGGGATCATCCCATATTCATCCTTCTCTTTCTGGTTGAGCTCACTTAACATGATTCCATCAAGCTCCATTCAAGACGAGATGAAGAAGGTGAATTCACCATTTTAGTAGCTTATTAGTATTATGTATATATACCACAACTTGCTCAGAGTGGCTGAGGCCACTCTTCTGTAGTTGGCTACTTGGGTTGTTGCTTCCATCCTTTTGGCTATTACAAATCATGCTGCAATAAACATAGGCATGCACAGATCTTTTTGAATGATTGTGTTTAGTTCCTTAGGATATATTCCCAGAAGAGGAACTGCAGAGTCATAGGGTAGGTCCACTTCTAGACACCTGACAGTTCTCCAAACTGCTCTTCATAAGGGTTGGAGCAATTTATGTCCGCACCAGCAGTGCAGGAGGATTTCTTTGTTTCCACAACCTTTCCTGCATTTAGTGTTGCTACCTTTTCTGATGTATGACATTCTCACAGGAGTGAAGTGGTATCTCATTGTTGTCTTTATTTGCATTTCTCTGACAGTCAAAGACTTGGAACATTTTTTTTTTATGTGTTTCTTGGCCTTTTGGATCTCTTCTGTGGTGAATATTCTGTTGTATGCTTTACATTGGTTTGTTCTAGCCCTCCCCCACCAAGAAAATTGGATCAGTCCAGTTAGTTTCGCGGGCCCGCCCCTAGGAACCCCGAGAGAAGGCTAGAGTTCCAGAGTTGGAGAGTTGGAGAGAGTGCTTGCGCCGCCGCAAAGAGACAGCAGAGTTCTGTTTGGTGATTGTTTTTCCACATTGAGGACAAGGTCCTGTAGAGGCTCACAAGAGTATCCATTATGTTGTTCCTGATGAAGATGACCAGTGATGGTGGGAAGAAGGATTTATTAGAGATCTAGGCCTATCATATCTATGTGGGAATCCTAAAATTCCCTGAGTAGGGCCCTGGGTGATGGGGTGGCCTTGTAGTTACCATAAAAGCCGTCATTAAAATATGCCAGTTCCTTGGTGTTATCCAGCTTTTGTAGTCCCTAATTTGTCTGACAAGGTTGGCCTTGCAGTGATTGAGGGAAGTGAAATAGAAAGAAGGTGAGGATGGTATGTAGGTATAAGTAGAAACTATTTGATGTTCATGATTATTAAAGAATTCATTCTGTTTTATAACTTAAATGGTTTTCAGCTACCAAGTTGCAGATGATAACATGATGCCAATTTGACTTCCCTGGACAGGCAACCACACCAATGTGTCCTGGAACCCCACCTCTCCAAAGGCCTTCTCCATAGAGATAGAGTATGGATTGACCTGCCAATGCCCATGTCTAGTGGAGAAACAATTACAGTAGCCAGACCTTCCCCTTCTGCACCCCATCATGATCCTAGATCCTTCCACCCAAAGGGATAAACAATAGGAAAGTCTCCAATGGAGGGAATGGAATACAGAACTCTGGTGGTGGGAACTGTATCTCTCTTATCATATGGTCTTGTCAATCATTATTAAACCAATAAAAATACATTTACTTATTTAAAATTGAGAGATCCAGAGAGGTGGAGAGGGAGGAAGAGGGGGAGGAAGAAGCGAAGTAGAATCAAGAAGAGATAGGAAGGTTAATGCACTAGAATAACATAAAAGTGTGTTTTTATACCAGAAATGAAAGGGAAGCAAATCTGGAAAACACCAAAGAGAGCCAAAGCACTGTTTCTCTTATCTGAGAGAGAGGAGGAAAAGAAGACACCTGGAAGTAGTGATAGTTGTAGGGGTAACTTAGAAAATAAGTGAAGGCAGAACAAAAATATAAATATATATAAATATAAATAGGTAGGTAGATAGATAATAGACAGACATATAAATATAGGATTATTGAGTCATCCCATATCAGTGAACTTGGAAGAACCTCTACAGTTTCCAGTTGAGGGGGATGGAAACACAAAACTATAAGAACTATATGGAATTATATCCCTATTATCTTATAATTTTTAAATCAATATTAAATAAACTAAATTAAAATAATTAAATGCAATGAAAGTGAAAAAATATTAAATAAACAGGAGAAGAAAGCACACCAGAACATAAAATCTGAATTTCTTTTGTGAAAATTACTCTTTCAACTAGTAAAATTTCAGGTTTTTTTTTTAAATAAATATCAAATGAGAGTAATATAAAAGATAAAGAAGAGGGGGGATTCTGGAAGATGGCAGACTGAGAAGCTGCTAGTGGCTTGAGCTCTGACAACATCTACCGGAAACGGTAGGATTTTTTGCCTTTAGAAGGACAGTCAATAAGGGGTCCTAGTGGTGACATCAAGGAGATGACTATAACTCAATTTGGGTTAGAAAATAGAGTAAAAAGACAGGAAAAAAAAATTTTTTTAATTATTATTCCCAAAGCACACCCCTCCCCCCATAACCAGTCCTTGGGGGCCAGAGATCTGCTCCTAGCAGGCTCCCCTGCTGAACTTCTTCCTTTACCAAGATTTCTGTCCCACCAGGGGGTGTCACTCATTCTAATTCTATTCCTTTCTGAAATCCTTGGCCTTTTTTCTTTCTAAGTGGACATTCCAGCTACAAATATTCCAAAATATTCCACCAAGCAGAGCCTTACTCAGACAGGGAAAGACCACCAGAGGTTTTTTTTTTCTTTATTTTCACAATCAGCTGCCTCTGCTCAGGGGGCCTGAGGCAATCTGGAACCATCCAAGCTGAAGACAGGACAGATTTTTTATTCTGTTCTATTTTATTATCAATACTAGATAAACACATATCCCTTTCCCCCTCTCCTTCAGGTTGACCAGAATTAACTCTTAGGGTATTCTCCATTGCTAGGGGACTAGGTATCTTATCCACTACTAAAGTAACTTGTTTCACTCTTCCTACCTCCCCTACCCACTCTCTACCTCCCACCGGCCTAGCTAATTAAATAATAAAAAACAAATAAGTAAATAGCTTTCCTTTCACTGCTCACTTATTACTGTTCTTTTCCTTTCTTTTCTCTATCTCTTTTTTTTTTTTCTTATTCTGGTCATCCTTCTTTCCTCCTTCAGCTTTCTGAATTCACTGATACATGTTTGGGAATTGTTTTAGGGGAAGAAATCTGACTCAGAGTGGACTCTCTCTGCATGTATCTCTGCTCTACTTCCCTTTCTCCTCTAGCTACCCCTATAATATACAGTGAATAGTTGACTTGCATAACAGTCTATTCTTGCTATTCTTGTCTATTCCTGATGTTTTTTTTTTCTTTTCTTTTTTTTTCATTTTTTTTTCTTTTTCTTTGTTTTACTTTTTTTTTTTTTAGGACAGAGAGAAATGGAGAGGAGGGGAAGACAGAGAGGAGGAGAGAAAGATAGACACCTGCAGACCTGCTTCACCGCCTGTGAAGCGACTCCCCTGCAGGTGGGGAGCCGGGGTTCGAACCGGGATCCTTATGCCGGTCCTTGTGCTTTGCGCCACCTGCGCTTAACCCGCTGCGCTACAGCCCGACTCCCTGTTTTACTTTCTTAACAATCAGCTGCCTCTGCTCAGGAGGGTTGAGGCAATAGGGGACAGGTTTCTTACCATACTCTATTTTATTATTAATATTATATAAAGGTGTAACTCAATCCCCCCTCCTTTAGGTTGACCAGAATTAACTCTTAGGGTATCTTTCATTACTAGGGGACTGGGTGTCTTATCCATTGTGAGAGGAACGTGTTTCAATACTCTTACCTCCTCTAACCACTCTCCCCTTCTCCCTCCTCCTAGCTAATTAAAAAATAAAATAAAAATAAATTAATCAATTAAAAAACTTTGCATTCACTGTTCAATTATTACAGCTATTTTTCTTATCTTTTTACTTTTCTCTCCCTTGTTTCTATTTTTTTTTTTTGTTTTCCATTCTTCTTTCCTTCTTCTCTGGCTTTCTGAATTCACTGATATTCATTTGTGAATTATTTTGGGTAATAAATCTGACTCACAGTGGACTCTCTATGTGTGTATCTCTGCTCTACTTCCCTTTCGCCTCCTGCCACCCCTAGAATATACAGTGGGTAGTATATTTGCATAATGGTCTATTCTTTCTATCCCGTTTTTCCTTTTTCTTTCTTCTTCAGTTGGACTTGGTCGCTAATTTTTCATGGACTGGAGACATTGGCTAATTGGTAGTGGTTAAACTGCTTCAATCTTTGCTTCAGTTGCTATTGTAATTTCTGAGGTTGCTGATTGCATTTGTCAGAAAGGTATTTAGCACAGTGTTGCATGTACTCAAAACACAACAACTGAGGAACAACAGAACATAAAAATAAGAAACACATTAATAAAAAAAATGGGTAGATCAAGAGCAAATAAAACTGCTACTACAATGAAAAAGACAAGAGCCCAGAAGAAACTACAAATCAGCTAGAAATAACCATAGATAAGAGAAGTATGCAAGCAATAATAAACTTATTAATCACAGAAATGAAAACAACTTTGGAGGAAGGTATGGCAGTATTAGGGAAACAACAGATGAGACCCTCAAGGAAAATACTGATTACCTTGAGGCAATTCAAGTATTGAAAGCTGAAATAGCTGAACTGAAGAAAGAAGCTGAGGGAAGGGAAAGCAGACTAGCAGAAGTAGAAAACAGAATTAGTCAGACAGAGGACGAGCTAGAGAAAATTAAGAAAGAGGTTAAAGAGCTCAAAAAGAGATAGAGAGACACTGAAAACAACAGAGACATATGGGATGATCTCAAAAGAAGTAACATTCGTATACTTGGCCTGCCAGAGGAAGAAAGAGAGGAAGGGGAAGGAAACATTCTAGAGGAAATAATAGAAGAAAACTTCCCAGACCTGAATAACAGAAAGGACATTAAGATTTAAGAGGCCCAGAGAGTTCCAAACAGAATCAACCCAGACCTGAAGACACCAAGACACATCATAGTCACAATGAGAAGAAGGAAGGAAAAAGAAAAAATCCTAAAAGCTGCAAGAGAAAAACAAAAAGTCACATACAGGGGGAAACCTATAAGGCTATCAGCAGACTTCTCAACTCAAACTCTAAAAGCCAGAAGAAAATGGCAAGATATCTATTAAGCCCTGAATGAAAAAGGGTTTCAACCAAGGATAATATATCCTGCTGGATTTTCATTCAAACTAGATGGAGGGATCAAAACCTTCTTAGACAAACAACAGGTAAAGGAGACAACCATCACCAAACCGGCCCTGAAGGAGGTTCTAAAAGACCTCAAATAAACAACAACATCACTATAATACTTTCAGTATATCAGAACAAATAAAAATTCATTGAACAATGGCACAACAATACATTAAATCCATAATATCAATAAATGTCAATGGGTTAAACTCATCATTCAAAAGGCACAGAGTGGGGGGATGGATCAGAAAATATAATCCAACCATATGATGCTTGCAAGAATCTCATCTGACACAAGATAAACACAGACTTAAAGTGAAAGGATGGAAAACTATCATACAGGCTAATGGACCATAAAAAAGGCAGGAATAGCCATTTGAATCTCAGACACAATAGATTTTAAATTAAATTAAGTAATAAAAGATAGGCAAGGACATTAGATTATTATTAGAGGATCAATAAGCCAAGAAGATTTAACAATTGTTAACATCTATGCACCCAATCTGGGACCATCTAAATACATCAAGCACCTACTGAAAGAACTTCAAAAATACATCAATAGTAATACAATAATAGTGGGAGACTTTAACACCCCACTCTCACACTTAAACAGATCAAAAAAGCAGAGAATCAACAAAGATACAAGAGAATTAAATGAAGAGATTGACAGACTAGACCTCTTGGACAATTTCAGAGTCCTTCACCCCAAAAAACTGGAATACACCTTCTTTTCAAATTCACATAACATATACTCAAGGATAGACCACATGTTAGGCCACAAAGACAGCATCAGGAAACTCAAGAACATTGAAATTATCCCAAGTATCTTCTCAGACCACAGTGGAGTAAAACTAACATTTAACTACAAACAGAAAACTATTAAAAGTCACAGAATTTGGAAACTGAACAACATACTGCTGAAGAACCACTGGGTCAGAGAGACACCCAAGCAAGAAATTCAAATATTCCTGGAAACAAATGAAAATGAAGACATAACCTATCAAAATATTTGTGAAACAGCTAAAGCAGTATTAAGAGGAAAACTCATAGCCATACAATCACATATTAAACAACAAGAAAAAGCTCAAATAAACAATATTACTGCACACCTCAAGAAATTAGAGGAAGAGCAACAAAGGGACCCTAAATCAACCAGAAGGACAGAAATAACTATAATTAGAGCAGAAATAAACAACATCGAAAATAAGAGAACCATACAAAAGATCAATGAAGAAAAAGTTGGTTCTTTGAAAGATTAAACAAAATTGACAACCACCTAGCCAGCCTCACAAAACAAAAAAGAGAGAAGACTCAAATGAATAGAATTGTAAACGATGGAGGAGATATCACAACTGACACCACAGAAATCCAGAAAATCATGCAAAACTTCTATGAAGAAATTATGCCACCAAGCTAGAGAATCTGGAAGAAATGGAACAATTCCTAGAAGCATATGCCCTTCCAAAACTGAACCAAGAAGAACTACAAAATCTAAATGCACCAATCACAGACAAAGAAATTGAAACCGTTATTAAGAATCTCCCCAACAACAAAAGTCCTGGACCAGATGGCTTCACAAACGAATTCTACAAAACTTTCAGGAAACAGTTAATACCCATACTTCTTAAGCTGTTCCATAAGATTGAAAAACAGGAATACTCTCCTCAACCTTCTATGAAGCCAACATCACCCTGATACCAAAAGCAGAGAGGGACACAACAAAAAAGGAAAACTACAGACCACTATATCTAATGAACATAGATGCCAAAATATTAAACAAGATCTTGGCCAACCGAATACAGCAGCACATGAAAAAGTTTGTTCATCTCGACCAAGTGGGATTCATCCCAGGAATGCAAGGCTGGTTCAACATCCATACATAAGTCAATCAATGTCATTCACCACAACAATAAAAGCAATGCCAAAAACAACATCATTATTTCAATAGATGCAGAGAAAGTCTTTGACTAAATTCAACACTGATCCAAGCTCAAAACCCTATAAAAATGGGAATAGATGGGAAATTCCTCAAGATAGTGGAATCCATATATAGCAAACCTACAGCCAACATCATACTCAATGGACAGAAGCTGAAAGCATTCCCCCTCAGATCGGGGACTAGACAGGGCTGTCCATTGTCACCGTTACTCTTCAACATAGTATTAGAAGTTCTTGCCATAGCAATCAGGCAAGAGAAAGAAATCGAAGGAATACAGATTGGAAGGGAAGAAGTCAAGCTCTCACTATTTGCAGATGATATAATAGTATATATATAAAAAAACCCTAAAGAATCCAGCAGAAAATTACTGGAAGTTACTAGGCAATATAGCAAGGTATCAGACTACAAAATCAATGTACAAAAGTCAGTGGCATTTCTTTATGAAAACACTAAATCTGAAGAAGAAGACATCCAGAAATCACTCCCATTCACTGTTTCAGCAAAATAAATCAAATACCTAGGAATAAAGTTGACCAAAGAAGTGAAAGACTTGTATGCTGAAAACTATGAGTTGCTACTCAAGGAAATAGAAACTGATACCAAGAAATAGAAAGATATCCCGTGCTCATGGATTGGAAGAATAAATATCATCAAAATGAATATTCTCCCCAGAGCCATATACAAATTTAATGCAATACCCATCAAAGTTCCACCAAGCTTCTTTAAGAGAATAGAACAAACACTACAATCATTTATCTGGAACCTGAAAACACCTAGAATTGCCAAAACCATCTTGAGGAAAAGAAACAGAAATGGAGGCCTCACACTCCCAGACCTCAAACTATATTATAAAGCCATCATCATCAAAACAGCATGGTACTGGAACAAAAATAGTCACACAGACCAGTGGAACAGAATTGACAGCCCAGAAATAAACCCCCACAACTATGGGCATCTAATCTTTGATAAGGGGGCCCAAAGGATTAAATGGAAGAAGGAGGCTCTCTTCAATAAATGGTGCTGGGAAAACTGGGTTGAAACATGGAGAAGAATGAAACTAAACCACTTTATCTTGCCAAAAACAAAAATCAACTCCAAATGGATCAAAAACCTGGATGATAGACCAGAAACATTCAAATACTTAGAGGAAAACATTGGTAAAACACTTTCCTACCTACACCTCAAGGACATCTTTGATGAAACAAACCCAATTGTAAGAAAGACTAAAGCAGAAACAAACCAATGGGACTATATCAAATTGAAAAGCTTCTGCACAGCCAAATAAACTATTAAACAAACAGAGAGACCCCTCACAGAATGGGAGATCTTCACATGCCATACATCAGACAAGAAACTAATCGCCAAAATATACAAAGAGCTCAGCAAACTTAGCACCAAAAAAGCAAATGAACCCATCCAAAAATGGGTAGAGGATATGAACAAAAGATTCACTTCAGAGGAGATCCAAAAGGCTAACAAACATATTAAAAACTGCTCCAGGTCACTGACTGTCAGATAAGTGCAAATAAAGACAACATTAAGATACCACCTCACTCCTGTAAGAATGGCATACATCATAAAGTACAGCAGCAACAAATGCTGGAGAGGCTGTGGGGACAGAGGAACCCTCTTACATTGCTGTGGGAATGTAAATTGGTACAGCCTCTGTGGAGAGCAGTCTGGAAAACTCTCACAAGGTTAGACATGGATCTTCCATATGATCTAGTAATTCCTCTCCTGGGGTGACTCCATAACACCCAACCAAAAAGAGGTGTGTACTCCTATGTTCATAGCAGCACAATTCATAATAGCTAAAACCTGGAAGCAACCCAGATGCCCAACAACAGATGAGTGCCTGAGAAAGCTGTGGTATATATACACAATGGAATACTATGCAGCTATCAAGAACAATGAACCCACCCTCTCTGACCCATCTTGGTCAGAGCTAGAAGGAATTATGTTAAGTGAGGTAAGTCTGAAAGATAAAGATGAATATGGGATGATCCCACTCATCAACAGAAGTTGGGAAAGAAGATCTGAAAGGGAAACTAAAAGCAGGATCTGACTAAACTGAAAGTAGGGCACCAATGTAAAAACCCTGTGGTGAGGGGTAGACATGTGGCTTCCTGGGCCGGTGGGAGGTCGGGGTGGGTGTGGTGGGTGGGTGGGATGGGACAGTCTTTTGGTGGTGGGAATGGTGTTTATGTACATTCCTAGTAAAGTGTAGTCATATAAATCACTAGTTAGTTAATATGAGCGGGGACAAATTAATTGTATGTCTCTATGTTTTTAAAACACAGACTGAGTCTTTTTTATATATAGGTTATGTATTTGATATGCGGACTCTTTCAAAAGCCTAGACTAAGTAGATCAGAAGCAACCAGTGGCACAGCTATATACAAGATACTGGGTACTATACAGCAAACCCTAACAAAAGGACTTTTCAAAGTTAACCCAATTACCAAATAACATCATGATAACATTAACTATCGATTGTCTTTTTGAACCCTAAGACAGCAGGAACCTCACATCTCCACTATAGAGCCTCTACTTCCCCCAGTCCTGGAACCTTAGGATAGGGCCCACTTTCCCGCATGCGTTTCCCAATCCATATCAAATAATATTGCATCTGCCGATCGCAACCTAATCAACACAACGATTGCCACCTCAACATGCTTCACTTCAGACTGTGTCCAGAGACTTCACGTGTGGAATGACAACCCTTCAGCTTCATTACTCGGGTGAGACCTTTCCTTTCATAGCATTCTCTAATTCCATCCCAGGTGGATCACTTTCTAACAAAGTCCCAAAACCTAGATATAGACCAGGTTCTGTGAGAGAGAGCATAAGTTCACTCGTATCCATAAACAAGTGCAAAATATATACCTGAAAGCAGAAGTACACTAGAGTTTGCAGTGAGTACCCCCCCAACACTTCCTCTCCACTGTTCCAACCTTTGGGTCCATGATTGCTCAACAATTTGTTTGGCTTTGTATGTTAACTCTCTTTTTAGCCACCAGGTGCCAGATGCCATTAGGATGCTGGCCAGGCTTCCCTGGACTGAAGACCCCACCAATGTGTCCCGGAGCTTCGCTTCCCCAGAGACCCATCCTACTACGGAAAGAGAGAGGCAGACTGGGAGTATGGACCGACCAGTCAACATCCATGTTCAGTGGGGAAGAAATTACAGAAGCTAGACCTTCCACCTTCTGCAACACACGACCCTGGGTCCATACTCCCAGAGGGATAGAGAATGGGAAAGCTATCAGGGGAGGGGATGGGATATGGAGATTGGGTGGTGGGAATTGTGTGGAGTTGTACCCCTCCTACCCTATGGTTTTGTGAATTTATCCTTTCTTAAATAAAAAATAAATTTAAAAAAATGATAAGGAAGAACAATTACAAGTAGAAAACCTATAGCATTTTAATCCAATCTGTGATTAAGACAAGAATTAAGTTTTTTTGATGGTGGTTAAAGCACCTATAGGAAGCCTATTTGTGTATAACACTAAGCTCTCAATTGATCATTAATTTCAGTATTGGATAATTTAAGAAAACATAATGTGATTTCTCAAATTTATCAAATGATCATTAGTCCAAAGATTTTATTACAAAAGGAAATGGAGATATTTTGCATCACTATTCTTTAAAGCTATTGCTTTCCCAGATGAGTCAGAGGTAGAAATTAAAACCTCACAAAATCACCTCCAATCTTTATATCTGAATCAACTTCTTTCTACACAAATCCCCTTCTTTGCTGCCTTGGCTCTTGTTGATCCCATGTCCCATAATTTCTCCCTCCTGATTTCTGACTCACCTAAATTCTCATTCTTCAACTCATATTAATTTTCTGTCTATTATGAGTCTTTTCCATTGATCTATGGAAAAATCTTTTTCTAATAGTCTATCCTGTGCTTTTAAGAAAAATTATTTACTTTTTACTTTCTTTTGTTATTTGATGTGTGATTTAGAATGTGTATACTCTAAGACAGTCTTTAACTGCAGTTCTGTGCTATATATCATATTTTAATTCTGCATTGTGCCCAGTAAATTATACATATGCAAGAAGCACTCAATATTTATAGGAAAATAAAAATAGACATGTGAATGAGTGAATAGAAGTAGAAGCTATATTTTGACTTTTCTTTGGGGACAGCAAATCAATATTTACTTCTTTCTATATTTAGGTACTGATAAAAGTAATTATTGAAAAGCATAAGAGGTAAAACAATTATAGCAGAAAAGAAACAGTATAATTTTGCATAAATTAGTGGAAAATGCTACTTATAGATCAGGAATAAATAACTTAAGAGATAAGTAAAAACAAGTCAGAAAACACATTTTATTACATATCTTTCTTTGCTACGATCTGAAGTGCAAGTAATCTTTATAGTGCATATATCTAAACACCTTTTCACAACAGGCAGAGCAGTGAATTTAGCATCTAATGCATAGTAAATGGCCAGGACATAATTCCAGATGCTATTCAACTTCAGTAGCTTTCCAATTCTACTGTTGCCAAGAAATAAATCAAAAAAGAACTCTTGGCTTTCATTTAAAATACACCTTATTACCTTAAGTTGAATATCATTAAATTATAATTAAATGTTATATCATCTTTGAAAGAGAAATATTTCTCCATTAAGTTTTACAGTGGCCTTTGACATGGAACAATGAAAACAGACTTAGAAATAAAAACTCAGTTCAATGAAAATTCAGATTAACTGACAATTTTTATACTTCAGAATTTCCCTATATATTTTTCTCCAGTGACTTTTCTTGTGACAAAGGCTAAATGATAGTCAATTAAATTATATCCCAAGGCATGCTATAAATTTTTCAGGGCCAAAACTAGTATTCTGTGAAGTTCATGAAATCAGCTCCAAGTACCAGAATACAGGTAGAGAATGGGTGGCAGTGTAGTCCATTGGTGCTTACTTTGACACAGACTTAGTGAAGGTTAGGATTGCATGAGGCTCAAGGACCAAGAAAAGTTCTAAAGGGCACCTAATATCATTATCTTAATTGTTGCCTCAATTCGTTTATTTAGTATGAGCACCCATTTCTAATTAGAAAGTTAGTAAATTCAATGTTTGTTACTACTCCATGGGAACAGATAAGGAACAGGCACCAAGCAGTTACCTTTTCAATGCACGTAAATTAATACAAAATTTGGAGTGCTCATTTTCGCTCAGATTAAACTATCACACTTTAAATTGGAGAGTTCAAACTTTCATTTAAA
Source organism: Erinaceus europaeus (assembly GCF_950295315.1). Taxonomy (NCBI): domain Eukaryota; kingdom Metazoa; phylum Chordata; class Mammalia; order Eulipotyphla; family Erinaceidae; genus Erinaceus; species Erinaceus europaeus. The sequence continues at coordinate 131,397,115 of NC_080163.1, forward strand.
GTGAACCATTTTTCTTTTGTAAATTTTCCTCCCCATTTAGTGACATTATAATACTCCAAAGTTACATTCTTTAACTCTTTGTATTTGGAGTGATGTCTAACAAAAATCTTCTATTATATAAAGTAGGTACAGGCTAGCCTTCCACATCACTTTTCAGTTACTTAAGAACTATAAAATCATAGCTGTCAAGAATTATATGCTATTCTTTGGTGGCACTATTTGTGGGGGAGGGAGGCTGTCTTGACTTATGAGTCCTTACATTTCAATATTTTTAGGTAATAGATGATCCAAATTCCCTCTGTTCATCGACACTCTATGTAAATAAGTGAATTCTAAGGGTAGCAGACCAACTCAAGACACAAATGAAACTGTAAACTGCTCTCATCTAGTCCTAAACAGGTATTTCTCTAAAGCATGTACTTGTGGAGGAGGGGCTACAGAGAAGCAGCAGCTGTGTTTCTCTCCTCTCCTCTCCCAGGTCAACTATGAATACCAAAGGAGACCACCTGGGACCTCAAAAAGACACGACTAGAACGACTTCAGGAACTCACCAAATTACCTGTGAGTGCAAACGTGTGGCTCATGGACAGAGGGGACCCTAGGGAGAGATTAAATGGCTGGTAACAGTCCAGCAGTTTACCAGTTGAGTCACCACCTCTAATCTGTTATACCAACAAAAAGATAGCTGAAAGGAGGAGAGGACTCCCCTAAGACTCACGAAATGCAACTGTGAGTCTCCATTGCTACTGCCCTCAGAATCTGGAGCAGCAGGACACTAAGCTAGATAACCTGAAAGAAATGTACAATTTCCTAGATACCTACAAATTTCCAAAATTAAATAAAGAGGAACTAGATCATATCAACAGTACCATCACAGCTAATGAAATTGAAACAGTTATCAAAAACCTTCCCAAGAATAAAAATCCTGGAGCAGGTGGTTTTACAAATGAATTCTAAAAAACCTTCAAAGAAGAACTAATACCTCTACTTTTAAAAGTCTTCCAGAAGATTGGAGACACTGGAATACTCCCTTCCAGCTTCTATGAAGCCAACATCACTTTGATACCAAAAGCAGACAGGGACACAACCAAAAAAGAAAACTACAGACCAATATCTCTGATGAACATTGATGCTAAAATATTAAACAAAATTCTAGCCAACCAGATACAGCAGTATATTAAAAAGACTGCTCATAATGACCAAGTGGGGTTTATCCCAGGTATGCAAGGTTGATTTAATATATGTAAATCAATCAACATGATCCACCACATCAATAAAAGCAAGATCAAAAACCACATGGTCATATGCATGTGCAATGGATGCAGAGCAAGCCTTTGACAAAATACAACATCTCTTCATGATCAAACACTACAAAAAATAGGAATAGAAGGAAAATTCCTGAAGATAGTGGAGTCTATACATAGTAAACCTACAACCAGTATCATATTCAATGGTGAAAAACTGGAAGCATTTACCCTCAGATCAGGTACTAGACAGGGCTGCCCACTATCACCATTACTATTTCACATAGTGTTGGGAGTTCCTGCCATAGCAATCAGGCAGGATCAAGGAATTAAAGGCATACAGATTGAAAAAGAAGTTAAATTCTTCCTATTTGCAGATGGCATGATAGTATACATAGAAAAACCTAAGGAATCCAAGAAGCTTTTGGAAATCATCAGGCAATACAGTAGGGTGTCAGGCTACAAAATTAACATTCTAAAGTCAGTGGCATTTCTGTATGTAAACACTAAATTAGAAGAAGTTGAAATCCAGAAATCAATTCCTTTTACTATAGCAACAAAATCAATAAAATATCTAAGAATAAACCTAACCAAAGAAATGAAATACTTGTATACTGAAAATTATGAGCCAGAACTCAAGGAAAGTGAAAAAGACACAACGAAATGGAAAGATATTTCATGTTCATAGGTTGGAAGAATTAATATAATCAAAATGAATATACTACCAAGACCCATCTACAAATTTAATGCTATCCCCATCAAGATCCCAAGCACATTTTTAGGAGAATATAAAAAGTGCTACAAATGTTTATCTGGAAACAGAAAAGACCTAGAAGTGCCTAAACAATCTTGAGAAGAAAGAACAGAACTGGAGGCATCACACTCCCAAATCTCAAATTGTACTATAGGGCCATTGTCACCAAAACTGCTTGGTACTGTAACATGAATAGACACTCTGACCAGTGGAATAGAATTGAGAGCCCAGAAGTAAGCCCCCACACCTACTGACATTGAATCTTTAACAAAGGTGTCCAGAATATTAAATGAGGAAGGCAGAGTCTCTTCAACAAATGGTGTTGGAAAAAATTAGTTGAAAGATGCAGAAGAATGAAACTGAACCACTATATTTCACCAGATACAAAAGTAAATTCCAGGTGGATCAAGGACTTGGATGTTAGACCAGAAACTATCAGATATCTAGAGGAAAATATTGGCAGAACTCTTTTCTATATAAATTTTAAAGACATCTTCAATGAAACGAATCCAATTACAAAGAAGACTAAGTCAAGCATAAACCTATAAGATACATCAAATTAAAAAGCTTCTGCACAGCTAAAGAAACCACTACCCAAACAAAGAGACCCCTCACCGAATGGGAGAAGATCTTTACATGCCATACATCAGACAAGAGGCTAATAACCAAAATATATACAGAGCTTGCCAAACTCAACAACAAGAAAACAAATAACCCCATCCAAAAATGAGAGGACACAGACAGAATATTCACTATAGAAGAGACCCACAAGGCTGAGAAACACATGAAAATGCTCCAAGTCTTTGACTGTTCAGAGAAATGCAAACAAAGACAACAATGAGATACCACTTCATTCCTGTGAAAATGTCATACATCAGAAAAGGTAACAGCAACAAATGCTGGAGAGGTTGTGGGGTCAAATGAACCCTCCTGCACTGCTGGTGGGAATGTCAATTGGTCTAACCTCTGTGGAGAACAGTCTGAAGAACTCTCAGAAGGCTAGAATTGGACCTACCCTATGATCCTGCAATTACTCTCCTGGAAATATATCTTAAGGAACCCTATACACCCATCCAAAAAGATCTGTGTACACATATGTTCTTAGCAGCACAATTTGTAATAGCCAAAACCTGGAAGCAACCCAGGTGTCCAACAACAGATGAATGGCTGAGCAAGTTGTGGTGTATATATACACAATGGAATACTACTCAGCTATAAAAAATGGTGACTTCCCTGTTTTCAACAGATCTAGGATGAACCTTGAAAAATTCATGTTAAGTGAAATAAGTCAGAAACAGAAGGATTCATATGGGATGATCTCACTCTCAGGCAGGCTTAATAGACAGGCCAGAAGAGAAAATACAAGTAGAACTTGAACTGGAATTGGTGTATTGCACCAAAGTAAAAGACTCTGGGGTGGGTAGAGGTGAAAATACTTGTCCAAAAAGGATGACAGAGCACCTAGTGGGAATTATATTGTTATATGGAAAACTGGGAAATGATATGCATGTATAAACTATTGTATTTACAGTCGAATGTAAAACATTAATTCCCCAATAAAGAAAATTTTTAAAAAGCATGTACTTAATCTGTTCTTTCTTCTTGTGTTAAGAGCACTCTCATCAGTACTTCTGTATCATAAGGTTTTTAAAAGCAGATTAGTTTGCAGTAGGAAAGCATTTTGAGAAATAAAATACCTTTACTTTCTTTAGAAAAAAAATCTTTAAAATCAAACTTCTTTCTCTATTTCTGAAGATTCCATCTACATTTTTGTTCAAAACACACACTTTATTCCTATTAATATTAAATATTTACCATGATATGAAAACATAACAATGTATTAGAAATCTGAGTTAAGTTTTAAACCCATTAGAAAAAGCAAAAAGTTCGTGGTTGCTGCTTTTATGTAGTGAAGAAAGGAGAAAGATCTTTTAAAAAGTACCAAACTGCCACAAACATATTTTTCAAATACATGTGTATATTTATGAGTATGAGACTATGTTTTAAGTTTATCTCTTTAAAAAATAATTGAGTTGTATAAACTTTTCCTTCAATAGTATCCTTACTCATTTATAGAAACCCACTTGCAAATAGTAGCATGAATATCTCTGCAAACCTCTATCTCAGTAGAATAAAAATATGAGAAACCAATCAGGCTCAGAAAGTATGATTTCTAGGATTTAATCAGATGCAATTGTAAAAATACTTGTTCAAGTGGGAACAAGTTCAAGTTTGCATCTTGCATATAGCATTGTTGAGCACCCACTATTTGCAAAGTACTACTAAGACAACGAGAAAGACTTAGTCATAGTCTGTGTTCTTGAAGTTTCTCTTAGAAAAATAGATTTTCAGAGTGATGCCAGTATCCACTGTCATACTGGTATTACAAAGATAACACTGAATATAGAAATAGAAAGAGAAAATTGTGAAGAAAATGGGAAGGGCCATAAAGGACAAGTATTACCTTGAATGTGTTTAATTAGCATTAATAGATGACTATGGAAATATGCCTTTTCAAACAGAGAAAACAAGTTTATAAGAAAAAAAAGAAAAGAAAAGAAAAGGAACTAGAGGTCCTTAGGAAAAAAATGCTGATGTCAAGAGGAAAAACAGACTTAATAGCTCAAGTTCTCTAGCTCTAATTATAAATATTTTCTTTAGCCTAAGTATTTAATGTTTCAGATTTGTAAGATGGTCAAACTCTGACACAGGGCTTAAATTGTTCCAGAAGTTAGCTCTCTCTCCTCTCTCTCTCTCTCTCTCTCTCGCTATATATATATATATATCAACCCCCTGACTAATTTGGTAATAATAATTGATTCTTGCTACTTAAAACTCTAAGACTACAAGAAATCCTTCCCATTTTCTTTAAGATCCTCCTTTCTCCTAGTCCTGGAACATCTAGGATTACACACTTACTTCTTGATATTGCTTCTCTTTGATTCATACAACCTCTGTTGACCTCAGCCAAATCAACTCTACTAGTGCTGCCATCTCACATTATGCTGCTACTGAATTCCTTACTTAGTACTGTTGCCAGAGATACTGAGCTAGAGGTGTCAACTTCCCAACTCCTCAAATCTAGTGAGATTTTTCCTAATACATGGGACTACCTAGTTCCACTTTATATGGCACATTATCTAACAAAGCCATAGATACTAGATACAGGATAGGCTTTAGGGTTTGGGGACAGGTGTACATGTATCCATAAGCAAGGATGCAGTTATATAACTCAAAGTAATAGTATTTAATAATCCTCTGTGATTAGACATAGAGTTAATAAACCTAGACTCCTACTTGAAGTGCCTAAAGAAGACATCATAAATTCTCAAATACATCAGACATACACCAAATTAGCTTGGCAATCTAACAAAAAGGCCCAGAGAAGACAGATCCCAAAAACCTCATTCTGGTTGGGAAGAAAAAATGGCACTTAATATTTAAACAACTGAAAGAAAGTCTAAGATCGTCAGATAGAGGACTACAAAAGTTGGATAAGAGCAAGAGACTGGATCATTTAATAATAGCCTTTTTGGTTAAAACCAAGTCATCTCATCATCTGGGATCCTAGTCAGCGAATCCTTAGATTCCTATACAAATATAATGGGTCTAGATCTCTAATGGATACCTCTATCCACAATCACTGGTCACTTCCATCAGGAATGCCATAAGCCCTCTTGTAGGCCTTCCCAGGATCTTGCCCTGAACGTAAAGCAGAAATGGAAGGAAATGTCCTGTCACACAAGAAAGACTGGTTCTGAAATGAGTGTAGCCTATTCCCAGATGTGGCCATGAACTGTGAGTTCAGACCTAGAGGGACTCAGAGGTTACACAGGCTTCTGTATTAAATAGAAATATATATATGGGCCCTGGGTCAGGTGGATGGTGTAAACAGTTAATTTTATTCATAGATTTTTTTTTTCAAGAATGGGAGCTACTCTCAGCCCTAGCCCAACTTTCTAGCCCTTTTCTCTACTTTGATACCATCTTCTCAGACAATAGTTTTATGCAATTCCATGTTAGCTATCAAACTCAAGCAAAAAGTCAACAGCCGTGGGTCCCTAGGAACATGCCTAAAATTAAACTCTTAGCTTCCTTCCCTAAGATCCCCATAATTTTTTTTTCTTTTCTATTTAAGAAAGGATTAATTAACAAAACCATTAGGGTAGGAGGGGTACAATTCCACACAATTTCCACCACCCAATCTCCATATCCCACCCCCTCCCCTGATAGCTTTCCCATTCTCTATCCCTCTGGGAGTATGGACCCAGGGTCATTGTGGGTTGCAGAAGGTAGAAGGTCTGGCTTCTGTAATTGCTTCCCCGCTGAACATGGGCGTTGACTGATCGGTCCATACTCTCAGTATGCCTCTCTCTTTCCCTAGTAGGATGGGTCTCTGGGGAAGCGAAGCTCCAGGACACATTGGTGGGGTCTTCAGTCCAGGGAAGCCTGGCCGGCATCCTGATGACATCTGGAACCTGGTGACTGAAAAGAGAGTTAACATAGGAAGCCAAACAAATTGTTGAGCAATCATGGACCCAAAGCTTGGAATAGTGGAGAGGAAGTGTTAGGGGGGTACTCACTGCAAACTCTAGTGTACTTCTGCTTTCAGGTATATATTTTGCAGTAGTTTACGGATACGTGTGAACATATGCTCTCTCTCACAGAAACTGGTGTATATCTAGGTTTTGGGACTTTGTTAGAAAATGAACCACCTGAGATGGAATTAGAGTATACTATGAAAGGAAAGGTCTCACCCGAGTAATGAAGCTGAAGGGTTGTCATTCCACACGTGAAGTCTCTGGACACAGTCTGAAGTGAAGCATGTTGAGGTGGCAATCATTGTGTTGGTTAGGTTGTGATCAGCAGATGCAATATTATTTGATATGGATTGGGAGAGGCATACAGGAAAGTGGGCCCTATCCAATGGTTCCAGGACTGGGGGAAGTAGAGGCTCTATAGTGGAGATGTGAGGTTCCTGCTGCCTTAGGGTTCAAAAAGACAATCGATAGTTAATGTTATCATCACATTATTTGGTAATTGGGTTAACTTTGGAAAGTCCTTTTGTTATGGTTTGCTGTACAGTACCCAGTATCTTGTATATAGCTGTGCTATTGGTTGCTTCTCATCTACTTGGTCTAGGCTTTTGAGAGAGTCTGCACATCAATTACACAGCCTATATATTAAAAAGATTCAGTTTGTGTTTTGAAAAACTTCGAGACATACAATTAATTTTTCCCCTCTCATATTAATTAACTAGTGATTTATATGACTACATTTTACTAGGAGTGTACATAAACACCATTCCCACCACCAAAAGACTGTGACCCATCCCTCCCACCCACTCCCACCCCCCAAAGGCCCAGGAAGCTGCATGTCTACCCCTCATCACAGGGTTTTCACTTTGGTGCCCTACTTACAATTTGGTCAGGTCCTGCTTTTAGTTTCCCTTTCAGATCTTCTTACTCAACTTCTGTTGATGAGTGGGACCATTCCATACTCATCTTTATCTTTCTGACTTAGCTCACTTAACATAATTCCTTCTAGCTCTGTCCAAGATGGGTCAGAGAGGGTGGGTTCATTGTTCTTGATAGCTGCATAGTATTCCATTGTGTATATATACCACAGCTTTCTCAGGCACTCATCTGTTGTTGGGCACCTGGGTTGCTTAAGATCCCTATAATTTTGTCCCACATTATATCTTGCCGCCTTTCAGCCACCAATTTGCAGATGCCATCATGATTCCATCCTGAATTCTCTGGGCAGACAACCCCACCAATATGTCCTAGACCTCTCCAGAGACCTACCCCACTAGGGAAAGATAGAAACAGGCTGGGATATGAATCAATCTGTCAGCACCCATGTCCAGTGGAGAAGCAATTACAAAAAAACAGAACGCCCACCTTTGCACCCCAAAAAGAATTTTAATCCATACTCCTAGTGGAGGAGAAATGATACAGGAAAGATGACCAGAGAGGGCTCTCATCTACAACTCCATCAAGACTTGAAGAGAGAAGAAGACAAAGTGAGGGGCATTTGGATATAGGGATAGGTAGGTGTATGTGTGGCTTGGAAAGAAAGAGAATATCGGACCTTAAAAAATGTGCAAACATAGACAGATAGTTGTAGAAATAATAGTTAAAACCATATCTGAAACCTTAGGAGAACTGCTGTAACTTACAATAGACAGAAGAGGGATACAGAACTCTGGTAGTGGGAATGCCGTGAAGTTGCATCCCTGTTATCTTGTAATTTTGTAAATCAACGTTAAATCACTAATAATAAAAATGAAAAAAATATAAAAAAAATACTGGCAGCAGTTGAGAGCTATAAATTTTTAAAGAAAATACACACACACACACTTAATGGAGATGAGCAAGGTCCTAGAGATTCAATTGGAGTTTAATTTTATTTCATGCTTGTAATTTCTCTCTTACTTTCTGTCCCTCACCTTCTGTCAAAATGAAAGGAGGAGGAAGAGATGAAGGAAGGAAGGTAGATAAAAAGAAAGGGAGGAAGAATGGAAGGAAGGGGAGAGGGAGGGAGGTAGAAAAAGAGATAGAGATGGAAAGGAGGGAGGAAGGGAGGGAAAAGTAAAAGGATCCCATTAAAGGTAGAGTCATACAGACATGAAGCCCCAGAAATAAGCCTAGTAGCAGAAAAGAACAAAAGCAAAAATAAAATTATATATATTAGATGTAATAAATATTTATATACATACATATATATATATTAGTACCAACTGCTCTATTTTTGTACTACTTGTGATTACAGATAACTAGCAGAGGAGGTAATTTGAAAGAAATAGATAGGATCAGGTTGATTTAGAGAAATGGCATGATTAATCTCAAATTTACATAACTTTGAAAAAGCTGAGCTATAAGATATGCTCAATATACATTAAATAGGCAAAGGAGATGGAGACACTAAGATAATTTCAGTACTTACACAAGAATAAAATTGGAAATGGGTACAGCATGAGTCAGTAAATAATGTTTCTAAAAGTAAGTAAATCAGGGTAAAATATGAATTATTAATATCCTCAGAAATAATAATACACATATTCTGTGTAGTATCTTCAACATGATACTCAGAAGAACACAACTAATTTAATAAGCTTTGTGAAAGGCATTATGCAAGTCATGGCCCACTAACTTAGTGCAAGTAAGACAGCTGGATAAAGACTGGTCACTCTATGAACAATACATATTACCAGTTACTTTGAATTTTTTTCATTCTAATTACATGAAGCTGAAAAGCAGTTACTTTTCTATCTGTAAATATGGGTAGTATCAGAAATTACTTCAAGTTTATTGTGACAAATGATTGAATATGTATAAAACACTTAGGTAAGTTCACAACACATTAAAATTTAATAGATGACAGCAAATGTTATTAATACTTTTTTACATCCAAGTTATCTATACTGAACTATTTACTAGTTCTTTCAATTTATAATTTTAATAGATCATTTTATGGAAAATGTTGATTTATAAAATTCTTGTTTTACAGGTATATAATTTCACATCATTTAAAATTATTGTGGTATATATACCACAACTTGCTCAGCCACTCATCTGTTGTTGGACATCTGAGTTGCTTCCAGGTTTTGGCTATTACAAATTGTGCTGCAAAGAACATATGTGTACATAGATCTTGGTGTATATCCTCAACAGAATACTTTTCAGTTTATATGTATGTATAATCATTTCATGAAATATAATGAATTCCTGACACTTGCAACAACATGAATGGACCAAATGGATACTAGTCTTCCTTCAGAGAGTGAGGCAGTCCCTACCATTGCTGCTCTACAGTGAACGCAAGGCCCTGGAGAGGCCCGAAAGAGGGCTTATGATGATGTTCCTGATGGAAATGACCAGTGATGGTGGAGAGAGGGATCTATTGGAGGAGAGTAAGACACAGAAGGTAATTTGACATCAGCTATTTTCAAAGAGAAAAAGATGCTTTCTGAGTTATGCTCAGCTTTATAACAATTAGCTGTTCTGTTAGTGACACTAAAAGTACCTAGTACCCTTGACAAAAATTTCCTTTTAACGCACGCTTTAATACTTTGTCTTGTGTGTTCAATTCCATTTTTATATTATATAAATCATACCTTCTCAGTTCCTTTCAGAGTGATTATTCTACTCAGTGAGTGATTTATCACTACCTTTTTATAACCACCATTATATTTAAGATCAGTTCAAAGAGAGCCACACCAAGAAGCATTAGGAAATTAGAAACAAATGAAAATAAACATGATGAAGAAAATATTAAAAGTACCAACAGAGAAGCAAGGTATTACATACTATGGAAGCCCCATAAGACTATAAGAAGATTTTTAACTGAAACCTTGCAGTCCAAAAGGAATTATATATTCAAAATGGTGAAGGAAAAAAAAAATTTCCAACCAAGAATACTCTAACCTGCAATGTTATGTTTTAAAAGTGAAGAACAAAGAGATTTCAAACAAACGTTAAAGGGATTGATCACCACTCAATCATGCAAGAAAAATCAAAATGATGGATGAATAGTTCTTTATTTCTTTGTTAAACTCAGATGATAATTGCCAAATTTATCCCAGTTCTAAGTAATATGTAGGTCTCTTTATTGGGGTTGGGGGTATTGCATTTAGTTACCAAATAGTAAAACAAAATTTCACATGAATCCTTATATTCATTTTATTTATTTTTTTAGGAAATAAATCTAAGACATATTTTCACAGTGAAATGTTTTCTATATTACCAGGCTTAAAAAGGCTATGCACATTAGATATTACATCATTGTTTGAAGTACATTAGTATTTTTAAAGCAATTGTCTTTAATCTCTAGTTTCATAAAAAGAGCAACCACAGCGTACCTTTCTTAATAGTTTTTAAAATGCATGTTAACTTAGAAATTCTGATTCCCCACTAATGTTTCTGTATCATAATACAGCATTTAAATGGAAAACTTAAAGTGGCAAAAATTATGAAACAGGGCAGAAAGAAGAACTTTTGTTTCTCAAATGTTTTTGGGCACTAAACGCTATCCTTTTGGCAATGGGTATGCAAGTAGAAAAAGAGAAAATTACTACTAAATGTATGTATTTAACATACCACATGAGAAGACAATAGAGGCTAGTGATTTGGGAAAATGCTTCTAGAGGAGAAAATCTTTGACCTGTGAATAATTATCACCACCCACAGAATGTTGGCTGGTGAGTGTGATCTGGGTGTTGGCACACCTAATAGAGCTCACATTACCATGTGCAAGGACCAGGGTTTAAGCCCCTGGTCCCCACCTACAGGGGCTAAGCATAATGAGTGTGAAGCAGTTACTGAAAGTCTAAATCTCTCTTCCTACCTCCCTTTCCCTCTCAATTTCTCTGTCTCTATAAAAAAAGAAAATAAATTAAAACAAGACTTATCAAGGGTCTGAGTATAGGTTCCCTTAATTGAGCGCACACATTGCAAGCCCTCAGTCCCCACCTACAGGGAGGAAGCTTCATGAGCAGTGCTAAAATGGCTTTCTGTCTCTCTCCTCTCTATTTCCATCTCTATCTTATATTTCTCTCTACCTAATAAATAAATACGGAAAAAAAGTTTTTGGTGAGCATAGATATCTTAGATTAATTGTACTATGTTGTTTAAGTATGCCAAACATAGATATGTGTGTGGTCTCAAAATCAGTTTTGCTTTTGAAAATATTCCTGAAAATCTGACTACATACTTTTTTACTGTAAAGAATGTGATCTCAATGGAGCTATGTGGTGACACAACTGGTAGAGCAAACACATTACTATGAGCAAGGACTCAGGTTCGTGCCTCAGGTTCCTACCTTCTGGTGGAGAGCTTTATGAACAGTGGTATAGTGCTGCAGGTGTCTTTCCTTTTCTGTCTGTCTCTCATCCTCTATCAAACAAAAAGACAAAATGGCCACTGGGAGTGGTGGAGTAGTAGTGTAGGCACTGAGGCCCAGTGATAGCCCTGTTGGAAAAAAGGAAGAGTATGTTCTCTTTTACTCTGATTTTAACTGGGAACCCTTATCTGGTTTATAGAGCAGTGAAAACAGAAAATAGCTTTTAAATATTAGTTACTTTCGTGTGTGTGTGTGTGTGTGTGTGTGTGTGTGTGTGTGTGTGTGTATAGTCATCTCTGAGCAGTGATTTTCAAGAGACAATAAGAAGGAAAGAAATAAGGAAAGTGCGGGAGTCCAGGCAGTAGAGCAGCGGGTTAAGCACACATGGCACAAAGCGCAAGGACCAGGATAAAGATCCGGTTCCAGCCCCTGGCTCCCCACCTGCAAGGGAGTCACTTCACAAGCAGTGAAGCAGGTCTGCAGGTGTCTTTCCTCCCCTGTCTTCCCCTCCTCTCTCCATTTCTCTCTGCACTATGTAACAACGACATCAGTAACAACAGCAATAAGAAAACAACAAGGGCAACAAAAGGGAATAAATAAATTAATATTTTTTAAAATTTAAACAAAGAAATAAGGAAGGTAGAAGGAGGGAAGGAAGGAAGGACTTCAACCCTTTGAAAAGAAAGGATAGCTTTTGAATTATTTTTTTTTGTTTTTATAGGACAGAAGAAATTGAAAAATGAGGAGATAGAGTTGGAGAGAGAAAAAGACTTCACTAATAGTGAAGTTTACCCCGCCCCTTGCAGGTGGGGATCAGGGGCTTAAACCCAGATCCTTGCACACTGTAACATATACACTCAACCAGGCACATCACTGCCCAGGCCCTTAAATAATTTTTGTGTGATTATTTAACATCCCTCCTTTTGGTATTTTTATAACCTGAATTTTATATTATTTATTCTCTTAAATGAGCTGGTTCAGTATCTAAACGAAGTGTCTTCATAAAAATAATGGTGGGTGTGGTAAGATACACATACATATATGAAAATTAAACCACAGTCCTGAAATTTTATAATTTTGTATATCACCATTAAATCACTCACAATTATAATTTATTATTAAACTTTTTTGCTTTTTTAAAAAAGGAAAAACCATGATCTGTCCAGAAGCAGCAAGAAGCTCTTTCTGTATTACAATAAAGCAAATATAGCACAATTATAACTAACACTGAGCTGCATTTTGCCTATGGTAATGAATCAGTGAGCAAACTTTAAAAAGATGTCCCTTACCGGAGCCAGCAGAGTGAGGACATAAACACGCACACTCAGGGACTTAATGTCTAGAGACAGGGTTAAGTGCTGTATTTGCCATTCTCAAGGCTGAAGAAAATACGAAACTTTCATAAAATAAGCCACAATGATGGGAGTTGTGTGGATCTCTTAATCCTTTGCCCTCCAACAGAGCTAAGCAACACATCTTCCCATGTTATTGGCTTACATGCAGGCCACAAGGAAAATTGTGTATTTGCTTTGTGTTTTACAAGTTCATAATTTACCTTGGGATGCAAATTTAATGCATACTATTTGAAAATACCTGGAAAAATACTAGAAATATTTTTTTAATGAAAGTCACTTACTGGGATAATTTGAATGACACAAAATAAGATTTAAAATACTTAAGGTGAGCACAGAATAATTAGATACAGTTGTTTTTTTATTCAAAACATACTTGTAAACAAGAGTAATTTTTTTTTAAATCTAAAATTGAAATAACCTTTAAAATTACTGGGGCATGACAGGTTCAGACAGAGCCTGGGGTGGGGGATGGTTTTTACTTACATCCTGTTCAGAACAAAAACAACTATTATGGGATGAGCTGCCCATATGCAAATGAGGCATCTTGGAATCACTGCTGGCTGACCATAGGAACCAATAGCAGAAGCCTATAAAAGTACTTTGCCTTGGGAAGCTGTGGTCATAGTCTGTGATGTCCTGTATGTCTGTGCATCTCTCTTGCATTCTTCCCTGGGAATGAAGTTATGTCTCTCATTTATCTGAAAAGCGTCAGTCTAAAGCAATGAAGCCCTGATGAAAACAACAAAACTGAGTTCTCTACCCAAAATATCGTCAAGAGCTCCCCTTAGTAGCCCTAGCACTCATCTCTTCCACAACCAGCACACACACACACACACACACACACACACACACACACACACACACACACACACACACACAATTTGAAAATCTGTGGTACAGGGGGAACTAAATATTGCTCTTAAAAGCTTGGAAAGAAAAAAAAATTTTTTTGAGCCAATGGAAACTCCTGCTTATCTGAGCTAATCTTTCCCCTACACAAACAGGTATGGAAGTTCTAAAAGGATCTGAATTTGGACCACAAGAATAAAAGGGATATTTATTGTAAAAAGTAGGTTTTATTTTTATCTTTTTATTTGTAGTTAATTTCTCTTTTGACATGTTGACACTTCCTTAGAATAGTGTTACTTAGATATATTTTGAAATATTGACATATTTTATGAAAGAGAACAATGAAAACACCACTCTTCAGCATATGGCAGTGCCTGGGATTGAATCTGGGTCCTCAGGTATGCAAACTCTAAAGTTGGCAGCCTGCCCCCATCCTACTTAAAGATTTTTTTTTTTTTGGCCAGTTCTAAGGGTCATGAATTGAATGCCTGCTGTATCAAAATTGTGACAACGTCTACACTTAACTAATTTTCAAAATAACAGGAAAGATTAAACAAGGCTTGAGAACTATTATTATATTCAAAATACAGCAACTGCTCTAAAGAGAAAGTCCAAAGACTACATGTAACTTCTCTTGATCTACCTGAATAGTTTCCTGATTCATCTGATCACTGTGATATTGCTTAAAATTTCTACTTAGAAAGCAGGCTCTGGCTTCCTGTTTTGGTGTCTTGAATGAAAGGGCCTCTTTTGTTACTGCAAATTGAGATCAGAAGACATTGACTTGTGGTTACTCTTGATCTCATTTAAAGGTAAAACTAACAATAGAAACAGTGTCTTAATCTCAAGATGACTTTTTGATGAATTTGTGACATTATGATTATAACTGGTTCAGAAATATAAATCTCCAATAAAGTTCTCACAGACCTGATTATTTCAGACTATTTAAGATTGGCATACTGGCTGTACAGCTACAATGGCCTGGGGGCCGGGTGGTGGTGCACCAGGTTAAGTGCACATAGCACTAAGTGCAAGAACCCATGCAAGGATCTGGGTTGGAGCCCCCACCTGCAGGGGGGACACTTCACAAGCAGCGAAACAGATCTTCAGGTGTCTTTCTCTCTCCTTCTCTATCTCTCTCGCCTCTCTAAGATTCTCTCTGTCCTATCCAATAAAATGGAAAAACTGGCCACCAGAAGCAGTAGATTTATAGTGCTGGCAAAAAATAAACAAATAAACAAACAAACAAAAAACAATAGCCCTATGTCATACTTATAGTCATCTGTGCTTATCATCCTGTAATTTAGCAAGAGGGAAACATGTTACCAACTCAAGAGCCTAGGTTCAAGTCCCTACACTCACCTGCAGGGGTGGAGGAAGCTTCATGAGCAGTGAAACAGATCTGTAGGTATCTTCTGTTTTTCTATCAACCTCTCTATATCCTCCACCCTTCTCAATTTCTTTATTATCAAATAAAATATAAAAAAGGATAAAATAGCCATTTGGAGTGGTGGATCGTAGTGCTGGCACCAAACCAGCGCAATAACCCTGGTGGTAGTAAGAAAAGAAAAGAATAGCAGAGAAAAAAGGAGAGTGGAAGGCATAGGAGGGGAGAGAATATCACTGAGAACAGGAAATAGCTCTAGTGCACTGTAATGCATGAGGACATGGCTTCAAGTGTCAGGCACCACACGGGAGCACCATGTATATTTGACATGTCTCTCTCCCCCTCCCCTTCACTCTTAAATTAAAAGAATAAAAGAGTTCAACATGAGTAGTGTGAAATCCTGGTGCACCCCCCTCGAAGAAAGAAAAAAAGTGAAGTAAAAGAAAAAATTCTACTTTTGCTAAGAGTAAAATTCCTTTTCAGGGTAGGGCAGTGGCACACCCAGTTAAGCACACACATTACCATGTGCAAGGACTCAGGTTCAAGCCCCTAGCCCTACATGCAGAAGGGATGCTTCATGAGCAGTGAAGCAGGTCTGCATGTGCCTCTCTATCTCTCTCCCTCTCTATCTTCCCATCGTCTCTCAATTTCTATCTGTTCTAACTAGTAAAAATAAAAAGAGCCCGGCAGTAGCGCAGCAGGTTAAGCGCACGTGGCACAAAGCGCAAGGACCAGGGTAAGGATCCCGGTTCTAGCCCCCGGCTCCCCACCTGCAGGGACTTCGCTTCACAAGCGGTGAAGCAGGTCTGCAGGTGTTTATCTTTCTCTCCCCCTCTCTGCCTTCCCCTCCTCTCTCCATTTCTCTCTGCCCTATGCAACAACGATGGCATCAATAACTACAACAATGAAAACAAGGGCAACAAAAGGGAATGAATAAATAAATAAATAAAAGGTATAATAAAAAAGAACTAAAAAAAAATAGAAATAAAAAGGAAAAAATGGCCACCAGGAAAGGTGGGTTCATAATGCAGGCACTGAGCCCCAGCAATAACCTTGGTAGCAATAAAAATAAAATAAAAAATTAAAATTTCCTTTTCTATGTCTTCATTATTTCAAAGTCATTTTATAGTTATTTTAGGATAAATCTATTCTCTATTACAAAAGTTGCACATGAATATTGAGAGAAAATTCAGGAAATACAGATGAAAAAAAGATTTTAATAAGAGTGGCTAGCAATTCCTCCAGCAAAGAAAATTGCATGTGTGAGTCTATCTTTCACACAGCTGTTGGATTAAAGATTAGGACCATTTTAAGACTTAGACATTTGTGGGGCCAGGCAATGTAACACCAAGTTGCCATGCAACAACCTGGGTTCAAGCCCTCAGTTCCTATCTATGGGGGGGCACTTCATGAGCAGTGAAGCAGTCTGTCTTTCTCCCTCCCTCCTCCCCCAATTTCTCTCTGTTCTATCAAATAAAATAAATAAATGATCTTTTTTTATTTTAGACATTTAGGATGTGTCAATTACATGACATTACAGTCAATATTGGTCTGCTATGAGCATTTCCATTTCTTCTACAAACCTTGTTACATTAGAAATATTAATCCTGGGCTGCATGATGGCGTACCTGGTTGAGTACACATATTATCATGTGTAAGGATGAGTGTTCAAGCCCCCAAAAATGAAGCTTCAGAAGTGGTGATGTAGCACTGCAAATGTCTATCACCCCCTTCCCTCTCAATTTCTGTCTCTAACCAAAATAAATAAACTAGTAAATAAAAATATTTTTAAAAAGAAATATTAATCCTTTTGCTTATTTTCTAATTTACCTATCTTGAAAAATATATTTATAACATGAGTTAATGGATTTGCAACTCACTGGGATTTTACTGAATTCCAGAAAAGAGTAATATAAACAACATCCCATATAATGTACTATTATTTTGTAAAAAATATTATTTCATAGAGATAATAATCTTTGTTTTATAATTACTTCTCAAATCAAGATTAAAATGTCCATTTTTTTCAAAGAATTTTACTTCCAAAAATCATTAAGCATTGGGGAACAATATACACACTTAATATATTTTAATAAGAAAATCATAGGGATTTTATATTGAAAGTCCTTTTTAAACTTGGTGTATTTATGTTTGCAAATTAGGTTAAATTTCTAACTAAACTTTTAGGACTGCAAAAAAACATTGTATATATTCTTTTGCTAATGATTACATAGGTAACTCATCATTTTAAAGCAATTCCATATGATTTAACCACAGTGTGGTAGTACATGGAAATAATAAGTATAAAATGAATCTTGAACCACTTAATAGTGTTTTTGTTTTCTGACTGCATGTAAACAAATGGAGGGGCAAGAAGGTAGCTCAGTACCTAGGAGGGCCTGTGCCCTGGTTTGAGCCTCAGTACCAGAACTTTATGGCATAGCATAAAGTACCAAGGATTCTATAGATGGCATAGTGGTGTGACCTCTCATATTCATTTCTCCTCACATCCTATCTAAGAAATAAAGAATGAAAAATACTGGGACAGAGAGGCTGCACAAAACTGGCAGTGTACACGCATCAAGTCCTCAGTTCATTCCTTGACAGCAAGTTAAAAAAAAGTGGTGGAACCTGGTGACTGAAAAGAGAGTTAACATACGAAGCCAAACAAATTGTTGAGCAATCATGGACCCAAAGCTTGGAATAGTGGAGAGGAAGTGTTAGGGGGGTACTCACTGCGAACTCTAGTGTACTTCTGCTTTCAGGTATATATTTTGCAGTAGTTTACGGATACTATGGTTTTGTTAATTAATCCTTTCTTAAATAAAAAATAAAATTTAAAAAAAAGTGGTGGGGGGACAACTATTGTCAATGTAACCAGTGCCACCATGCCACATTTGGACTATATCCAGAGATGTCAAGCCTGAGATGTTAGGCTTCCAACTCCAATAATCTGGTGAGACCTTTCCTAATGCACAGAACTACCTAGTTCCGTTTCAAATGGCAAACTTCCTAACAGTTACAGACCCTAGTTACAGGGTACATGTGCACATGTATCCATAAGTTAGGGGAAACTATATAACTCAAAGTAGAAGTGCTCATTAGTCTGCTGTGATTAGATTTAGACTTGATAAACTCAGCAAGCAAGTAGAAAGACCTAAAGAAGACACTATAAAATGTCCAATTAAATATTTGCTACTTAGGCCTAGACATCCCCCTCCCTGACCTCCTACTTCAGTTCCCTCAATCACTTTACCTACTCAATTAACTATATAAAAGTAAGAGATATCCCCTAATCTCTCCTGAC
Source organism: Erinaceus europaeus (assembly GCF_950295315.1). NCBI lineage: Eukaryota > Metazoa > Chordata > Mammalia > Eulipotyphla > Erinaceidae > Erinaceus > Erinaceus europaeus. The sequence goes on from NC_080163.1 coordinate 131,415,854, forward strand.
AGGAACAGCAATTATGTCACCCCTTTGATAATCTTTAGAAGAAATACTATATACAATTGGCCAAGAGATATAGTGGAAATGCTAACTAAAGGACCATTATTGTTCCCTATGACAACCTCTATTGTAATCAACAAACAAGTAAAATGCAGTAAAACTTAAGGTAAACTTAGATCCCACTTAAACCCTAGGCCTATTGCCTCCCCAACTTGAAGCCAGATCCCATAAACACGGTACTGGTTTGGACACAACAAATGACACTTAGTGATTTAACAACTGGCAGCAAGTCTAACTTCGTCAGATAAAAAGGGGACTACAAAAGCTGGATAAGGGAAAGAGACTGGATCACTTTAATAATGGCCATTTTGGTCAATACCAGGCAACCCCAGCATCTGGAGACCTAGTCAGGGAATCCTTCAATTCCCACATAGATATAATGGGTCTAGACCTCTAATAGATCCCACTCTCGACCATCACTGGTCACTTCCATTAGGAATATCATCATAAGGGCTCTCCAGGACCTTGCCCTCACTGTAGAATAGCAATGGTAAAGGCTGCCCCACTTTTCTTTTTCTTTTTTTTTTTAAACTTCTACTTATAAAATGGAAACACTGACAAGACCATAGTATAAGAGGGGCACAATTTCACACCACCGGAACTCTGTATCCCATTCCCTCCCCCTGATAGCTTTCCTATTCTTTACCCCTCTGGGAGTATAGACCTAGGGTCATTATGGGGTGCAGAAGGTGGAAGGTCTGGCTTCTATAATTGCTTCCCCGCTGAATATTGGTGTTAACAGGTCGATCCATACTCCCAGCCTCTGTCTCTCTCTTTCCCTAGTGGGGCAGAGCTCTGGGGAAGTGGAGCTCCAGGACACATTGGTGGGGTCGTCTGTCCTGGGAAGTCTGGTTAAGACTGCCTCACTTTTCAAAGGGAGGCTGAGTCAGCCTACCCTGCCACTTGAGGAAGACTGGCCCTGAAATGACTAGCCTAGAATGTTCCTAGCTGGGACATTTCCATGGACTGCAAACTCAGAATGACCCCTGAGTTTCCTTTTTCAGATTATGCTAGGAGATTCAGAGGTCACACAGGCTCCTGTGCTAAATAAGAATATATATATATGCCCTAGGTCAGTTTGGTGAGGTAAACAGTCAATGGTATTTATATACTTTCCTCATATTTGAGAGCCATTTTCTACCCTAATCCAAGTTTCTAACCTTATTCTAAACCCTGACACCATCTTCACAGACAATATTTTTAGTTTACCTGCATGTTAACTATCAGGCTCAGGCAAAAATAACTGAAGTCATGGGCCCCTTGTAACATACCTAAAATAGAATTCCTATTTTCTTCCCACCCAAAGACCCCCTAATTTCATCTGCTCTATTCCTACCATTGGGTTCCTGTTTATTAAACAATTTGACCTGCTTTATATCCTACCACCTTTCAGCCACCAAGTTGCAGAAGCTACCATAATTCCATCTTGTCTTCCATGGGCAGATGATGTCACCAATGTGTCCCAAAGTCTCACCTCTCAGAGCCCTACCCTACTAAGGAAAGATAGACACAGGCTGGGGATATGAATCAATCTGCAAAAGTTCATATCCAGTGGAGAAGCAATTATAGAGGTCAGACCTTCCACCTTCTGCACTCCATAATTTTAATCCATACTACCAGATGCATAAAGAATAGGGAACCTTCCAGTGGAGTGTAAAGGACACAGAACTCTGGTGGTAGGAACTGTATGGAACTGTACTCCTGTTATCTTAAGTCCTGTTAATCATTATTAAGTCACTAATAAAAAATTAAAAAAACACTTGTAGTAACAAGGTCAAATGCCTTAATTTAATACAAACAAGCATAGTGTTCAAGTTATATTCTAGATTTTATTAACTATGCATAACTGATACATTCAATTTTAAAATTTTCTTAATTTGATTAAGAAGGAAACTATTAAAAATTTTACTTCATTTACAAATTTGGTTTGAACTAAAGATTTACATCTAGTGGTAGACAAAATTCACAGGATAGATCACTGTAAAATTCATTTTAGTTTAATGGAAGAGCATGTGCCTTACATATATAGGGGACTTAGGTTTAGTTCCTGGCACTCTCCCAAAAAAAAAAAAAATCCCTTTTAGTTTTGCGGATTTTAGCTGAAAGCATCTATCTATAAGTGTTCTCATAGATAGATATGAGGGTTTAGATGCCTTTGTTATCTGAGTAATTTTGGTGTATATCAATACAAGTAATTTGGCTGACATGATGTATCTTGATGTTTAATTTCCTTTTTCAGATTATGCTAGGCTAAGTGAAGCTTTAGAAAGATTCTGTCAAGCTGTTTCCTTGTCTTTTTCTCTTACAGAAAATATTTTGTACCTAAAGAAACATATGGCAATCTTTAAAAATACTCTTTGATTTCTAAGAAATTGAGATGTGCAAAAGATGTGCAATATCACTGGGAAGGAAAAATATTGAAATTGAATCATCTACCAAGCTGAGTCTAAGCCTCAACTTTTGTAAAATACATTTAAGGTAACTGTTTTATAAAGGGCAATATAAGAAAATTATAACATATTATTTCCTAGAGTTATAAAAGAAGAACATTTCCGCTATTTTCCAAGAGTGGTGCTGGCAAATTACAACCATATTCTAAAATGATTTCCTACCATCAGTCTCCATGCTAGAAAGACATCTTAGAGAATCATATAGAAACATCTAATGTATTTTATATGAAGTATTCTCTAACTTCTACAAACCAGAGAGAGATACATATAGACTCACCAATATTTACACAAACAATATATTTATTGCCCAATGGTCAAATTACCCTTTAGTCTCATATAAATAATAAAAGTTTTACAAAATCTAGAAGTAGGACTCCACTTAACAAAGTTATTTTTAAAACCTAATGACCAGGGCGGAGGGTAGATAGCATAATGGTTATTCAAAGAGACTCATGCCTGAGGCTCCAAAGTCCCAGGTTCAATTCCCTGCACCACCATAAGCCAGAGCTGAGCACTGCTCTGGTAAAAAAAAATAATAATAATAACCTAATGACCCCTCAGAGTTGATTTTCTCTGCTACCAGAGTGACATAATCAGGAATAAAAAACTGATTAGCTATTAACACAGACTCATAGTAGCTGAGATATTTTGGAACAATGTGGTCTTTCACCTACACCACAAACAGGAAAGAAATTCAATAGCACATTTGTAAACACAGAGGACCTGGTCCAATAGTTCCTTGAACAAAGCAGAGGAATGAATGCAAAAATAATACAACTTTTAAAATTATAAATTGAATCAATCATAGAGTATGTGACAGTAATCAAATGGTGGCCAAATTATCTTGGTGTGGATTTTCTGTACGCCTAGAGAAAAAGGCTAAAGGTTGAGGGGAGAAATTAGTTACAAAAAAGAATTAGCCTTTATCTTCTAATAAGTACATATTTTGCCGCCCTCCAGCCCCTATAAGTCAGTCTTCATTAAAAAACAATGACCTCTGGATAGCAGTCTGGAGAACTCTCAGAAGGCTAGAAATGGACCTACACTATGATCCTGCAATTCCTCCCCTGGGTATATCTCCTAAGGAACCCAACACACCCATCCAAAAAGATCTGTGTACACATATGTTCTTAGCAGCACAATTTGTAATAGCCAAAATCTGGAAGCAACCCAGGTGTCCAACAACAGATGAGTGGCTGAGCAAGTTGTGGTATCTATACACAATGGAATACTACTCAGCTATTTAAAATGGTGACTTCACCATTTTCAGCCGATCTTGGACGGACCTTGAAAATTTCATGTTAAATGAAATAAGTCAGAAACTGAAGGATGAATATGGGATGATCTCACACTCAGGCAGAAGTTGAAAAACAAGATCAGAAGAGAAAATACAAGTAACCTGAACTGGAATTGGCATGTTGCACCAAAGTAGAAGACTCTGGGGTATGTGGGGGTGAGAATACAGGTCCAAAAAGGATGACAGAGGACTTAGTGGGGTGTATTGTTATGTGGAAAACTGGGAAATGTTATGCATGTACAAACTACTGTATTTACTGTCAAGTGTAAAACATTAATTCCCCAATAAAGAAATTTTTAAAAAGCATAGAATGAAGACTGACTAATAGGGGGTTAGGCTGTGGCACACTGGGTTAGCCACATAGTATGAAATGCAAGGACCCAGCAAGGATCCGGGTTGCAGCCCCAGCTCCCCATCAGCAGGAGAGTCGCTTCACAAGTGGTGAAGCAGGTCTGCAGGTGCCTCTCTGTCGCTCTTCCCCTCTAAATTGCACCCCCACCCCCGTTTCTCTCTCTGTCCTAGCCAATCAAATGGAAAAAAGAAAAATGGCCACCAGAAGCAGTGGTTTCATAATGCATGCGCCCAGCCCCAGCAATAACTCTAGAGGGAAAAAAAAGGACTTAATAATAAATTTTTGCTCTAAGGTCATTTAAGTACATTTTAAATAAATACCAAAAACAGCATTTTATTCCTAAATGATCCTTACTTTTCCTAAATATTTACAATACCATATTGAAAAAAGTGTTTGCAGAAAATATGCAAGAAACATTTAATCAAGTTTTTAAAAAATCATATTTGATGTGATTCTTACTAGGGACTCATATGTTCTGAAAACCTCCACTAGCTAGTGTAAGGTAAATAATCTTTGTATTCAGATCTGTGATAAACAATGTGTCTGACAAACTGTTATAAAAGTGCAAGTGAAAACTTGTCTGTAGAATAATGGGGGGATCAGGTTGTGGTACACCTGGCTAAGCATACACATTACATTACAGTGTGCAAGGGCTTGGGTTCAAGCCCTTAGTCTCCACCTGTAGGGAGAAAGCTTCACAAGTGGTGAAGCAAGACTGCAGGTATCTCTCTTTTCCTAACTACCTCTCACTCTCCTCTCAATTCCTCTCTCTCTCTACCCAATAATAAATAAACAAAATATTTTTTTAAATAATTGATGATAGACAGTTGGTGGCACACCTGGTTGAGTGAACATGTTACAGTGCGCAAGGACCCAGGTTCAAGCCCCCGGTTCCCACCTGCAGGGGCAAAGCTTCACAAGTGGTAAAGCAGGGCTGCAGGTGTCTCTCTCTCTCTCTCCCTATCACCCCCTCTTCCCTCTCAATTTCTGACTGTCTCTATCTAACAAATAAATAAAGATAAAAAAATTTAAAAAATAATAATTAGATCTCTGTTTTAAAATTATACATAGAAAGAAAATTGGGCGGTATCACAAAGGGTTAAGTGCAAGTGGCACGCAGTGCAAAGACCAGTGTAAGGATCCCAGTTCGAGGCCCCCCGCTCCCCACCTGCAGGGGGGTCGTTTCATGAGCAGTGAAGCAGATCTGCAGGTGTCTTTCTCTCCTCGTCTTTGTCTTTCCCTCCTTTCTCCATTTCTCTCTGTCCTATCCAACAACAATAGCAATAACAACAATAATAATAACCACAATGATAAAACAACAAGGTCAACAAAAGGGGAAAAAATTGCCTTCAGGAGCAGTGGATTCAAGGTGCAGGCATGGAGCCCCAGCAATAACCCTGGAATATATATATACTGTAAGTACAAGTTTTATTGAAAGATAACCATTATATTTGAGTAATGCAGTGTATAAATACTAAACATTGTAGTTCTTGCTATGTAAAGTCATTATCAGAGACTAATAGTCTATTAATGTTTAAATATTAACAATTTTACCAAAGGTATAATTAAGAGACAACCTTCTTTATAATTATTTTAGAACTAGATATTTTTTCATTTATTTTTGCCTAATATTTGAGCAGCAATCTATTTATCAGATACTTCTTTAATTATGCTTAATATTTTAAAATCCAAGCTATTTTCAGACTGAAGATTTAAAGCTAATATGTTTTTTTAATTCATACTGATATTATCTAATTATAAAAATCTTAGGGAAATATTACAGAAAATGGAAATCACCTGCATTCATTGCATAATCCTGGATAACAAATTGGCAAGAAATTAGCAGTTACATACACATACACACACACACACACTCAGGTGTCTATACATTTATTATCTCAACAGTTTCTGTGGGGCAGGTTATCTGGGTTCTCTCCTATACAGTGTATTATAAAAATAATTTCAAGGGACCTGGTAGTGGCTCACCTGGTTGAGCTCACATGTTATAGTTATAGTGCTCAAGGACCTGGGTTCGAGGCCCCAGTCCCCACCTGCAGGGGGAAAGTTTCATAACTAGTGAAGCAGAGCTGCAGGTGTCTTTCTGTCTCTTCTATTTCCCCTTCCTCTCAATTTCTGGCTGTCTCTATCAGATAAATAAATATTTAAAAAATTATAAAAGAGGGTGAATTCACCATTTAAAAATAACAGAAAATAATAGAATGGGATGCATTCTCATCTGGAAGCTAGAATAAAAAGAAATTTACTTCTATTCTCTTGACTTATAAGCAAAAACAATGTCCTAGTGTCTATAAAACTAAAGACCTAGAGTGTCAACTAGAAGCCGCTTTCATCTCACAGAAGCTATCTACAGTTTCTAATGAGCAAGCAAGTTCCTAGAGACTACCCACACAGTTTCTTGTCCATAAGAAGTTTATCAACATGGTGACTTATCATCATCAACTGGCAAGGAGCATCTCCAGAGCAAGTTGCTAGCAAGATGAATAATTTAGAATGTAATGACATCATGGAGGGGGTGTCTCATGTGTGACATCACATACAACACTTTTGTTATATTCTGTTGCTTAGAAGCAAGTCATGAGTACTGGTTATATCAAGGAAAGGAGATCACAGCAGATATGAACACTGGGAGGAGATTCTGGTGAGCCTCCTTAGAGTTTGCCTGCCAAGATATTCCCAAAATCTTTCTATTAAAGTCTATTTTTGTTGAGTTAAGAACCACTTCTAGACTTGAAGTGTAATTCCACTTTTAAAAGTTAAATATATCCTGTTTTAAACCTTCCACAATATTTTAGAAGATACTCCTTTATCGTTTGGGAGAAAAAAATCAACATATAAAATACCTACATAAAAAGAAATTAGGAAAAATTTACTTCCATATATACAGTCCTTTATATATGTAGGCAGATCTCAATAAGATATAAAAAAAATAATATGCTTGTTGATTTTTTTTAGAATTCAACTGCATTATCACATCTTCTAATAATTCATATTTACAAAGGCTAACTCACCATCCAAATTAATAGCAGTAATTAGCAGATTGGGTTCCTCACCACAGGCAAACATCTGACTTAAGAGTTTTACAAATGAGCATTTCAGTGTTGAAACACTAGGTAGTGTAGTCTCTAAGAACAAAATAATTAACATAACTTTATAAGAATGAGATATCCATATAAATTCCTACTTACATACATTATGTAAATAAATTCTTCCTATTATATTTTGTTTAATGTTTACCTGAATTCAGACTCCTTATCCTTGAGGAGGAGTCTGAAAGTTCCTATTTGGTAACTGCTGGAATTTGTTATCTGTTGATACAGAATTCATCAATCTGACTCCAGAGAATTTAGGTAGGAATATCCTTATTATAGGTACAAAACACAGACTTAGGTTTTGTTTAACCAGAATAGTATTAATATATAAATTTTAACATATTATTTAAACATCAGAAAATCTGTAAGGATAATTCACAGATTGCTTATCTCATCAGTTAATAGTTTACACTTATAAGTGTAAAAAAAATCAATTTAATGGTAATAAGCAGAACTTTCAGAATTGACACCCAAAAAAGTAACACAAATGAGTTTCAGATAAATAATGTTACTTGGAGTAAGTATGCCACTGAAATATTTGAGATATACTGATCAAAAAAAGTATTGTGTTCCAGTTTAACTAATTGCCTTGAATTTTATCTAACTACATTACAACCCTCCAGCTTGATTCACTAATTATTATCATTTGCCACATTTCTGTCATCTTTCTCTCTCTCATCTGTTTCCTGACATATAAGCATATGTGAGCAACATATACACACATAAATTTTCCTAAGCCAATTGAGACTTTGCACACACCACTAGTCTCTACAGTTAATCTTTCATTTGTAAACACCTTGGTGTTTTTCTGAAAAACAGATATCTTTCTTAAATAATAACAAAAACTATAAAAACTGTGAAATATTTTAGATAAAGACAAATAGAAGCAGAGAAAGAGTATGAAAGACATCACAGTAACAAAGTTTCCTTCAATGCAGGAGGGTCCAGCTCAACCTGGGTCACTCACATAGCAAAGTAGTGCACTAACCAGCTGAACTATTTTGCTGGCCCCAAAATTGTGAAATTTAACATTGACTATTAGTGCTAGTATTAAGATCATGTTTGTTTTTTTTAACCAGGAATCTTGTTTTTATTTATTATTTTTTTTATTGATGTCGTCATTGTTAGGACAGAGACAAATGGAGAGAGGAGGGAAGACAGAGAGGGGGAGAGAAAGACACCTGCAGACCTGCTTCACCACATGTGAAGTGACTCCCCTGCAGGTGGAGAGCCAAAGGCTCCAACTGGGCCGGTCCTTGCGCTTCATGCCATTTGTTCTTAACCTGCTGCACTACCCTCCGACTTCCTATTTTTTCAATATTTATTTCTTAAACACTTTTTAATTTCTTTATAGGGGAATTAATGTTTTACATTCAACAGTAAATACAATAGTTTGTACATGCATAACGTTTCCCAAGATCATGTTTTAACTTTACAATTTGTCAAAATTAAAATCCTGCAATGCAGTTATATTTACATATCACAATTCTTTATTACCTATCACAATCCTGTATTTGTTCTATTATTAGTGATTTAATAATAGTTCACAATATTATAAGATTACAGGAACATAATTTCACACTTTACCTACCACCAAAGTGCTTTGCATCCCCTCACCCCAGCTCTACCCCCAGTGATAACTATCACAGTTCTCACAAAACCTTGGAGACAGTTTGGATGACTAGACAAAGATACATAATCTTCAGCCTCTCTCTCTCCCTCTCTCTTTCTCTTTCTCTCTGTCTTTCATAACATCATATGGGGAGGATTGAAGCCAGTTATTCTTATAATATTTCTAACTTGGGTTTTTGCTTGATATTCTATTTGGTTAAATTATGGTCTAGTATTTATAGCAGAGATACCACAGAAGTAATGTTATCCTACCAAGTGCAGCATATTATGAACACATGATGATGGGTTTTTCTTTTCATTTATACTGGTAGTTTTAACTTTGACCACTTAAGGTGATATCTGTCATATTAATCACCTATTGCAAAATATGTATTTTCCTGTGCAATTTAATGATTGCTTTTTGTGGAGATGTTTTGAAACATGGAATTATTGTTTCTAATCTAGTTTTGACCTATTTTCAGCCTCAACTGGTCATTACTGACTGAATAAGTTATAATGATTATAACCTAGATATTTAAACACCATATTCCTTCTACATTTATATAGCACTCTACAGTAATATATCTTCTCATCCATATGCATTTGTTATATACTATTATATAATGTCTATTATTTACATATTACTGTTTACATTTTATTGAGGTAGCATTCCATTATAGCATTATACAAGTTTCAAGTATGCCTCACAGAAATCAGCACGAATATGCTCTGCATAAAATTCTCATTCTGTCCTTAACCATACAACTGACTCATATTACCTAATTTACATATCACTTTCCTCTTTTGGTAATCATTAATGGGACTTACAGTCCAAAAGTTTGCCATAGTTCATAAATGTCATTCATCTGTTTTTTCCTTCTTTATGCCATATGGTATTTGCCTTCCTCCATCTGTTTTTATTTGGTTGTTTGCTTGTTTAGTTAAGCACAATGCCTTCCAGGTTCACCCATGTTTTTGCAAGTGACAGAATATTATCTTTCTTTATAGGTGAGTAATATTTCATTGTGGAAAGGGGCCACATCTTTATTCATCAGTGGCTGTACCCTTAGGTCATTTCTAGTTCTTGACTATTATAAATAATACAATAATACACAGAGGGGTTGTATATATTTTCAAATTCATATTTTTATATTTTTCCAGAAAATGCCAAGATAGATGAACCATATAGAGTCTCTAGTTTTGGTTTTTTTATCAATAGCTATACTGCTATCCATAATGACTATACCAATTTTCATTCCCACCAACAATTTTCTCTTCTATTAACATTCTCTCTAGCACTCGTTTCTTGTCTTTTGGACTATAGACATTCTCATCGGTATGAACACAATACTGTCTCGATATGTATTTCCCTAATAATAGATAAATGAGATAATAAAAATCTTTCTTTTTTGTTTGCTTGTTTGTTTTTATCAGAGCACTGCTCAGCTCTGGTTTATGGTGGGGCCAGGGACTGAATTTGGGACCTTTGGCATCTTGAGAAATCAAGTTCTGTGCTCAACCACTGAGAAATCTCACTGATCCAGTTTATTAGTTTGGTGTAATCCATTGGTTTATCCTGGATTTTTGTTTCCCTTGGCTCTAAAGTTGTGTCTGCAAACACATCTCTGAGATCACTGCCTTAGACTCTGTTATGTATGCTTTCTTCTATAGTTTCCATTCTTTTAGCCAAGTCTTTAATCCACAAAATTTCTGGTTTAGTGATGCTCTTAAGCGTCAGTGTTGAAGCATCCAGCCATTTGGCCATTCATGTTTGTTTTGGTAATACAAATAAATAAAAAAACAAATAAAAACAATAAAATAATACAAATAAATAAATAATACAAATAAATAAAAACAAATAAAAATTTTCACATTAAAATTATTTCTTAAATACACTAATAATGTTTAGTTATACTTCATTGCAATTTACTGTAAAGACTAAATTTTTCTGAATTATTGCTATCAGATTAAAATTTTAATAATAATAATATAATAATACAAGTGGTAGGTAATGAAAAGTAAAATTTCATTTTATTGTTTATATTAAATATGAATTGCTTTAATGGAGAATAAATCTCATTGTTCATTTATTTGCTAATTTAATGGAATGGAAAACTAATCTCTTTGTTCATTACTTTTAAATATCCCTTTAAAATTTTATAGGTAACTGCACAGTGTCTGGGATGGAGCTTAAATTGGAATACAGGCTAAAATACAATCTGAATAGGATAATTAATGTTAAATTCCAGAAGAAGAAGAAGAAGAAGGGGAAGGGGAAGGGGAAGGAGAAGAAGAGAAGGAGAAGAAAGACAGAAAGAAAAAAGGAAGGAAGGAAGGGAGGGAGGGAGGGAGGGAGGAAGGAAGAAAAAGAAAGGAGAATGGTTTGGGTTAAAGAGAAAGCTCACCTTCACCAGGAAGGCGCATGCTTTGTCATGTACACAGTCCAGATTCAAGCCCTGGCACCATGTAGATGGTTCAATGACACCAGGGGAAGGTCCAGTTCTGTTGTATTTCTTTCTCTCTCTCTCTCCCTGTCTCTTTATCTGAATGAACTTTTTTTTTTCTATTGATCCTAATATATCCTAACAGATTTGTGCTGCACTCAGTAGAGTATCTGAGGCTCTCTTTACAAAGATGTGGGAAAATGTTAAGGGCAAATAACACAGCATCAGAGAACAATCAGCATAGCCTCTGAAGCTATTCATCTGTGTCATCTCTTTTTTAAAAAATATTTTATTAAATTTTTTAAATAATATTTTATTTATTTTCTCTTTTGTTTTCCTTGTTTTTCATTGTTGTTGTAGTTATTATTGTTATTGATGTTGTTGTTGTTAGATAGGACAGAGAGAAATAGAGAGAGGAGGGGAAGACAGAGAGGGGAAGAGAAAGACAGACACCTGTAGACCTGCTTCACTGCTTGTGAAGCGACTCCCCTGCAGTTGGGGAGCCGGGGGCTCAAACCAGAATCCTTGCTGGTCCTTGCATTTTGTGCCACCTACGCTTAACTCGTTGCACTACCGCCCGACTCCCCCAGTGTCATCTCTTTTGTAATGAGCTAAAGGCCAAGTAGTTTTCTGAAATGAGAGGAGGATGTTAAATACAGAGTGACAGATGATAGGAGCTGTTATCATCTACCAAAGGATACAATCAGAATAGGTGGGTTGTAGTAAGAATATCCTCCCCTTTCTGTCTCATGATGCATACCACCTGCACAAAGGTTCTGAGAGCTCATGATAGCCTATGTTTAATCCACACATAATTTCTTGTAGATTACTGTGTCTTTTCTTAAGCAATTATCTGAATTAAATTTTCTCTTAAAATACCCATCCCATGTGGGGAAGATGGCTAAGCCTGGTGACCAGTGTGTATGCCTAGGGTCCCAGAGATCTCCTTATGGCGGATCTGAACAGTGCTCTTCTCTCATTCCCTCTTCTTTCTGCTCTCATAATAAACAAGTACACCTTAAAAATAAATAAAATATCCTTCAACATTTCCTGTTTTATTTAACTTTTAGTTTCTCAAAACTTGTATGACATTTATATTTTAAATATCCTATTATCATTCTGTTATAATTCTTAGTTCCTCATTTGATCTTTACTTTTTCCACAGTGCCTCTGATGTATGTAAGATGCATTTACTAGTATAGAATATTTAAAAATACTTTTATTTTCTATTTAGCCTAATTGTATATTTTGGGGTGATATAAGTATAAAGGTAAGTAGAGATTTTAAAACAGCTCAGAGTATTTTTCCCACATAAGGTTTGAGGAAAAAGTATGTTTTTTATAACTATTTTGATATTTGAATAATCTATTCTCATTTTATCATAAGCATTATACAGAGCTACTAAAGCTGTGCAGATTCACTGATCTATTGTATATTGTTTTAATTTATACTATTTATTATAAGTTTATCGTTTTTTACTTCTGATAATGTAAGTCAGTTTAAAACCTGTTTCTGTTCATTGATAATCATCTACACTAAGCCCTTCATTTGTTTCCATCAATTAGTTCCCATTCAAAGAAAGAAAGAAAGTCCAGTGGAGGTTTTTGTTGGGAAAACTGGGACGGTGAGTTAAGAAAACAGCAACTTGAAAAACACATTCTTCAAACTCTGAAATGCACCATGTTCTGTTTGATAATATAAATCCTACTAATATTGCATTTAGTTATACTGGCTAAGGTGATCAAACAAGCTGTAAACGTTCTGAATTATCATCAAGATATAGTGGCTTTATACCTGTCAGGAAATGTATGTGAATGAATGTTTCATTTGAATTCTGTATCTTTCTACATAATTTCATTATTTCAAACACTAAAGGCAAATACAAATCAGGAAGGAATATTTTTACCCAGTGTCAAATTAGACCCATATTACAGCAAAAATTATTTTTACACTTTTTTAAAAATTATTTTTTAAGTTATTGTCCCTAACCCCTAACCCTAACCCTAATATTTTTACACTTTATAAATAACAGAGTGTTTTTTGTTGCTTCACTCATTAAATATGCTTGTGCTTCACATATTCTGATTACTATTCTGTTCTTCAAAGTTTCAGCAGGGGGCTGGGAGTAGTGCAGTGGGTTTAGCACACAAGGCGCAAAGCACAGGTACCACAGTAAGGATCTCGGTTAGAGCCCCCAGCTCCCCACCCGCAAGGAGGTCACTTCAGGAGCGGTGAAACAAGTCTGCAAGTGTCTGTCTCTCTCTCTCTCTCCCTTTCGATTTCTCTCTGCCCTATCCAACAACAAAGGTAACAAAATGAGACAGAATAGCCTCCAGGAGCAGTGGATTCATAGTGCAGGCACAGAGCCCCAGTGATAACCCTGGAAGCAAAAAATAAATAAATAAATAGTTGATTTTCATAAGGAAATGAAAACACTGGGAGAGTGGTCTACCTGAGCTGCTCATAGATATGACTTGTGACAAGCTCACTGCCTAGCACCTCTGCTGAAACATGACACCTTTATCATCATCACTTCATGGGGTTTCTTCATTAAGATTTACAAAGCCTGATTTAATTTGACTAACTTTCTTGAGGAGCTGTTAAAAGTCTCCTCCACCCCCAAACTTTATAGATCATTGCAAGGTCTGTTGTAAATAAAATTTGACAATCTACTAGAGATTATTTGTTGTCCTTATTATACTGACAAAAACAACTGAATTTAAAGATGAAAGGGCTTGTCATGAGAGGTGGAGGTCAGCAGGAGAGAAAATATTTTAAGAACTTGGAGTACCATGTGCAGACAGCACAGATCTGTCTGACAGTGCCTGCTGCAGGGATACTGGTTCACATGCTGACTGAGTGAGTGAGGAGAATCTCATATAAACCAAGTGGGAAATTACAGTCACCAAATTGACAATTACTGTGTTCACATATATATATCTTTCACTTCCACATTCCCATCATTGCATGGGTCACTTATGGCCTGAGGGCTCTTTATAATATTTGATTTCATTAGTGTAAAAAAATATATGCCCTCTGCAAACTGACTGGCATGACTTTCAGGCAGAAAGATCAACTGTATGAACCAAACTGACCATCTTCAACCGCTCCTGAGCTACTGTGCTATGAACAGGCAGGTGTTCAGACTGCTAATGCTTTGGTGTGAGTTCTTTCAACATGAAAACCATTTGAGGCTTAGGCTTTGAAGTACTGTGACACAGACATACTATAGAGGAGAGAAATGTTCAGATCTTCCTCTGAAGTGTGAACTAGCCATACCCAGGCTCATTTTACATAAGGATACAGCTTTATCAGCTCTGACATAATCCACAAACTGGAAGATATGTTATTTGCAACACATTCAGGTCTCTATCCCACTTGCATTCTTTGCCTCTTCTATTGACATAAAGCATCTGTGTGACCCATGATGTGTCAGTCATTTTTTAAATTATCTTTATTTACTTATTGTATACAGACAGCCAGAAATTGAAAGGGAGGGAGTCGGGCGGTAGTGCAGCAGATTAAGCACACGTGGCGCAAAGTGCAAGGACCAACATAAGGATCCCGGTTCGAGCCCCTGGATCCCCACCTGCAGGGGAGTCACTTCACAGGTGGTGAAGCAGGTCTGCAGGTGTCTATCTTTCTCTCCCCCTCTGTGTCTTCCCCTCCTCTCTCCATCTCTCTGTCCTATCTAACAATGACGACATCAATAACAACAATAACTACAACAACAATTAAAAAAAACAAGGGCAACAAAGGGGAAATTAAAATAAAATAAAAAGAAATTGAAAGGGAAGGGGGGGGATAAGGAGAAAAAGAGACACAACACCACTTCACCACTTGCAAAGCTTTCCCCCTACAGATGAGGAGTGGGGGCTCAAACCTTCAATCTTGTGCATTGTTACATGTGCGCTCAACCAGGTGCACCACTACCTGGCCCCTGATGTGTCTGGTTTTTCACTAATTAATTATCCAAATGTTTATGTACATCTATTATGGAGAAGCATTTAGTGTCAACGACAAAATTTAAAGGACAGACAGCAGTCATAGTAGAGCCTTCTTAAACATTCTCTAAAGTAAATATGTGACAAAAGGAAATAAGTACATTAGTAAGAACAGAGGAAAAACACAAGGTGAAACTTGAGCTGGGTGTGGTGTATTGTACCAAAGCAAAGGACTCAGGGGAAGGAAGGAAAAGGACAGGATGAAGGGACACGGGTCCTGGTATGTCTCCTACACACCTATCAAGGGGAGATGAGAGGTTGTACCTTTATGTGTTAAATACAATATATATAATGCAAGCCATTAAAAAAAGAAATTATGATAATAGTTGATGAGAACTGTGACAGAATAAAGGGGCTATAAGAACACAGAGTAAGTTAAAGCTAGGCAGGTAGGACAGATAATGTATTTAATAGACACTCGGTCAGTATCAATCATACAGAACTTTAGGTCAAGCCTCTAGTCCCCATCTACATGGGGAAAGCCTCTCAAGAGGTGGAGCAGTGCTCCAGGTGTCTCCCCTTCTCTATGTCTCTCTTTATCTCTATCAAGAAAAAAAAGGACAAAAGAGAGAGGAAGGAAAGAAGGGAGGGAGGGAGAAAGAGAAGGTGGGAGGGAAGGAGGGAGGAAGAGTCTGCTGGGAAAAGGTGACAGAATTCTGCAGGCATCAAGTCCCATGAATAAACCTGGTGGCAATAGAAAAGAAAAACGGTATTGAGTCTGGTGCCTGAAAAACAAGTAGAAATTAGTACAGTGAAAAGATTACAATATAGGTGCAAAAATAGCAACAAAGACAGCAGAGGGGACCATGGAAGTGGCCACGTGCATTACTCAGGTTCAAAGCCCTGTACCAGATGGTAGGTGCTATAGTAAGGATGTTTCATTTCTATGGTTTCCAACCACACCCTCCCTCCCCCACACCACCCCCACTTTCCACCTCTACTCTATCTATCTATCTATCTATCTATCTATCTATCTATCTATCTATCTATCTATCTATCTATATCATCTCTGTGTATATAAATAGAAAAAAGTTGTGTGACGTAAAATCATGTTTGAGGCCCCACTTCCAATAGGGACCAGGGGGATGCAACAAAAAAGACAGGCAGAGGAAAAAGCATAGGAGAAAGCCAGAACCAAAGTGAACAGTTCATTTTGAGTAACTAAAAAAAGTTCAGGACAACTTTCACAGGTGATTGATTAGTATGGGTCAAGGGGTGGGGGCTATAAAAGAACTTCAAGATCAAGTCAGTGAATCTGAAATATATCTAGATGTAACTGATTGTTACAGGGTTCGCATGCATCTAAGAGAAGAATTTCATTTTGTTACTAGAAGCATTAAATTTATACATTGCAACACAAAAGAGAGAGTCATGTGAGAATGCCTGGCATAAGAAGATAGTACTTTAAAAAAATGTACTTAACAATTTGGAAACTGAACAAGTTTACCAAATAGAAATAACTTCACAGCCTGGGAGGTGGTGAAGTGGATAAAATGTTGGAACCTTAAGCATGGGACTCTGAGTTTGACAACTAGAAAGGCAAATGCCCAAGTGATACTCTTGTTCATTCTCCTTCTTCCTCATTAATTAAAAAAAAATAATAACATTGTTAAAAAAGAAACCTCATCCATCCATAATGATTTGCTATACATATGTGTAAATTTCCTTGTTTATTTCAGCAAATATTTTATCTTTATAAACTGTTCTTTCACCTATAGCTAAAGTTTAATTTTAAAACAAAGAAACTGAAATAGATGATTGCATAATTCATTTGCTCTGATATATAATTATAAGCACCTTGAAGGAGAGCACTGTACATAAAAATAACTCATCATGTTGCTTTTTATAATTTGAGCAAAGCAGAGTAATTAAACCAAGAAATTTGATTTTGTAAAATCAAAAACACAGTTCTATACATCAGATTTAGCAGTGTTTTTCAAGGAACTGATTGATCGCAGTTCTGAAAATGCCTAGTTTGAACTGTAGTCATTGACTAATGTGTTTGGTTATATGAAAGATTACCTTGCATAGCAAATTCCCAATTTAAAATTTAAAATTAACTTGAATGGAATAATCCATACAGTTAAAAAAATGTGTGTGTGTTCATGCTTTTGCAAAGAATTTTATGATAATAATTCTCATAAACCTTTAGTATATATCAGCAGACCTCAGGTCATTGAGGAAAGAGGGAAGAAGAATATTTTAAGTGGGCAAAAGGCCCAATTCCTTTAATCAGAGAGAAAGAATCCTTTGGTGAATCTGTGATAGAACATATTTGGAGGAAATGACAAATTGTACCTCTGAGACAAAACTTTGGTAAAATACTATTTCATCAATAAAAATCAATTTAAAATTTCAGTATTTATATTTTGAAAGTCTTCATAGTTAGAAAATAACAAACTATTGCCTGTTGAAAATCTATTCATACTATTAAACATTAAATGTTCTAGATAACAATTTTAATTTATAATTATGAAATACAGAAAGAATTTTACTATGAGTACTGATACAACACAATCTAAAGATAGGCATTAATTAGACATAAGAGAGCTATGAATTGGTTGAAATACATTGAAATTATGAAATTCTTCATAGTATGTCAAATATTCTAGGAAATGTTTTCTTATAGACTTCTTAGAATTTTTCAATAATCAACAGAAAGCTTTTTGTTTCTATGCATGAATAAAAGTTTTGTTGATTTGAGCTTTTTTGTCTATGTCTCAAAGTATTTTGAAGTCAAAACCATAAGCAGGGAAATAAAACCACTTTAACAGAAAGAAAAACTTTTACACATCAAAAGAAACTTCTATAAGGATAAAAAAGACAACATAGTAATTAGGAGAAGTTAGTTGTATATCACATCTGATAAAGGAGTGATAATTAAAATATATGAAGAAATAATAAAGCCAACAGGACAACCCAGTAAAACAAGAGTTGAGTAGACAATTCTTTAAAGAAGACATCGATGTGGTCCACACCCATGTGAAAAATAAAATGCACCATATTACTTATTAAAGGAATACAAATTAAAACCTCAACAGGTGGTGCATATGGCTAAGTGCACATGTCTCAATGTTCAAGGAGGCCAGTTAA
Organism: Erinaceus europaeus; assembly: GCF_950295315.1. Classification (NCBI taxonomy): domain Eukaryota; kingdom Metazoa; phylum Chordata; class Mammalia; order Eulipotyphla; family Erinaceidae; genus Erinaceus; species Erinaceus europaeus. Next base: position 131,434,269 of record NC_080163.1, read on the forward strand.
AGTCCCTGGTACCCAATTGCAAAGGGAAAGCTTCGTGAGCAGTGAAGCAGTGCTGCAAGTGTTTCTCTCTCCATCTTTTATCTCTCCTTCTTGATTTCTCTGTCTCAGTCAAATAAATTATATGTATATATGTATAAGTATACATATTTCCATAAATATAAACATGTACTATGTCACACCTGTGAAAACCATCTACATCAAAAAGATTGGGAACCTGTCTTGGCATGCATGTGGAGAAAATGGAACTCAGGTATACTGTTAGTGGGATTACACAGATTAAATTATGGAGAGTCCTTAAACAAATGAAAATGGAAACACCTATAATCTAGCAATACCACATTTACATATCCAAAGAGCATGAGGAAAATAAAGATACATATGTACGCCTATGTTCACAACCACATTATTGACAATAATCAAAATACAGAATCAGTCTAAATTTACCATTGGAAAAATTACAAGATAAATTGGGGTATATTCACTGGTGCTTTAATTTAATTTTAATTACATAAAATGATACGGTATCTTTCTGGACAAAATAGATATAACTGAAGGTTATTATGCTAGATGAAATAAGTAACTCAGAGAAACTACTCAAGGGTTTCACTTAGATGTGCAATACAGATAACGAACACAAACAAAATAGTAACCAAATTGTCTCTTAGACTTTGTAAAATATTAAGGTGGTTATCTGAAGGAAAGATTGGGAGATACACCAATTTCTGTTGTAGTTACTATGTGCTGTACATACACCTGTATAAGTGTGAACTGACATCTTGTAATTTTATAAAAATATTAGTAATAAAACATTTAGAGGGAGGGAGAGGAAGATGGCGGACTGAGAAGTCGCTGACAGCGAGTGCTCTGACCGCATTGTCGGCAACGGTAGGATTTTCTGCCTTTAGCAGGCCAGTTAATAAGGGGGGACACCAAAAAGTGAGTACAATTTAATTTGGGTTAAGAATTAGAGTAAAGGTGACACAGACTAGCGGGGCTCCAGAATTCCCAGGGCGCCGGGCAAGGCGAGTGCGCCGGGCATTGTCCTCCGCCCGCCCAGGAAGGCGGCTCCTCCGCCGTTTGCAGAGCGCAGCGGGCAGAGGACCGGAGAGAGCACTTTAGCTCAGGGGCTTTCTCTTGGGAGTCTCTAGGGTCCACCGCGACCCTGAGAGCAGATCCAAAGACTTCTTGAGTATAGCTCTCATTGGATCAAAGGATTTGGAGCTAGTTTTCATTTTTGAGAAATCCTTTAAAAAAGTCTAGAGGGAGGGGTTTCCCGGAAGATGGCGGACTGAGAAGCTGCTAGCCTTTGAGCTCCGGACACATCTCGTGTACACAATAGGATTTTCTGCCTTTAGCAGGCCAGCCAATAAGGGGCCATAGCGGTGACACCAAGGAGGTGGCTATAACTTAATTTGGGTTAAGAATTAGAATAGGGGAAAAAATTCTTTTTTCTTCCTTTTAATTTTCAAGCATACATCCTTCCCGCCGCCCCCCCCCCCCATAAGCAGTGCCTGGGACCAGCTACTAGCAGGATACCCCATACCACCAAACAGGGGTTTTTTTTTTTGTTTTTTTTCAAACTCACTGATACACATTTGGGAAGTTCCTCGCACTGCTCTTTAATTACAACCCTTCTTCTTATCTTCTCCCTTTTCTCTCTCTTATCTCTCTCTATCTCTTTTTATTTTTATTTTTTTTTAATCTTGTCATACACTTCTTTCTTCTTTGCCTTTCTGAATTTGTGAATTACTTTGGGGAAGAAATCTGACCCAGAGTGGACTCTCTATGTGTGTATCTCTGCTCTAGTTCCCTTTACATTCTTGTTACCCCTAGAATATACACTGGATAGTAGATTTGCATAACTGTCTATTCTTGCTATCCTCTCTTTCTTTTCTCTTTCTTCACTGGGATTTGGTTACTATTTTTTCACGGACTGGAGAAATTGTTTGGCTAACTGGTAATGATTAAACTCCTTCAATACTTACTTCAGTTGCTACTGTAATTCTGGAGGTTGGTGAGTGCAATTGTCATAAAGGTATTTAGTACAGTGTTACTTGTGCTCAAAACACAACAACTGAGGAACAGAGCATTAAAAAAAAAAAGAGAGAAACACATAAATAAAAAAAAATGGGTAGATTAAAAACAAATAAAACTGCTACCCCAATGAATGAAGACAAGAGCCCAGAAGAAACCACAAATCAGTCAGAAGTAACCATAGATAAGAAAAGTATGCAAGCAATAATAAACTTATTAATCACAGAAATGAAAACAACATTGGAGGAAAGGAATGGCAGTATTAGAGAAACAACAGTTGAGACCCCCAAGGAAAATACTGATTATCTTGAGACAATTAGAGAACTGAAAGCTGAAATAGCTGTAATGAAGAAAGAAGCTGAGGCAAGGGAAAGCAGACTAACAGAAGCAGAAAACAGAATTAGTCAGACAGAGGATGAGTTAGAGAAAACTAAGAAAGAGGTGAAAGAGCTTAAAAAGAGATTGAGAGACACTGAAAACAACAACAGAGACATATAGGATGATCTCAAAAGAAGTAACATTCATATAATTGGCCTGCCAGAGGAAGAAAGAGAGGAAGGGGAAGCAAACATTCTAGAGGAAATAATACAAGAAAATTTCCCAGACCTGAATAACAGAAAGGATATCAAGGTGCAAGAGGCCCAGAGAGTACCAAACAGAATCAACCCAGACCTAAAAACACCAAGACACATCATAGTCACAATGAGAAGAAGTAAGGATAAAGAAAGGATCCTAAAGGCTGCAAGAGAGAAACAAAAAGTCACATACAGGGGAAAACCCATAAGACTTTCTGCAGATTTCTCAACTCAAACTCTAAAAGCCAGAAGGGAGTGGCAAGATATCTATCGAGCCCTGAATGAAAAAGGGTTTCAACCAAGGATAATATATCCTGCTAGACTTTCATTCAAGCTAGATGGAGGGATCAAAACCTTCTTAGACAAACAACAGTTACAGGAGGCAACTATCACCAAGCCGGCCCTGAAAGAGGTACTAAAAGACCTCTTATAAACAAGAACATCACTATAATACTTGTAATATATCAGAGTAAACAAATTGTTTTTTAGAACAATGGCACTACAATACATTAAATCCATAATATCAATAAATGTCAATGGCTTAAACTCACCCAAAGGCACAGGGTGGGGGGATGGATCAGAAAACATAACCCAACCATATGCTGCTTGCAAGAATCCCATCTGTCACAACAAGATAAACACAGACTTAAAGTGAAAGGATGGAAAACTATCATACAGGCTAACGGTCCACAAAAAAGGGCAGGAACAGCCATTCTCATCTCAGACACGATAGATTTTAAATTAAATAAAGTAATAAAAGATAGGCAAGGACATTACATAATGATTAGAGGATCAATCAGCCAAGAAGACTTAACAATTATTAACATCTATGCACCCAACGAGGGACCATCTAAATATATTAAACACCTACTGAAAGAATTTCAAAAATACATCAATAGTAATACAATAATAGTGGGAGACTTCAATACCCCACTCTCACACTTAGACAGATCAACAAAGCAGAGAACCAATAAAGATACAAGAGAATTGAATGAAGAGATTGACAGACTAGACCTCTTGGACATTTTCAGACTCCTCCACCCCAAAAAACTGGAATACACCTTATTTTCAAATCCACACAACACATACTCAAGGATAGACCACATGTTAGGCCACAAAGACAGCATCAATAAATTCAAGAGCATTGAAATCATCCCAAGTATCTTCTCAGACCACAGTGGAATAAAACTAACTTTTAACAACAAACGGAAAATTATTAAAAGACATAGAATTTGGAAACTAAACAACATGCTCCTTAACAACCACTGGGTCACAGACTCACTCAAACATGAAATTCAAGTGTTCCTGGAAACTAATGAAAATGAAGACACAACCTATCAAAATATTTGGGACACAGCGAAAGCAGTACTGAGAGGGAAACTTATAGCCATACAATCACATATTAAACACCAAGAAGAAGCCCAAATGAACAACCTTACTACACACCTCAAGGACTTAGAGGAAGAGGAACAAAGGAACCCTAAAGCAACCAGAAGGACAGAAATCACTAAAGTTAGAGCAGAAATAAACAACATCGAAAATAAAAGAACCATACAAAAGATCAATGAAGCCAAATGTTGGTTCTTTGAAAGATTAAACAAAATGGACAAACCCCTAGCCAGACTCACCAAACAAAAAAGAGAGAAGACTCAAATTAGTAGAATTGTAAACGATGCAGGAGATATCACAACTGACACCACAGAAATCCAGAGAATTCTGCGAAACTTCTATAAAGAACTATATGCCACCAAGCTAGAGAATCTGGAAGAAATGGAACAATTCCTAGAAACCTATGCACTTCCAAAACTGAACCAAGAAGAACTACAAAATCTAAATGCACCAATCACAGACAAAGAAATTGAAACCGTTATTAAGAATCTCCCCAACAACAAAAGTCCTGGACCAGATGGCTTCACAAAAGAATTCTACAAAACTTTCAGGAAACAGCTAATACCCATACTTCTTAAGCTATTCCATAAGATTGAAGAAACAGGAATACTCCCTTCCACCTTTTATGAAGCCAACATCACCCTGATACCAAAAGCTGATAGGGACAGAACAAAAAAGGAAAACTACAGACCAATATCTCTGATGAACATAGATGCCAAAATATTAAACAAGATCTTGGCCAACCGGATACAGCAACACATCAAAAAGATTGTTCATCATGACCAAGTGGGATTCATCCCAGGAATGCAAGGCTGGTTCAACATCTGTAAATCAATCAATGTAATTCATCACATCAATAAAAGCAAAGCCAAAAACCACATGATTATCTCAATAGATGCAGAGAAAGCCTTTGACAAAATCCAACACCCATTCATGCTCAAAACTCTACAGAAAATGGGAATAGATGGGAAATTCCTCAAGATAGTGGAGTCTATATATAGCAAACCTACAGCCAACATCATACTCAATGGAGAGAAGCTGAAAGCATTCCCCCTCAGATCGGGGACTAGACAGGGCTGTCCACTGTCACCGTTACTCTTCAACATAGTATTGGAAGTTCTTGCCATAGCAATCAGGCAAGAGAAAGAAATCAAAGGGATACAGATTGGAAGGGAAGAAGTCAAGCTCTCACTATTTGCAGATGATATGATAGTATACATAGAAAGACCTAAAGAATCCAGTAGAAAATTACTGGAAGTTGTTAGGCAATAAAGCAAGGTATCAGGCTACAAAATCAATGTACAAAAATCAGTGGCATTTCTTTATGCAAACACTAAATCTGAAGAAGAAGACTTCCAGAAATCACTCCCATTTACTGTTTCAGCAAAATCAATCAAATACCTAGGAATAAAGTTGAGCAAAGAAGTGAAAGACTTGTATGCTGAAAACTATGAGTCACTACTCAAGGAGATAGAAACTGATACCAAGAAATGGAAAGATATCCCATGCTCATGGTTTGGAAGAATAAATATCATCAAAATGAATATTCTCCCCAGAGCCATATACAAATTTAATGCAATACCCATCAAAGTTCCACCAGGCTTCTTTAAGAGAATAGAACAAACACTACAATCATTTATCTGGAACCTGAAAACACCTAGAATTGCCAAAACCATCTTAAGGAAAAGAAACAGAAATGGCGGCATCACACTCCCAAACCTTAAACTATATTATAAAGCCATCATCATCAAAACAGCATGGTACTGGAACAAAAATAGGCACACAGACCAGTGGAACAGAATTGAAAGCCCAGAAGTAAATCCCAACACCTATGGGCATCTAATCTTTGATAAGGGGGCCCAAAGGATTAAATGGAAAAAGGAGGCTCTCTTCAATAAATGGTGCTGGGAAAACTGGGTTGAAACATGCAGAAGAATGAAATTGAACCACTTTATCTCACCAGAAACAAAAATCAACTCGAAATGGATCAAAGACCTAGATGTCAGACCAGAAACAATCAAATACTTAGAGGAAAACATTGGTAAAACACTTTCCCACATACACCTCAAGGACATCTTTGATGAATCAAACCCAATTGCAAGGAAGACCAAAGCAGAAACAAACCAATAAGACTACATCAAATTGAAAAGCTTCTGCACATCCAAAGAAACTATTAAACAAACAGAGAGACCCCTCACAGAATGGGAGAAGATCTGCACATGCCAGACATCAGACAAGAAACTAATCACCAAATATATAAAGAGCTCAGCAAACTTAGCCGCAAAAAAGCAAATGACCCCATCCAAAAATGGGCAGAGGAAATGAACAAAACATTCACCACAGAGGAGATCCAAAAGGCTAACAAACATATGAAAAACTGCTCTAGGTCACTGATTATCAGAGAAATGCAAATCAAGACAACACTAAGATACCACCTCACTCCTGTAAGAATGGCATACATCAAAAAGGACAGCAGCAACAAATGCTGGAGAGGATGTGGGGACAGAGGAACCCTTTTACATTGCTGGTGGGAATGTAAATTGGTACAGCCTCTGTGGAGAGCAGTCTGGAAAACTCTCACAAGGCTAGACATGGACCTTCCATATGACCCAATAATTCCTCTCCTGGGGTTATACCCCAAGGACTCCATAACACCCAACCAAAAAGAGGTGTGTACTCCTATGTTCATAGCAGCACAATTCATAATAGCTAAAACCTGGAAGCAACCCAGGTGCCCAACACCAGATGAGTGGCTGAGAAAGCTGTGGTATATATACACAATGGAATACTATGCAGCTATCAAGAACAATGAACCCACCTTCTCTGACCCATCTTGGACAGAGCTAGAAGGAATTATGTTAAGTGAACTAAGTCAGAAAGATAAAGATGAGTATGGGATGATCCCACTCATCAACAGAAGCTGACTAAGAAGATCTGAAAGGGAAACTAAAAGCAGGACCTGATCAAATTGTAAGTAGGGCACCAAAGTAAAAACCCAGTGGTGAGGGGTAGGCATGTAGCTTCCTGGGCCAGTGGGGGGTGGGAGTGGGCGGGAGGGATGGGTCACAGTCCTTTGGTGGTGGGAATGGTGTTTATGTACACTCCTAGCAAAATGTAGACATATAAATCAGGAGCTAATTAATATGAGAGGGGGAAATCAATTGTATGTCTCAAAGTTTCTCAAAAGACAAACTGAATCTTTTTAATATATAGGCTATGTGTTTGATATGCGGACTCTCTCAAAAGCCTAGACCAAGTAGATTAGAAGCTTCCAATAGCACAGCTATATACAAGATACTGGGTACTGTCCAGCAAACCATAACAAAGGGACTTTTCAAAGTTAACCCAATTAACAAATAATGTGATGATAATATTAACTATTGATTGTCTTTTTGAACCCTAAGACAGCAGGAACCTCACATCTTCACTATAGAGCCCCTACTTCCCCCAGTCCTGGAACCCTTGGATAGGGCCCACTTTCCCGTATGCATCTCCCAATCCAAACCAAATAACATTGCATCTGCCGATCACAACCTAACCAAAGCAACGATTGCTACCTCAACATGCTTCACCTCAGAATGTATCCAGAGACTTCATGTGTGGAATGACAACCCTTCAGCTTCATTACTCGGGTGAGACCTTTCCTTTAATAGTACACTCTAATTTCATCTCAGGTAGTTCACTTTCTAACAAAGTCCCATAACCTAGATATACACCAGTTTCTGTGAGAGAGAGCTTATGTGCACACGTATCCATAAACTACTGCAGAATAAATACCTGAAAGCAGAAGTACACTAGAGTTTGCAGTGAGTACCTCCCTAACACTTCCTCTCCACTATTCCAAGCTTGGGATCCATGATTGCTCAACAAATTGTTTGGCTTCATATGTTAACTCTCTTTTCAATCACCAGGTTCCAGATGCCACCAGGATGCTGGCTAGGCTTCCCTGGATTGAAGACCCCACCAATGTGTCCTGGAGCTCAGCTTCCCCAGAGTCACACCCTACTATGGAAAGAGAGAGGCAGACTGGGGGTATGGACCGACCAGTCAACACCCATGTTCAGCTGGGAAGCAATTACAGAAGCCAGACCTTCTACCTTCTGCAACCCTCAACGACCCTGGGTCCATGCTCCCAGAGGGATAGAGAATGGGAAAGCTACCATGGGAGGGGGTGGGTTATGGGGATTGGGTGTTGGGAATTGTGTGGAGTTGTACCCCTCCTACCTTATGCTTTTGTTCACTAATCCTTTCCTAAATAAAAAATTTAAAAAAAAAAAGCTATAGACTTACACAAAACTATAAAAAAAACCATTTAGAATCAGAATGGATATAAAAGTCAAAAGGGATGCAGTTGTATTATGACAGATGGAAACAGTTTTCATGGTGAACATTATGTAGAATATACAGATTTTGTAGAATATACAGATGAGTTTCAAGTACACTTAAAACTTACTAATGTTTAAACCAATAATTCAATTAAAAAAAAACTGAAGGGCTGAGTGGTAGCCCATCTGGTTGAGTGCACTGGTAAAAATAAAAACAAGTAAGACTTACTCTCCACAGGAGCTCAATAAGTGTACATTCCTATCTTTCCTCTTCAATCTATTATTTCTATAGTGCACTGTTAAGTGGTTGAATATTGATTAGAAAATTCCAAACCATCCTTCCACAATATATTGTGAAATGTTGACTTTTGTTCATTTTATTCTAACTCTGGGCAAGTTACTGACAATTTCTCTGTGTTTGAGGGTAATGTTCTGCTTCATATCCCAGAATATATGCTTGATCATTGCCTGAATGATTTCATTGATTTTATTTCATATTATGTTGGCCATATTTCTCAATTTAGATGTTCTTTGATGCATGCCACTTTAAGAGTTTAACTGAACTCCTTTAGAGCTGTGCAGTGTAACAGTACTGGTTGAAACTTACTTCCCTTTAGCAGGAAATATTCTTGTGCATAGTCACAGTCAACCGAGGCATGCAAAGAATTATCTACTACATCAGCAGGTAAGATAGCATGCCTGGATAATGTACCTGTCTTGTCATGTATATGACCCAGGTTTGAGCCTCTCCCTTACCATACTGGATGAAGATTTGGTGTTCTGGTGTCTTTTCTGCTCTCCTTCTGTCTCTCTTTTTCATATCTGAAAAAGACAACTCAAAAGAGGTGAAGCCACACTGGAAACAACAGTAAAATATCTATTATAGTAATTGCACTTCTCTGAAGGTTTGATGGAAGAACTGTACTATGGTTAATAATGTATGGCATGGAGTTATAATAACACATATTCAGAGATGTGTAAATTGTGCCCCTAAGATGTCAATGGAATTGTAAAGATTATAATATCTAAAAAATGTATGCCATAAAAGTTTAAAATAGAAAATATATTGATATATATCAATATCAAGTATATTGATAAATAATCCTTTATTTGATCTAATTATTTTAAGTATAATGTATACAAAAATGGGGGTCAAGTGGTAGCACAGAGGGTTTAGTGCACATAGTACAAAGCACAAGGACCTGGTAAGGATCTGGGTTAAAAGCCCCCAGCTCCCCACCTGCAGGGGGGTCGCTTCACAAGCGGTGAAGTAGGTCTGCAGGTGTCTTATCTTTCTCTCCTCCTGTCTTCTCCTCCTCTCGATTTCTCTCTATCCTATCCAACAATAACAGCAATAACAACAATAATAATAACAACAATGATAAACAACAAGGGCAACAAAAAGGAAAAAATAGTCTCCTGGAGCAGTGGATTCATAGTGCAGGCACTGAGCCCCAACAATAACCCTGGAGGCAATCTATATATATCCAAAATCATAGAAGAAAGATGAAAAATGTCCATTTTATTTCTCTATCTCATATCATTATAAATCTGAGAATTTTTAATATATACTTCAATACAGTTTTAACTATCCTATGGTGCAAAGAAAAGCTGGTGGAGCATGTAATATGCTGATAACTTTCACAAGAAGACAAGATACTACACACGTGACAATAGTCTTGAAAATCATCATTTCCTCTAATAAGCATTTAATAGGGGGAAGGTTAAAAAGAAGAAACTGGACATTCAGAAAGATGGTTCCATGGATAAGACATACCAGAGTGGTGCTCTGGTGTTCTCATTCATTCTCTAGCTCTAGCTCTAGCTCCAGATCTCATAGTCTTTTTTAAATAAACCTAAATTTTCCAAAGAGAAAATCCATTATAACCCCAGATACCCAGCTACTCAGAATGTGTTCAGTGTTTCACATTTGATCTGTAGGATTCTAACTCCAGTATAAGATAGAATTAATGAAAAAACATGGCAAAACACAGTTATAATAGATACAACTAGAAAGGTAGATTGTTCATTTAAGAATACAGCATTATTACTGAAAGTACAATTATATGTAGCTTTTAAATTCAAATATCACTGTTCTTAAAAAAAAGTGTTGATAATACATGTGATTATTGTCATGATAGACTTGAGACTTACCGCAGTCCAAACTGTTAGAAAAGTTTTATTTATTAAAATATCTCTAGGGGACCCAGTGATAGAGTAGTGGGTTAAGAGCATATGGCGCAAAGCACTAGGACTGCTATAAGAACCCAGCTGGAGTCCCCTGCTCCCCACCTGCAGGTGGGGTCGCCTCACAGGCGGTGAAGCAGGTCTGCAGGTGTCTTATCTTGCTCTCCCCGTCTTTGTCTTCCCCTCCTCTCTAGATTTCTCTCTATTCTATACAATGACTATGATAGCAATAACAACAATAAACAAGGGCAACAAAGGAAAAAATAAGCCTCCAGGAGCAGTGGGTTCGTGATGCAGGCACCAAGTCCCAGCAATAACCCTGGAGGCAAAAAAAAAACAAAACTCTAAATGAGCAGTGTAAATTCAAATACTTCTGAAGTAATAAGATTATACTCATGCCCTAAGGAGTTCACCGAATGGACTTTGGAACTTTATACTGGAAATGAGAAGAAATACAAATGTCATTTGAAGAATAATGCTTGAACAGAATTTGGTATCTTTTCAAAATATTAGTAACATTTCCATCAGTCATTGAAAATGACCAGTAATAATATTTTACAGTTCAAAATTAAATATATATGTATATGTGTGTCATACGTGTGTGTGTGTGTGTGTGTGTGTGCATGCCCTCACACATACAGTGCAAAATTTTGTTGCCACTAGTCTTTTTTTCTAAACTTAAGAGATCAAAAAGTCCAATTCCATGCTTCCACCACACTATAGAGGCTTCAGTGCTGTGAAATCTTTCTCCAGTTTTCTCTTTCTATCTGAAAAAGTCAGTGAAACCCCCAACAACAATGAGAGGGAGAGAGAGAGCACAATATTAAAGAACAAGATAAACCCATGCATGAAATTTTTCCAATTTAACTTAAAATAATTGAAATTGCATACACTTCTCTAATGATTCTTTTATGAGCATGGATTTTATGATATGTGGTATTTCATCTAGCCATAAGTTAGGACCAGATCCATTTTGGGGGTCTTCTGGGGTTGGACATCATTTTGGGGTTAGGAATATTATACATAATTTTCCACTATGCAGGCATTTTTGCTTCCACCAAATAAATCAACCAGAACTCTAAGCAAAATTCTTTAAATTATTACTTAATGGCCCTCTAGGTAAATGTCTAAATAAATGCACTGAGTAATTAAGTGAAAACAACAACATATACAAGAACATGATGCATGTGGGAATTTAGGAGCTAGAAGAAACCCTTTCTCTGGACAAGTGAATCCGTATTCTAATCCAGATGCTATATACACATTCTTGCACATTAGCTTTCGTTCACATGCAGGTACCACTTTTCTGTACCTCCCCCACATTTTCTGCATCCTCTTTTGTAGCCATTTGCTCCTTTATTTAAAACTACCATGGATTAAAGACACTGCATATGGTTTTCTCTGCTGAGATTTCTCCAACACAATATTCATCCTTGTCTGCTAATAGAATTCAAATACTAAAAACCAGATCATCTGTACTTTCTCTCTCACTAGTACCCTTTATGCTGGACCAAAGAAGAACAAGTCCTTCAGGATATTATGGTTTATAGCAGAAAGAATGGGGAGAATCACCCTACCTCTTGTACTCTCAAATCTAAAAATAACCTTTAAAAAAATCTTCCTTCTATATACCCAAAAGGTGACTTCAGTTGCAGAGTATATGCCTTGCATGAGTGAAGTCCTATCTTTAAATCCCAGCACCACACAAAGAAATGAAAAATGTACGTCACAAAAAGTGAAGCACTGCCCCCTCTACATCTATCTGTCTATCTATCTACCTATCTATCTATCTCTCAGAAAATTAAACAACTTGCTTCTATGGCACATTCATTTTTCTACATTTGTAAACATTCTCAAGGCAAAAATAGAATGTCACAGATTATAATAGCCTAGAAGTGTTAACCTGACCTAACAAGTTTTTACGTTTGAAATGTGGGTATTTGAAGTTTATCGAGACATTTGGAACTTTTAAATTATAAAATAGTGAAACATGGAAGTCATGCTTTTTTTTTTAAATTGCCACCAAGCTTATTACTGGGGCTCAAAGCCATCATTACGAATCCACTGCTCCCAGAAGTAATTTTTTCTTTTCTCTCATCTTCTCTCTCTTTTTCTTCTCTCCTCTTCCTTTCTTTTATCTTTCTTTCTATTGTACTTGATAGGACAGAGAGAAATTCAGAGGGGAGGGGAGATAGAAAGAGAGACACCTGTAGACCTGCTTCACTGCTCATGAAGCCATCCCGCTGCAAGTGGAGAGCAGGGGCTGGAACCTGGGCCCTTGCTCATGGTAATTTGTGCACTTAACCTGGTGCAACACTGTCTGACCCCCAAGGTCATACGCATTAGCTATGTTTTAAATTTGCTATCATTTTTGGAGCTGCTGAATTGAGTGGCATTCACATTCTATGATGGGGAATATTGCTCAGTGTTATCCTGTTCAGCATTTCCCTCCCATATTATTGGGGGCTTAATAGTTTATAGTACAATTGTTGACACATGACTACAGTCTCTCATCTAAACCAGACTAGGTGTTTGCAAAACACTCCTGTTCAGCATTTTTAGTGAAGAGTGGAATCAGATAAAGAATATTTACAGCATTCAAGATAACACAAGAAAATATCTCTAAGTTTAGGGATGAGAAATCAGTTCACCTGGATTGTGCAACCCAGGTTTGAGCCCAGTCCCTGCCACATTAGAGGACATTTCAGTGCTGTGGTGTCTTTCCTTACCTCTCTGTCTCTCTGTCTCTGTGTCTATAAAAAAATGTCATCCAGAGCAGTGAAGCCCTGGAACTAGTGAAATAAAAAATAAAGGGGCGGCTGGAGGGAACAAGTCTTTGAGTTTCTATTTTGAACTGAAGCTACTAAATTAAATTTTTGAGAAAACAATAAAATATTACAGCTAAGAGACAGTTATTTATCTGATTTTGCTGATTTCGAAAATTTCACATAACATTTTAAGACCAGTTCTAATTGCTAACATGGTTGAACAAGTGAAATACCTTGTTTAAGGAGTAAGTTTTGACAATCAGCAGTAGTTCTGAAGTCAGAGTGCTTGAGTACAGATTTTAGACTCCAGTCTCATTAACTTTTTGACTTTAAGTTACTTAACTTCTCTGTATTTGGGGGCAATAATACCATTATCTATCTTATATGATTCAAGGAAGAAATAAATGATATAATGAAAACTAAACTATTTGAGCATTGTCTGGCAGATGGTTTGGGGGTCAATAAATCCCAGGGATTTATTAGCTTTTCTAAGTATTTTTGAAACTGGGATGTGTTTTCTATATTCAGGCTTATATCTTCAATAAAAGCAGGGTATTAAGAGAAAATCTGTTACCTGAAATTCCATTGTTAATTTTTATTTTAATGTTGATCTATGTGATTCTTAATATAGTACTGCAGAATTAGGTTTTCTTAAGTGAGACAGCACACACTTCAGTATTGTTGAAAGGAAATGAGCAATTCAAAAGAAAATTAGATTAAATCCTTAAATTAAATTTCTGACTTAAAAAAAAAAATCTTAGTGGAAAAATGCACTGGCATGGTTTGCATTTCAGATCTAATATTTTCCCAACTGTGTAGTAATGGAGTTTGGGGGAATATCCTTAGGCATTTGCATGAAGAGATCTAAATAAACAGTATAAGTAGACAGTGTGATTTAGGTTCCCTTAATAACATCAAAATCACCTCCAACTTAATTCTACTCATTTGAACAAAGAAATTACTTCATTTCCAAGTTAATAAAAGGCTTTTTAAATGAAATAATTGGAAGGCAACAGTTTTTTGTTTGATATGCAATAATCTTAAATGTACTTTCAGAGATATTAAATCAATGGAATCTTCAAGGCCATGGAGAATAAGATACAGTTGTTTTATTTCTCTCTTCCCTTTATAATTTGAATGTTCAGATATTATTTACAAAATGCTCTTTGTATTGTAAAGGTAATAAAAATTATGATTTTATCATAAGATATTGGAAATTAAGGTTTTACTAGTAAAAATAAAAAAATGATCCAGATTACAGGGGTTTTTACTGTGCTGTTCACTTCTTATTCCTCATACAAAAGAAAAGTAAAATCCCTATATGCATTGAATATGAGAGAGTTTGACATATTTTTTAAATTATTATTGTTTTTGTTCTTTTATTGTTTAAGTATTTTTATTTATTTATTATCAGACCTATATATAGAGAGAAATCGAGAAGGGAGGAGAAGACAGAAAGCAAGAGAGACCGAAAGACACCTGCAGCCTTGCTTCACCACTTGTGAAGCTTCCCCTATGCAGGTGGGGACCAGGGTCCTTGTGCACTATAATGTGAGCACTTCATCAGGTGCACCACCTCCTGGTCCCTACAGTTTGATATCATGTGTAAATGTATCTTCAGTAGAACATTTTAAAAAATCTTTTATAAACAATGTCCCATGAAAATTTTTTTAATTGTATTTTCTTTTTTTTAAAATATTTATTTTATTTATTTATTCCCTTTTGTTGCCCTTGTTGTTTTATTGTTGTAGTTATTATTGTTGTTGTCGTTGTTGGATAGGACAGAGAGAAATGGAGAGAGGGAGGGGAAGACAGAGAGGAGGAGAGAAAGACAGACACCTGCAGACCTGCTTCACCGCCTGTGAAGCGACTCCCCTGCAGGTGGGGAGCCAGGGTTCGAACCGGGATCCTTACGCCGGTCCTTGTGCTTTGCACCACCTGCGCTTAACCCGCTGCGCTACAGCCCGACTCCCGAAAATTTTTCTAAGTCTTATTTTAACTATAAGCATGTGTGAGAAGAGACTTGGTCTCTAAGAAGCCACCTCCCTGAAGCCTCAGCTAAAAGGAAGTAGGTCCTCTGTAAAAATGGAAACTATGCTGCTAATGAACTTTACCAAAGGTATGTGGAGATATCTACATAGTTGAAGAACACTGAATATGAATTTGTTACGCAGGTTCAAAGTAACACCAATATTTTAAAATTCTTAATATAGTTATTATCATAATCCAAACAAAGTGAAGTCCTTTAAAGTAAAATGGAATCTCACATATTCCTTATGGACACACACATTTCTTTCTCAAGTAACCTCTGTGATTTGCTTCATCATCATGTATTAAATGTTATACATCACTGAGGGTTAGAGAAATACAGATAAAAACAACAATGAGATTCTACTTCACAATCAGAAAGGATAGTAACAACAGATGTGTAGAGGTTATAGGACTAAAGGAACCCTCCTACACTGCTGGTAGAAAAGTAAATTAATACATACAATGGGGAGAGTAGTATGGAGAACTCTCACAAAGCTAGAAATAGACCAACCCTATGACCTACAATTAAACTGTCACTATTTGCAGATGACATGATAATAAATTCTATCGGGCCTCATTTTTAAGGAGGCTCAATATTTTAGCAGTTGAAATTTTAATAATGTGAAAGCAGTCATAGTTAAATAAATGATTATGCAAAAAAGTAAATCTTATCTTCTTCAAATTATCTTTTATTTATAAGCCATTTTTAAAATGTGTCATTAATAGTAGTTTACAAGACTATTAAGACTACCAGGCAGAGTTTCACACCCATCACGAAAGTTTTGCTTCTCTAGCCACCCAACAATAACCACAACAGTTCTCACAAAGTCATAGAAACAATTTATTTACTTATTTGTCTGATTTTATAAGTTCATGTGCTTCATTTCTCTAAATTCCACATATGAGCGAAACCATCCTGTAGCTGCTTTTCACCTCTGTACTGGACTTACATCTGTGTAATTACTGTACTTACTAAGTATAATCATATCCAATTCCATCCATTTTGTCTCAAAGGACATAGTACTGTCTTTTTTTTATTTCTGAATAATATCCCATGCAGTATATGAGCCATGATTTTTTTCTTCCACTATTATCACTAGAGCACAGTGTCTTTGCAAGGAGTCTATCACTCTCTTATGGCCTTTTTTTTTTTTTTTTTGCCTTATTTGGGATAGATATAGAGAGAAATTGAGAGGGGAATAGATATCTGTAGCGCTGCTGCACTACTTATGAAGTTTCTCACACCTGTGAGTGGGAGCTGGAAACTTGAATCTGGCTCTTTATACAGGTTAAGTATATATTCTGCGTATGTTCTACCAGGTGTAACAGCACAGCCCTTCCATACCATTTTTATCTAGTCATCAGTTTATGGACATACAGCAAATTTCCACTCTTTAGCTATAGTAAGTAATGTAGTTATAAACACAAGGGTGCATATTTCCCTTCAAAACAGTGGTTTCATATCATTTGGATAAATGCCTGAAAGTGATGTTGCTAGATCATAAGCTATTTCTATTTTTGCTTTAAGGACTCTATACAGATTTGCAGAGGGAATGCACCAGATTACATTTTCACCAACACCTGCCATTTTCTATTTTGTTAATGTAGGCCATTCCTATATAAGTACCACACACTAACCACTGGAGCTCTAATGTAGGCCATTCCTATTGGTAAGAGGCAGAATCTCAGTGTTGTTTTAATTTGTATTTCTCTCTCTCTCTTTTAAAGACTTTGTATGAAGGAATCTTTTTGTACTATCTTTGTATTATTTTTATTTATTTATTGGCTAGAGACAGCCAGAAATTGAGAGGAAAGGGGGTGATAGAGAGGTAAAGTGACAGGGACACCAGCAACACTGCTTCACCACTCTCAAAGCTCTCCCCCTGCAGGTGGGGAGCAGGGGCTCGGACTAAGTCCTTTTGCATTGTAACATGCACACTCAACCAGGTGTGCCATCATTTCACTATAAGTGGAACATTTTTCATATGACTGTGGGTTATGTGTAGCCCTTCTTTAGAAAACTGTACTCAGTTATTTGACTTTCTTTTACTGAACTCTTATCAGTTCTTTAATGTTATTCAATATCAACTGCTTGTTGGATGTGTGACGTGAAAAAGTCTTCTTCGGGAGTTGGGTGGTAGAGCAGTGGGTTAAGTGCACGTGGCACAAAGTGCAAGGACTGGCGTGAGGATGCTGGTTCGAGCCCCCGGAGCCCCACTTGCAGGGGCGTCGCTTCACAGGCGGTAAAGCAGGTCTGCATGTGTCTATCTTTCTTTCCCCCTGTCTTCCTCTCCTCTCTCCATTGCTTTCGGTCCTAACAACGACAACATCAGTAACAACAGCAATAATAACTACAACAATAAAAACAAGGACAACAAAAAGGAAATAAATATTTTTTAAAAGGGGGAAAAAAAGAAAAAGTCTTCTTCAAAGTACTGGGTTGCCTGGTTATCTTTGTGTAGTTTGTTTTGATGTATAGAAGCTTTTTAGTTTGGTATAGTACCATTTATTTACTCTCTTCATTTCATATACCAATGGGATTGACTCTCCATATACATCTTTGATGTTAGGTCCTACCATGTTTTAGTGATATTTTTCTATGTATTTATAGTTTCTATGTATTTATAGTTTCGTGTGTGTGTGTGTGTGTGTGTGTGTGTGTGTGTGTGTGTGTGTGTCTTTGATCCAATTTGAGCTAGTTTTGGTGCACGGCAAGAAGTGATACATGTGTATCACTGGTCAGTTTTCCCAGAACTAGGTGTTAAAGCAACTTTCCTCCATTGAACTGTTTTGCCCCCTCTCATATTTTACGTAGATGTTTATGGGTTTTGTTATTGTTATTCCTTTAGTTTTAATTTTGCCTCCAGGATTACCACTAGGGCTTAGTGCCTGCACTATGAATCTACTGCTCCTGGAGGCCATTTTTCCCATTTTGTTGCCCTTGTTGCTGTTGTTGCTATTGTCACCATTGCTGCTGTTATTGGATAGAACAAAAAGAAATTGGGAGGGGGGTTAGACAGAGAGGGGGAGAGAAAGACAGACACCTGCAGACTTGCTTCACCACCCGTGAAGCAATCACTCTGCAGGTTGGGAGCCAGGGTCTCAAACTGCGATCCTTACCCAGTCAGTGTGCTTTGTGCCATGTGTGCTTAACCTGCTGTGCTACCGTCCGGCCCCCTGGGTTTATTTTCATGCTCTTATTTTTGTTCCATTGGTTGATGTGTCCATTTTTATTCCATTGCCACACTATTTTAATTACTATTGTTTTGTAATATAAACTTAAGGTGGGGAAAGTACACTTCCTTTTTTTTTTTTTCCTTTTTTCTTGGGAGTACTTTTGGACAGGTTCAGTTTCCTTGAAGAATGCCACTAGGATTTTAATAGTATTTGCACTGAATCTGGCAGGACAGATTTGTGATATTCTTCCAATTCATGAACAAGGGATATTCTTCCATTTTTGTGTGTCAGTCCCTATTTCTTTTAACAATGTCCGTTTTCACTGTAAGTATATTTCATCCCTTTTGATATATTAACTCCAAGTTATTTTTATCTTTTTGAATTTGATTGTAAATGGGATTGTTTCCTTTTCCTCTGATTCATAATTTGTATATAGAAATGCAAAATCAATACACTGATTTATGTGTATTGATTTTGTAGCCAGCTACTTTATTGAATATATTATATCTAGTAATTATTTGATGAAGTCTAAATAATTATCTAGATAATATGCCAGCAATAAATAGTGGTAGATTAATCTCTTCCTTTCCCATATATATATATATATCCCTTTATTTTTTATTTTTATTAGAGTTCTCACTGGGGCTCAGTTCTAGCACTATGAATCCTCTGCTCCAGTGGCCATTTTTTTCTTTTTTTTTTTTTACATTGGAGTTTTTTTTTTTCATACCTCCTAGCCTCTGTTTGAAGTTGTTCTTTCATGATTCCCAATATTTCAGTGAATTTAGCTTGAAGTTCTTTTATGTTTTGTAACTCCTTAGTGAAATAATCTTTAAGTTCTAGAGTATGTTTCTTCATATTAAGTTTAGATTTTTTGAACTGTCATCATAATGACATTTCTAAGTTTTTTTCTTTTCTATATCCTCCAGTATTGCATATTCCTGTATTTGTACTGAGTGCTATCTTTCTGTGACTTCTGCCATGTCTATAGCTTGGTTATGTCTCAGATTGCACATTTAGCCAGCAGGTGACACTATGGCTATAGTGCTGGATTCCCGTTTAATATATCAAGAAAAGAGGAGATGGAGAGGTTCTGCTGCATGTGACTGGTCTGATTTGTGCTTGCAGAATATAGGGATTTATATTTGGGGATAGACTGTATCCTGATCTGTGAGAAATAACTGTGTAAGAACTGTTTTATTCTGACTTACCAAAGAAGCAGTACTTATATCCCCAGACAGCTGGTAGGAACTATTTACTCTCCCAGGAGTCCTCCCTGGGGGTAAAGACAGACCAAACATCTTTATTTCTCAGTCAGGTGAGATCCTATAAGCAGCTGAATATCCAGATGCCCTCTGAGTTTGTACTTTAAGAGCCCAGAAATTCTCTGCATTTTGCAGCTAGCAATGTGATCCATTGCATACCCACCAAAATGGCAACAGCAACCTGCATACATGCAGCCTCTGTACTGTAAATTTCTCCCATTTCCCTTTTCCATCCACTTGCTACTTGCCTCTGCACCCACACCTGTGGCTAAATCTTTTTTTTTTCTCAGAAGCCCCAATGTGAAATGATAAGATTTAAGATGACTTCTCACTAATTTTAAAAATTTGTTTGGGAGAGTAACAATGCAACTGCTGATACTTCATGGCCACACCTCCAGAATTCTGTTCTATTATCTTTTTCACTTAACTGCTTTGTATAAAGCAAAGAATAAGACCAGTTTAATCAATACATGAATCAGTGGGTTAACATTTTCAAGGTAAAATGTATCTGTGCCTAGGTAATTGCCTCTAACATCAAATCTATTTCTATTTGCTGAGACATTTGTCAGGAAATTGTGAGGTGCCTCACAAAGCACCCTGCATTTTTCTGCCTCCAGGAGCCTGGCATTCCTTAAAACGTTAAGCCAGCTCCCCCTACTCCACCCTGCATTCCTGATACTATGGCCTATCTACATAATCATTGTTTTGCCTGAAATACCCCACCTATTCCATTCTTTTGATCTATCTTCTTTCTACCCTCAAGACCCTCCCTGCCTTCAGGGTATTATTAATACTACCAGTTAAAATCTTCACAACAGTTGCTAAGGAAGTTCCTACCTTTCCATCCCCTTTTGCCTTTTTCTGCCTCTTTCCTAGCCATTTCTGTTTCCAGCTTGCCACTTCTGGGTCTGCCCTTTAAAAGCCTTGACTCTTTGATCAATAAAGAATTGCATTGTCTCACTGCCACGAGCTTGGTTCCTGAGTCATCTCCCTCATGTCACTGAGTAAGTAGCAGCCCAGGCTGGCTCCAGGTGAGTTCTCTCCAACCCAAAGAGTACGTGCCCAGGAAGAGGCATCCCCATACTAGCCTGGCATCCATTTAGACAAATTCTGTGTAGCTTCAGACTGAACTCACAGGTCATTTTACATAATCCACTGCAGAAGATGAACAATGACCAGGTGTTAGAACTAAGAACATTTTATTATCAAGAAGACAGAATGACAGAATATGATAGAATGTTCTAATCCACATGACTCAGAGAAGTCTGTTTCACTCTTAGTAAGGAAGCTTTTTTGCTTTCTTTTTTAAATTGATTTTATTATGAATAAGCCTATTGGATAAAAGAGGTACAATTACACAACACCAGAGTTCTGCTTCACATTCCCTCCATTAACTTTCCTATTCTTTATCCCTCTGCGAGTATGGATCCAGTAAGGTTTTTATTTATAATTGCTGGATTGTTTTCAAGAGTAATGCCTTATCATATTTTCCTGATTATTTAAATATTTTTTGTTTTTATTTTATTTTTTTATTTGCTTGTTTTGTCTTTGGTTTTGTATTTCTTAATGAATTAATAGAGGAATATTATTTTAAACAATTGGTAAGACAAGTAAGGAGATGTTATTTATGTCTTAAATACATAATCAAAGATAATTTTGTCTTAAATACATAATCAAAGTTATTTTGCAGAACTCTACACATAAGAGAATTGTAGCTCTGCAAAATAATCAATGCAAAATTAAGAAAATGATATCCAACTGTTTTTTTGGCCATTGCTAAACATGACTGGTTTAATTTCAGGAAAGCAACCACTTTTAAAGTTTGTATTCTTCTTTTGTAAAGAGTTAGTGCAATAGAACATAACTCACCAAACCAACTGTAATGAATCCCCAACTGCACAGATACTGTTAAAAATAAAAAAATAGTTCATCTAAGTAAATAACCTAGAAGTTGAATCATCCAATAGTTTCACTGGCAAGCTTTAGCATAGTTATAAGGTTAATGAAATTCCTTTTACTTGGTAAAAGATGAAAAAAAAACTTAGAAAAGTAAATAGAGTGTTTACTTTTTAATTATGTAGTTCTTACAAAACCCAATTCCATTTCTCTTTAAAAAAACTTCTTAGTTGAAACACTTATTGGTGAAAAAGCAAACATAGATAATTCCATAATACAGGGAGAACACCTGGGTCCGCAACAAGACAGGAATAGAACAACTTCAGGAACCCACCAAATCACTGGTGAGTGCAAATACATTAGGCTCATGGACAGAGAGGAGCCTAGGGAGAGATTAAGTGGCTGGTAACAGGCAGGCAATTTACCAGTTGAGGCACCACCTCCAATCTGTTTCACCAATAAAAAGACTGCTGTAGGAAGAAGAGGACTCCCCTAAGACTCAGAAATGCAACTGTGAGTCTCCATTGCTACTGCCCTCAGAATCTGGAGCAGAAACCAGAGGAAAGGGAACTATGCATTAAACTCAGCAGAAGATCTATACCTCTGTAGCCTACTGGAGGGGATGTGAGAGTCTCTTTGCATAACCACTGGATTATCTCCGTCACACCCTGCTTTATCTCTTGGTCAGGAGTCAGTGGTTAAACTAAGAAGCCTACTTATAGTTTAAGAGCCCCCAGGTTCCATAGCCTACAGGAAAGAAAAAGAACAAAAGAGGCTTTTCAGCCACTGAGCTCCAACTCAGGGATTAAAATACTATTGAAACAACTGTCAACTTCCACAACTGTGAACCCTTAAATTACTTTACATAGACACAACTCAATCCAGGCAGACTGATCAGTAATTTGAAAAATACTGAGAGGGGCTTCATAACATACTATATAAAATGGTTAAGACAACAACAACAAAAAAATATTGGCTAAAAGATAAAGCTTCCAAAAAGGTGAAGCACAAAATAATGAGGTCAACATCCAAACACTAGTTAAGGAAATAATCACAGGAGTAAGTAAAGAGTTTGAAAGAATTGTCATCAGAAATGCAGAAACAACAAATGAGACCCTGGGAGAAAAATACTAATTATGTTAAGGTTATTAGAGAGCTGAAAGCTGAAAAAGCTGAGCTAAGAACACAACTAGCTGAACAAGCTAAAATAGTATCAGAACACAGTAACAAAATAGATGAAATCCAGAAAACAGTAGAGGGGAGAGAGAATGGAATAAATGAGACCGAGGACAGAATTAGCAAGATCGAGAACAAATTAGACACAACTAAAAAAAGTCAGAGATCTCAAAAAGAGATTAAGAGACAACAGGACAGGTTATTTTTACTCTGTTCTATTTTGTTATCAATAAAAGATAAACGTGTATCCCTTTCCCCTTCTCCTTCAGGTTGACCAGAATTAACTCTTAGTGTGTTTTCAATTACTAGGGGATCGCGTGTCTTATCTACTGCTAAAGTAACTTGTTTCACTCTCCCTACCTCCCCTACTCACTCTCCCCCTCCCCTATGCCTAGCTAATTAAATAATAATAAATAAATAAATAAATAAATGATTCTTTCCTTTCACTGCTCACTTATTACTGTTCTTTTTCTTTTCTTTTTCTTTTCTCTCTCTCTTTTTTTTTTCTTCATTTTCTTATTCTTGTCATCCTTCCTTCCTCCTTCAGCTTTCTGAATTCACTGACACATCTTTGGGAATTATTTTGGGGAAGAAATCTGACTCAGAGTGGACTCTCTCTGTGTATATCTCTGCTCTACTTCCCTTTATCCTCTAGCTACACCTAGAATATACAATGAATAGTAGATTTGCATAACTGTCTATTCCTGCTATTCTTGTCTAGTCCTGAGGTGTTTTTGTTTGTTTGTTTTACTTTCTTAACAATAAGCTGCCTCTGCTCAGGAGGCTTGAGGCAATCTGGACAGGTTTTTTACCCTGATCTATTTTATTATTAATATTATATAAAGATGTATTTCTTTCCCCCCTCTCCTTTAGGTTGACTAGAATTAACTCTTAGGGTATCATTCATTGCAAGGGGACTGGGCGTATTATCCATGCAAGAGGAACTTGTTTCACTAATCCTACCTCCTCTACCCATTCTCTCCTTCTCACTCCTCCTAACTAATTAAAAAAATATAATAAAATAAAAAATAAATTAATCAATTAAAAACTTTCCCTATATTGCTCTTTTATTAAAGCTCTTTTTCTTATCTTTTCTCTATTCTCTCTCTTGTTTCTCTTTTTTATCTTGTTTTCCTTTCTTCCTTCCTTCTTCTTTGGCTTACTGAATTCAATGATATTCATTTGTAAATTGTTTGGGGAAAGAAATCTAACTCAGAGTGGACTCTCCATGTGTGTATCTTTGCTCTACTTCCCTTTTCCCTCTTGCCACCTCTAGAATATACAGTGGATAGTAAATTTGCATAATTGTCTATTCTTGCTATCCCTTGTTTCCTTTTTCTTTCTTCTTCACTTGGACTTCGTTGCTATTTTTTCACGGACTGGAGACATTTTTTGGCTAACTGATAGAGATTAAACTGCTACAATCCTTGCTTCAGTTGCTATTGTAATTCCTGAGGTTGGTGATTGCAATTGTCATAAAGGTATTTAGTACAGTGTTGCTTGTACTCAAAACACAACAACTGAGGGACAACAGAACATAAAAATAAGAAACACATTAATAAAAAAATGGGGAGATCAAGAACAAAACTGATACTACAATGAATGAAGACAAGAGCCCAGAAAAAATTATAAATCAACCAGAAGTAACCATAGAAAAGAAAAGTATGCAAGCAATAATAAACGTATTAATCACAGAAATGAAAACATCTTTGGAATGAAGGAATGGAAGTATTAGGGAAACAACAGTTGAGACCCCCAAGGAAAATACTGATTATCTTGAGGCAATTAGAGAACTGAAAGCTGAAATAGCTGAACTGAAGAAAGAAGCTGAGGCAAGGGAAAGCAGAATAGCAGAAGTAGAAAACAGAATTAGTCAGACAGAGGACGAGCTAGAGAAAACTAAGAAAGAGGTGAAAGAGCTTAAAAAGAGATTGAGAGACACTGAAAACAAAAACAGATACATATGGGATGATCTAAAAAGAAGCAACATTCATATAATTGGCCTGCCAGACGAAGAAAGAGAGGAAGGGGAAGGAAACATTCTAGAGGAAATTATAGAAGAAAACTTCCCTGACCTAAATAACAGAAAGGACATTAAGATTCAAGAGGCCCAGAGAGTACCAAACAGAATCAACCCAGACTTGAAGACACCAAGATACATCATAGTCACAATGAGAAGTAAGGATAAAGAAAGGATCCTAAAGGCTGCAAGAGAAAAACAAAAAGTCACATACAGGGGAAAACCCATAAGATTTTCAGCAGACTTCTCCACTCAAACTCTAAAAGCCAGAAAGAATGGCAAGATATCTATCGAGCCCAAAATAAAAAAGGGTTTCAACCAAGGATAATATATCCTGCTAGACTTTCATTCAGACTAGATGGAGGGATCAAAACCTCATTGGACAAACAACAGTTAATGGAAGCAACCATCACCAAAACAGCCCTGAAAGAGGTTCTAAAAGACCTCTTATAAACTAAAAGCAGGATCTGACTAAATTGAAAGTAGGGCACCAAAGTAAAAACCCTGTGGTGAGGGGTAGACATGTGGCTTCCTGGGCTGGTGGGGGGGTGGGGGGTGGGTGGGATGAGATACAGTCTTTTGGTGGTAGGAATGGTGTTTATGTACACTCCTAGTAAAGTGTAGTCATATAAAGTACTAGTTAATTAATATGAGAGGGGAAAATTAATTGTATGTCTCGAAGTTTTTAAAACACATTCTGAGTCTTTTTATTATAAAGGCTGTGTATTTGATATGCGGACTCTCTCAAAAGCCTAGACCAAGTAGTTCAGAAGCAACCAGTGACACAACTATATACAAGATACTGGGTACTATACAGCAAACCCTAACAAAAGGACTTTTCAAAGTTAACCCAATTACCAAATAATGTGATAATAACATTAACTATCCACTGTCTTTTTGAACCCTAAGACAGCAGGAACCTCACATCTCCACTATAGAGCCTATATTTCCCCCAGTCCTGGAATCTTAGGATAGGGCCCACTTTTCTGCATGCCTCTCCCAATTCATATCAAATAATATTGCATCAGCTGACCGCAACCTAATCAACACAACGATTGCCACCTCAACATGCTTCAGCTCAGACTGTGTCCAGTGACTTCACCTGTGATATGACAACCCTTCAGCTTCATTACTCAGGTAAGACCTTTCTTTTCATAGCATTCTCTACTTCCATCCCAGGTGGATCACTTTCTAACAAAGTCAAAAAACCTAGATATAGACCAGGTTCTGTGAGAGAGAGCATATGTTCGCACACATCCAAAAACAAGTGAAAAATATATACCTGAAAGGAAAAGTACACTAGAGTTTGCAGTGAGTAGCCCCCCCAACACTTCCTCTCCACTGTTCCAACCTTTGGGTCCATGATTGCTCAACAATTTGGCTTTGTATGTTAACTCCCTTTTCAGCTACCAGATTCCAGATGCCATCAGGATGCCGGCCAGGCTTCCCTGGACTAAGAGCCCACCAATGTGTCCTGGAGCTCTGCTTCCCCAAAGACCAACCCTACTAGGGAAAGAGAGAGGCAGACTGGGAGTATGGACCCACCAGTCAATGTCCATGTTCAGCGGGGAAGCAATTACAGAAGCCATACCTTCCACTTTCTACAACCCATAATGACCTTGGGTCCATGCTCCCAGCGGGATAGAGATTGGGAAAGCTATCAGAGGAGGTGATAGGATATGGAGATTGGGTGGTGGGAACTGTGTAGAGTTGTACCCCTCCGACCATATGGTTTTGTTAATTTTTCCTTTCGTAAATAAAAAATTAAATTAAAAAAAAGAAAATAAGAAAACCATACAAAATATCAATGAAAGGAAGTGTTGGTTCTTCAAAAGAGTGAACAAAATCAACAAAACTTTAACAAGAGTCACAAAAAAACAAAGGGAAAAATCCCAAATAAATCCGATCAAATGAAAGAGGAGATAGCACAACAGAAACCGCAGAAATACAACATATCACGTGGGACTTCTATAAACAACTATATTCCATCAAGCTAGAAAACATGTAAGAAATGGACAATTTCCTTGATACCTATGAACTTCCAAAATTAAGTAAAGAGGAACTAGATAACATGAACAGGCTAATCACAGCTAATGAAATTGAAAAAGTTATCAAAAACCTTCCCAAAAATAAAAGTCCTGTACCAGATGGTTTTTCAAATGAATTCTACAAAACCTTCAATGAAGAATAATTCCTCTACTTTTAAAGATCCTACAGAAGGTAGAAGACACTGGAATATTCTGTTCCAACTTCTATGAAGCCAACATCACTTTCATATCAAAAGCATACAGGGACACAGCCAAAAATGAAAACTACAGAACAATATCTCTGATTAACATAGGTGCTAAAATATTGAACAAAATTCTAGCCAACCGGATACAGCAGTATGTTAAAAAGATTGCCCATAATTACCAAGTGGAGTTTATCTCAGGGATTCAAGGTTGGTTTAATATATGTAAATTAATCAAGGTGAACCACCACATCAATAAAAGCAAGCCCAAAACCACATGGACATATCAACAGATGCAGAGAAAGCCTTTGACAAAATACAACATTCCTTCATGATAAAAACACTACAAAAAATGGGAATAGATAGAAAATTCATGAAGATATTGGAGTCTATATATAGCAAACCTACAGCCAACATCATACTCAATGGTGAACAACTGCAAGCATTTCCCCTCAGATCAGGTACTAGAGAGGGTTGCCCACTATTACCATTACTATTCAACATAGTGTTGGAAGTTCTTGTCATAACAATCAGGCAGGATCAAGGAATTAAAGGGATACAGATTTGGAAGAGAAGAAGTCAAACTCTCCCTATTTGCAGATGACATGATAATATACATAGAAAAACCTAAGGAATCCAGCAATTATCTTTTGGATATCATCAGGCAATACAATAAGGTGTCAGGCTACAAAATTAGCATTCTAAATTCAGTGGCATTCCTCTATGCAAACACTAGTTAGAAGAAAATGAAATCCAGAAATCATTTCCTTTTACTATAGCAACAAAAACAATAAAATATCTAGGAATAAACCTAAGCAAAGAAATGAAAGACTTGTATACTGAAAATTATAAGTCACTACTCAAGGAAATTGAAAAAGACACAAAGAAGTGGAAAGATACTCCATGTTCATGGGTAGGAAGAATTAACATCATCAAAATGAATATATTACCCAGAGCCATATACAAATTTAATGCTATCCCCATCAAGATTCCAACCACATTTTTAGGAGTATAGAACAAATGCTACAAATGTTTATCTGGAATCAGAAAAGACCTAGAATTGCCTATACAATCTTGAGATGAAAAAACAGAAATGGAGGCATCTCACTCCCAGATCTCCAATTATATTATAGGGCCATTGTCATCAAAACTGCTTGGTAATGGAACATGAATAGACATACTGAGCAGTAGAATAGAATTGAGAGCCTAGAAGCAAGTCCCCACACCTATGGACATCTAATCTTTGACAAAGGTGCCTGGACTATTAAATGGGAAAAGCAGACTCTCTTCAACAAATGGTGTTGGAAAAAATGGGTTGAAACATGCAGAAGAATGTATATATACATTCTTATATACACTATATTTCATCAAATACAAAAGAAAATCCCATGTGGATCAAGGACTTGGATGTTAGACCAGAAACTAACAGATACCTAGAGGAAAATATTGGCAGAACTCTTTTCCATATAAATTTTAAAGACATCTTCAATGAAACAAATCCAATTACAAAGAAGACTACAGTGAGCATAAACCTATGGGACTACATCAAATTAAAAAGCTTCTGCACAGCTAAAGAAACCACTACCCAAACAGAGACTCCTCACAGAATTGGAGAGGATCTTTGGATGCCATACATCAGACAAGAGGCTAATAACCAAAATATATAGAAAACTTGCCTAACTCAACCACAAAAACAACCCCATCCAAAAATGGGGAGAGAACATGGACAGAATATTCACCACAGAAGAGATCCAAAAGAGTTGGTCTGCTTCTAATTCTGCTTCTAAGATCCCTTCTGTTTTGATCATCACGTTAGTTTCACCTGCATTGCTTAATGCTGTGGTCTATTTACATAATCACTGTTTTACCTGAGATCGGCCCTGCCTGCAAGGCACTGGTTTAATCCCACTGGTTTGCTCTCTCTTTTCACTCCACCCTCTCTCCTAGTTACATCCTGTTTTCCACCCTACCACTTCCTTCCTGGAAACTATAAATGCAGATTCTTTTCTCAATAAACATTGCACTGCTTCCCAGCTCAGCTATGAGTCCCTGGTCATCTGTCTCCCACCCGAGAAGCTAGCCCAGCATCTGGCGCCCGAATAGGGACCAGCACAAAAGGCCGATAAACATGAAAAAATTCTCCATGTCTTTGATTGTCAGAGAAATGCAAATAAAGACAACAATGAGATACCACTTCACTCCTGTGAGAATGTCATACATCAGAAAAGGTAACAGCAGCAAATGCTGGAGAGGTTGTGGGGGCAAAGGAACCCTTCTGCACTGCTGGTGGGAATGAAAATTGGTCCAACCTCTGTGGAGAACAGTCTAGAGAACTCTCAGAAGGCTAGAAATGGACCTACCCTATGATTTGCAATTCGTCTCCTGCAGATATATCCTAAGGAACCCAACACACCCATCCAAAAAGATCTGTGTACACATATGTTCTTAGCAGCACAATTTGTAATAGTCAAAACCTAGAAGCAACCCAGGTGTCCAACAACAGATGAGTGTCTGAGCAAGTTATGGTATATATGTACAATAGAATACTACTCAGCTATAAAAAAATGCTGACTTCACCATTTTCAACCGATCTTGGATAGACCTTGAAAATTTCATGTTAAGTGAAATAAGTCAGAAACAGATGGATGAATATGGGATGATCTCACTCTCAGGCAGAAGTTGAAAAACAAGATCAGAAGTGAAAATACAAGTAGAACCTGAACTGGAATTGGTGTATTACACCAAAGTAAAAGACTCTGGGGTGGGTGTTGGGGAGAATACAGGTTCAAAAAGGATGGCAGAGGACCTAGTGGGGGTTATATTATTATATGGAAAACTGGGAAATGTTATGCATGTACAAAATATTGTATTTACTGTCGAATATAAAACATTATTTCCTCAATAAAGAAATTTTTAAAAAAGAAAATTCCATAATACAAAAATCACCTCTAACTCTAGATACTATTACTATCACTAGTATGTATATGCAACATGAAGTACATATGTATAAATATCATAATAATTTTCCAGAAGAAATTACATATTTTTTACTTCATACAATATAGTATACTTACTTTAATATCAACACAAATAGGTCCACCAGCTTGTCCCTGCCCACCCCACCCCCCGCCACACACACATACACACAAACTACTAGAGGGATGATCTCCATCTGTAGCAACTTCTTTAACTACTATTTTCATAATGGAACATTTTGATGAGTCAAATGTAATGCTAACACTAGCAATGTTGCAACAGACATCTTTTTATATGCTTACACTATATACATGCATTTAAACTCTAAGAAATGATCAAATTAGAAATGTGCATGAGAATATTTGTCTCTTCCCATTTTGTCACCACCAAGAATTGTTAACCTTTTTAATCTTTGAAAATGCAAAAGACAAAACAATGTCTTGATTTTAAGCTATACTTATGTCCCCACATCGTTATTTTTTCCACATATTTGCAATTCCTCTGCCAAACTTTTTATTGTTCTAGTTATCAGTTTGCTTATTTTGCAAGATTTTTTAAATTCCTCACAGATATACATATTATATAGTACTTATGGAGATATAACTTAAATGAGGATTTCTCACAACATCCTAAGAGGAATAGTATTGTGTGGATTGAATGTATGCCCCCCTCTTCAAAAAATAAAAATCATATGTTGAAACCAAGTCCCCAATGTGACTGTACTGTGAGTAAGGAAGTAGTTAAAGTTAAATGAGGTGATGTGGTGGAGTCTATAGTCTATAAAATTAAAATCCTTACAACAGGAAACATTAAAAGATCTCAAATCAGTGTACACATATTCAACATAAGGTCATGTAAGACATTAGAAGAAATTGACTATTTAGAATACCCCCAAAAAAAGAGCCCTCATTAAAGATCACATTAACTGGATCCTTAAATGTTGGCTTCTAGCCTACAGAACTGTGAGAAAGTTGATTTGTTTTGCTTAAGCCACCACAGTCTTTTGTATTTTTACTACTATTTGGTATTTTGGTAATTTTAGATTCCACAGCTATTGTTAGGAGATAATCCAGTTACAGTTTGCTTTTTCCATAAAATTGCTAAATACTTTCTCTTTCTGTGCAGTGTAGCATACTACCACACATTACATTAATTTATTGTTTCTACAAGTAAGAATTTCAATAAAATCTTACCTGGGTTTCTGCTTCAGGATCTTTTCAGGCTAAAATCCAGATGTTGCCCATAACTGGTTTCAACAGAGAAACAAATGGAGAAAAATCTGCTTCCAATGTTGGAATGCTGGTACAATTTACTTGTAGGATTGATTTTGTTTTCTCCCTGTCAATCAAAGATCACAATCAGTTTCTAATACCACTATGGTTCCCTGTTACATAGCCTTCTCAAAAATCCTCTCATAGTCTCTGATAATCAAGCAGTTTACTTCTTCAAAATTAGTGAGTTTTGATCTCAGAAGGAGTTCAGTTCCTCCTTTAAGGATTAAGCTAGGTCCACCCAGGAATATTTTACTAACTCAAAGTCAGCTGCATTAAGGCCTTCATTAAGACATCAATACATTGTTAGCTTTTCTGTATCTTATTAGTAAGAAATAAATCACAAGTCTCACCTACACTCAAAAAGAGGATTTGTTTGAATAAAAATTGGCAAATCATGTGTTCTAAAGTTTGTCCATTCAATTTATTTTGTGTTTGTCTTTAATTCTACAATCCAGTCCCCCAAATGCCCACTAACTTTACACATTCATGCTATGGAATTTTAGGACAGAGGAGCCATACAGGAGCTATAGGTGAGAAAAGATAAGGCATAGCAAGAAGAAAGGAGAGGTGACTGCAGAAGGAGAAACATAACCAAACAGCAGTGAGTAGAAGAGTTTTAACTCTCTCTTGTATTATACTCAGCCTGCCGTATGATGTGAGGAAATTACAAAGGATTTCTCAATTTCATGTTTCATCCTTGCCAGTAAGGCACCCAGTTTCTCATACCAATGACAGCACCATCACAGTGACTCTTACTCATCCTTCCTGCCTAAACTGAAATAGAAGTTGCATTCTCTTATGTCACCATGTTTCATCCTCTGTTATAATTTGAAGAATGGTCCTCTCAGAATACAGAATACTCTTCTATTTCTTGTGATTAGTGCAAATCCCTAAAACTACATCTTCTATTAGTATAGAATGTCTCCAAAGTCCACTCAGACCTTATCCCTCTGTTCTAGGATCCTCTCTCCCTGAAAATTTCAGTGTAATTTTTCTGGATTCTCTCTCTTTTAACACAATCTTCTATGATCCCCTATTTATATGGAAGGTATAAATTAAGAGGCAAAGTTTTAAAAAGATGGAGATGGGTGGGACCTGGATCAAGCCCTCAGTCCCCATCTGCAGGGGAGGGGGAGCTTCATGAGTGGTAGAACAAGTTGTGTCTCTCTTTTCCTCTCCCTCTATCTACCTCTCTCTCTCCATATTTATCTGTCTTTATCATAATAATGAGGTTATTTTAGTAAAAGGAAAAATGCCTATCCAGAGTGGTGGAGTGGGCATATAGGTACCAAATAACATGAATAACTCTGGTGGCAATAAATAAATAAGTGCTTACATGACATGAATGACCTCTTCTTGATTTTAAATGGGGAGAACTTTAGATGTTTGGTAACTCCTTAATTTCACTTCCTTCATCACTCTATTCTTTAGCCTTCACATAACATAAGCTCTCTGTGCCCCTACTCCTCATTTCCAATTTCTCATTTACATTTCCAATAAATTGAAAAAGGAAAAGTAATAAAAATGATTTGTAAAAAATTTAAATAAAAAAATGATTTCTTCATGTTGACTGTATGTTGTAGACATTCAGGCCAAAGTGATTTCACCTCAATTCAATTTGCCTAATAAGCTATTTCCCATAAAACATTTCCTTCTTGGGAGATTGGGAATGTAGTTCATCTTCATTTTAAAAACACATACTTAGCATGTGTAAGATTCTGGATTCAGTCTCCAGATCAGCGTAAAAAGACAAAACATTACTCTGGTCTCTCTCTCTCTCTCTCTCTGTGTGTGTGTGTCTCTGTCTCAAAATTTAAATTTTCCTTCTCTAGACAGAAACCTCATGCCTGCTGTCTAAGTAGTAAAAGTTACACATGGGAAGCATATTTATTTGTACTCTTCCTAGATCAGAGCTCCCGCACAATCCTTACTGAATTTGTCTTACTCGCTATAGGAACAGGAATACCAGCCTGGCTTAGAGTTCAATTATATATACACATGTACATGTACATAGACTTCACAAGTTTCCATAATATTATGAGTATACACCAGGCTCTTTGTTAAGTCTCAGAAATTTTTTCTTCAATGTTTGCAAGACTTCCAGATCATGGAACTTTAAAGATTAGCATAAAATAAAGAATCATACTATACCACATATCCTGTCTCGGAATATACCTCCCATATACATCTAGTCCATCTATTCCCACATCACCCTGAACACAACATAGTACACACACACACACCACTTTCACAACTACTGTACCCAACACACTAAATAGCACTAATCACACAACCAGCACATCACATCACACTACTTCCAACATACACATTGCATACCGTCCTATACTATCATAATTTATCAATCCATCCCATGCCAAACTAACAAATGTAATGTTTTTCTGTACATTTGGTACTAGGAAATTCTGATTGACAACAAGGTATGTTGTGATTCAGAGATATCTCATTCTTTTTCATAGCCATAGAGCATTGACCTAAATAAAAAAAAAAAATACTGTGGACTTCAGAGACAGCTATCTACACTCATAACTGATACTTATAAAGTATAATGGATACTTATAAAAAATAGATATTTGTAAAGAAAATTATAGTAATTCAAGTAAATCAGAAAGCCTGGATGGGGGAAAATTAACCTGACTCCTCATAATTTGTGAGTTAGCAGAGTGACTACTAAGATCATGTGTCAATCTTCTCCAATCATCCTTCTGAGATGATATATTTGTCATAATGTATTATATATATTGCTTGGCTTCACCTTGTTTTCAATCTACTCAATGATGGCAGAAATAAAATATTTTGGTTCTGTTTACCCTGTGTTTTTTCAAACACAAGGTAGATATCAAATAATTTTTATTGAATGTAAAGAGGGAAATTAGCTTGTTTTAGAAAAAAATAGACATAAATTCAAGATAGGCCTACTTCATAGGGCTATAAAATTAAATAACATTATCCCTTGTCTATTTTCATCCCTTTTTCAAATTTCAAGGGAATTTTTAGGGCATTCAATTTCAAACAGTTGTGTAACAGATTTTAAATTAAGTAAAAGTAGATTTCCCTGAGATTTAAAAGTGGAGTAAATTTCCAATCAATTATGCATATAGTTCATTTGGTTTGTCCTTCACAGTGTAGAATCTCTAATGGTGTTTAAATATGAGAAAACCAGAAACAGTCTTTCTACCATATGCTATCATTTTCTTTAATTACAGTCCTATTTGGTTTCTTAATGAAGTAAAAATAAAATTCAATATATAAATGTTATGACATTTAGTGATATCTAATTCAACTTCTCAACCTATGATTAATTTTCCTGATTTTTCTTAATTAATTAGAATAAGACCTCTAAAACCCAATGCATTCTAAACCCCACAATATATCAGTTTCTTAATAACTGTATTGTTTTTTTTTCCAAGTCATTCAAGTACAGCATTTTATAGTTCCTGAGAGGCCATTGATCTAAACACAGGTATTTTCATGAAAACACAATGTAATATATTATGCAGCTGAATTTGGAAAAGACATGTTCAAACTATACATTAACTCTGAAGACAACTACAGGGTTTTTATTTACAATGAAAATAATTTTCTGTCACCTCATTGTGTACATCTTTGTTTTATGAGTTAGTTAATGGAAAAAATAGAGAAAGATAATATAGTTAATATTATAAATTAAAAAACTCTTGAACAAGTTACAAAATTTCATGATTATAATAATGATTATAACTACTTAGTTTGAACAGCCATACATTAGCATATAGGCTAGAAATTTTATATCATTAAGAACATCTTAATATAGTCATTTTTTTATTTTATGTGATTTATTATTAACAGATTTTTAGATAACAGGAGTACAGTTTCACACAGTTCCCACCACCAGAGTTCTGTGTCCCATCCCCTCCATTGGAAGCTTCCCTATTCTTTATCCATATGGGAGCATGGAGCAGGATTCTTTATAGGGTGTAGAATGTGGAATTTCTGGCTTCTATAATTGCTTCTGTTGGATATGGATATTGGTAGGTTGATCCACACCCCCAATCTGTTTTTATCTTTGCCTAGTGGGGTAGGTCTCTGGGGAAGTTGGGTTCTAGGACACATTGGTGAGGTTGTCTGCCCAAGAAAGTCAGGTTGGCATCATGGTAGCATCTGCAACTTATGACCTCTCCTTCTACTCTATAAAGTCATTGAGAATATTTTAATACCCAAACGGAAATTGATGGAAATAATTTTGGTTTTACTTTGTAACTCGTAATTTTCAAAATCTCCCTGGGAATGGTGAAGGAAACTGCAATTATCAATATACAGGTTTTCCCCTTCAATATACTATGCTTCAATAGACATGTCAGCAAGGCCAACATTTTACCAAAAAAAAATAAAATAAGTACAAAACCAAGCAATAAAATATAAAATATAGTAAATATAAGTCATTTGATAAATTTAAATTAATATCACAATGTGATATAACTTTACTCTTAATAGGATGATAAAATTAAAAGCAACCCCATAGATAACAGCAAGATTGTAAAAGAGTATGAATAAAATGGACTTGTGACATATTTTGGTAGGAATTAAAAGCATTGTCACTTTAGAAAATGAGTTATTTCTTAAAATTCTAGATTTGATTTTTTTCTGGATTCTAGATTTGATTTTTTTTTTCCAGGATTATCACTAGGGCTTGATGAATGCACAATGACTGCACTGCTCTAGTGGCCATTTTATTCTTTTGTCCCCTTTTCTTTTTCTTATAGACACAGGATTAGGAAGAAGAGACAGGGAGAGAAAACAAGAGACACTTGTAATACTGCTCCACCTCTCATGAAATATTCCAAGGGGGGTGTGGGGTGGGGGCTCAAACCTGGATCTTAACACATGGTAATAGTAAACTATACTGGGTGTGCCACTGCCCAGCAGCAACATGAATTTTCAATGTAAGCCAACAGCTCTACTTCTAGATAGAATTAACACATTCTCAAGTTAAATGAAAATATGTTCTTACAAATGCTAGTAAATGAACATATCAACTTTTTTTTTTCCACTTTTTTTTTTCCCTGCAAGGTTATTGCTGGGCTCGGTGCCTGCACCATGAATCCACCGCTCCTGTAGGCCACTTTTTCCCCCTTTTTGTTGCCCTTGTTGTTGTAGCCTCGTTGTGGTTATTATTATTGCCATTGTTGATGTTGTTCGTTGTTGGATAGAACAGAGAGAAATGGAGAAGTAGGGGAAGACAGAGAGGGGGAGAGAAAGACACCTGCAGACCTGCTTCACCGCCTGTGAAGTGACTTCCCTGCAGGTGGGGAGCCTGGGGGCTGGAACCGGGATCCTTACACGGGTCCCTGCACCTTGCGCCACATGTGCCTGACCCACTGCTCCACCGCCCGACCCCCAGCATATCAACTTTTGCTATCAAAAGTGAAAACCAAGTGTTCATCTACTGATGAGTTAAAAGAAGAAACTCAAAAGCATGTGAAAAAAAAATCACAGGAATAGGGTGGTGGCGCACCTGGTTAAGCACACATGTTACAATGTGCAAGGACCCTGGTTCAAGCCACTGGTCCCCACCTGCAGAGGGAAAGCTTTGTGAGTGGTAAAGCACTGCTGTATCTCTCTCTCTCTCTCTCTCTCTCTCTCTCTCTCTCTCTCTCTCTCTCTCTCTCTCTCTTCCCTCTCCCTCTCCCTCTCCCTCTCCATCTCCCCCTCCCCTCTCTATTTCTGACTGTCTCTATCCAATAAATAAAGACAATATATTTTTTTAAATCATAGACAAGAAATCCATTACCACTTACAGAAAATGTTTCAACAAATAGGGAATATTCCATTTATAGCAGAACATGTGTACAAAAGTGAAACTTCTACAGGACAAGAATAGATTTTATTTCCCTGCTAAAAGAAGGGGCTGAGATTGACTCCAAGTGGGCATAAAGAATCTTTCTAGAGAGACAGAAATGTAGAGTTATGACATTATGAGCAGAGCTGTAATTTTTATTTTAAATTATTATACATTAACATGTGTGAAATTTGTGGTGGGTAAATTATACCTCGAAGAAGTTTTAAAACCATACAGGTCATACTTATCATAAAGATAGTAACTTACAAAAATAGACATTTCTGTCTTTGTAGCAAACTCTAAAATATTTAGATTCCCAAAACAGATGAAGTTCCTTGAGATGTATTTTTATTGGACTTCTCTAAATAACTTTGCTTCAACTGAAAGAAATTTCTAATGCTTGACAATAACACAGCTGTGGTATTATCTCTGAAAATATACTGAATTTGTTGAAAATACACTGCAGTTTTAGTGGTTATATATGAGGATGGTTCATATAAAAACTAATATTGTATAACAGCCAGAGGTGGAAGAACAATTAGATGCTGAATCAGACTGGAAATGAAACTTTTGTTATCAACATAGATACAAGTCTATGTTGACAAATAAGACCAACCATGGAGTGTTGGACAGTGAAGAGGGACTAGGGCTAGTGGTGAGGGTAGAGTACACACACCTATTATAGGAAAATAAGGCACTGTACCTTTGTGTCAACAACAATCTTGTAAATCATTATTTAAGTGAGATAAGCCAAAGAGGGAAGGAAGAACATGGGATGATCTCACTCATGAGCAGAACCTGAGAAACAAGAACAGAAAGGGGAAGCATAAAGTAAAACTTGGACTGGTTTGGTGTATGGCATCACAGTAAAGGACTCTGGGGAAGGAGGACAGGGAGGGTGGGAGGCTTTTGGGTCCTGGTACATGATGATGGGCCTAATCTTGGACTTAAAGTGTTTCACAGATACTTAGCTTGATAAGATAAAAAATTGTACCTATGTGCTAACAACTGTACTACATATCATTAACCTCCCAATATAAAAATAGGGAAAAAATATATATGTCAACTACTGAAAACACAGTTTTGCTTTTTTCATACTTCAAAGAAAATAATTGACTGAGATAATAATAAGGAATCCAAATTATAGCATGATCTTTGCAAACACATTTGTGGCTAACAAAAGTATTTTATTCCTAAAAAATACTAATAAACATTGTCAGTCTTTTATCAGTAGAAGTATTTGCTAATAGTTCTTTTTTGCCTCGGACATTAACTAGGCAAATTCTGTTTCTAGCTTGTGCTGAAAATATAAATTAGGTTTGAATGAATAACACCAAATTGGAAAGCATAGTTTATAGCTTTCAAAATCATATTTAGCTGTCTTAATATGTCCCTAGAGCAAATTCCCTTCAGGGCATCTTAAATTTATATGGCATTATATAATGGCTTGTGAATTGCAAGCAATGCATATTAGTAGTAGAGACAATGTTAGACATAATATTGAAATCATGTTATATATGTCTCTTATTTTCAAAAACTAGTAGCATTTTTCTTGATTCAGAGGGGAATGAAATTAGCTTAATGCTTACAAACCAACTGCCTGTGTTTACCTGAAAGCCTGTTCTTCAAAACTAGAAATTATTATACACTTATGTTTCTCAGCCTTTAAGAAAATATTTTCCTTAAATCTACAGAATATTTAATAGTCGACGCACAATAAACAAAAATCAAAAGTTAATATGGCTAAATATTTAATTTTCTATCTCAAAATAAAACTGTTTTGAAGAAATACTTTATAGTGTGTATTTGTAGGCAAAATGAATAATAATTTTATAAAGTTCAACAGCTAAATGTAGAAATAGAAAAATGAATTAAATTCTAAATACTTTGGAAGATTACAATTAATGTATGGAGTCTATAACTATCAATTTATTTCAAAAATAATTTCTCTTGATATGATATCTAAATGTTATATTACCTGTAATAAGAATTTCACCTGTCCTTATCTTCTATTTTATTTCAGAATTGACATGATTTTTCAAAGATCGTATTTCAAAGTTTTTCACGTGTATCTGAACTTGATGTGTTAAAGTATAAAATACACTTTTTGGCAATATCTTCTTGTACTTTATTTTATCTGACTCTTGTCACAGGTGAACAGTTAAAAAACTTTGATCATCTATATATTTGCCACTA
The DNA here is from genome assembly GCF_950295315.1 of Erinaceus europaeus. Lineage (NCBI taxonomy): Eukaryota > Metazoa > Chordata > Mammalia > Eulipotyphla > Erinaceidae > Erinaceus > Erinaceus europaeus. Next base: position 131,473,624 of record NC_080163.1, read on the forward strand.
GGGTTATCTCTGGATCTCTGCGGCTTAGTGCCATCACTAGGAATCCACTGATCCTGGTGGTCGTTTTTTCCTTTTTTTTTTCCTTTATATTTTATTTCATAGGACAGAGAGAAGTTGAGAGGGGCGGAAGAGATAGAAAGGAAGAGAGAAAGACACTTGTGAAGCGCCCCCCATGTAGGTGGGAAGCAAAGGCTTGAACTCCAGTTATAGCACATGATAATGTGTGCATTCAATGAGTGTGCCACTGTCCACCCCCTCATCTCTCAGTGTTGGTCACTTAATTACAAGCAACATTTAACCCAATCAGCTTTACTCTAGCAATGAGAACTATCTCCGCTGCATAGCAGAGATCATGAGTGCAGATAAATCATAGCAGAATCCACTGAAGGCATTTGTCAGACAACAATGATCTTATTGGTCTTAGATCTACAGACCCCTGAGACACATATTCATAGTAGATATGGTAATATGTGTACTCAATCTGCTGCATTATCACCCAGCCCCAGAATAATGTAAATATGGTTTTTAATTTAAATATTCTCCATGTATAGACAGATATAATTCTCCCACATTCAACATCAAATTTTTGACAGTGGAGCCCAAAACATTAAATGGAAAAGGAAATTCTCTTCAACAAATGATATTGAGAAAATTGCATTGAACATGCAGATTAATAAAACCAGGCCACCATATCACCATGCACAAAAAAAAAAAAGGAAAAATCTCCAAGTGGACCAAAGACATGGATGGGTATTATACCAAAAACTATCAACATAGAAGAAAATAATGGCAGAATACTTCACAATCTATACTTCAGAAATGTCTTCAAAGGCTCAAATCCAACAGCAGACAAAACAAAACTAAAGAAAAATAAACCTATGGGACTACATCAAACTGAAAAGCTTCAGTACAGTAAAAAGAACCAGCACCAAAACAGATATCCTACAGAAAGGGAAATCTTTATACAAAATACAGCAGATAAAGAGCTAGTATCCAAAAAATATATATACATAGCTCACTAAACTAAGCAACACAAAACCAAATAATGCTATTTAAAAATGGAGAGAGAACATGGACAGAATCTCTAACAAAAAAGCAATTCAAAGGGCCAACAGATATGAAAAAAATGTTCAATGTCACTGATTGTCAGAGCAAAGTAAATAAATACAACAATGTGATGTCATTTCATGCCTTTGAGAATGTCATATGTTAGAAAAGAAAGTACAGAGTTCTGGTGGTGGGAACTGTGTAGAGTTGTACCCCTCTTATCCTATGGTTTTTGTCAGTGTTTCCTTTTTATAAGTAAAAATTAAAAAAAGAAAAGATAGAAGCAACAAGTGTTGGAAAGCATATGGGAAAGAAAGAGCCCTTTTATACAGGTGGTGGGGGTTGTAAATTGGTCCAATCCTTGTGTAAAACCATCCGGCTATTTCTCAGAGGACTATACATAAACCTACCATAGGACTCAACAAATTCTCTCCTACAGATATATCCAAAGGAAACAAAAACACCTTACCAAGGAGAACTATGTACACCTATGTTCATAGCAGCATAATTTGTAATAATCCAAATTTAAAAGCAATCCAGATGCCCTATAACAGATGGCTTTGGGTGATAAAGACAAAGTGAAATACTACTCAACTGTTGAACATAATGAAAAGCATTATGAAATTTATGGAGCTTAAGAAAAAAAGACAGAAAGGGAGAACACAAAGTGAAACTTGGACCATGTGGGGTGTATTGTAGAGGGCTTTAGGGTCGAGATGCAAAATGATGGAAAAGGACTTAATCTGAAGGTGAAAGTGTTCTGCAGACACATCACAGGATGATTAGAAATTGAACCCATGTGTTAACAACTGTATTGTAATCCATTAGGCCCTCCCATAAAATGATAAAAAGTTATTCTCTCTTATCCTGTTGTAAGTATAATTTAGTCTATTTTTATCAATTTTCTACATTAATCAACTCTGATTACTCCACATCAGTTTTGAGAAAATGATTTTTAAAAATCTCTTTAGCTTTCACTTTACCTGTCACATCCCATGCCAATGAATGTCAAGATTATCTTTATGCCACAGATTACTCACAGTAATAAGTAAATACATAAATATGTTTTCTTGAAGCACCATATGTCATTTAGTTGTTCCAAAAACATTTAATACATGTGTCAGACATACTAAAGTCACAACCCTAATGTGACTTTAAATAAATGCAAAAGTTTGAAAGCCAACATTCTGAGGTAGATGATATAATGCTTCAACAGAATATTTGAATGAGTTACTCAGAGAAATTCAGAAGACCAATGAGTGTTAATACTCTCATTTGGATTTAGAACTAAGCCTTAATTCATCAAACTTTAAATTCTCAGATTCATAGAGTAATGGAAATTGGGATAATAAAAAGAATGGATTAATCATGTACAACATCATAAACCCTCTTGTGGGCCTCTACAGGACTTTGCCCTCAATGTAAAACAACAATGGTAGAAACTGCCCCACTCTCTAAAGGGTAGTTGTGTCAACATATTCTACCTCTCAAGGAAGACTGGTCCTGAAATAAGTGCAGCCTAGAATGTTCCTAGCTATGTCCATGAAATGTGAGCCCAGACCAACAGGGATGTAGAGGTTATACAGGCTCTTGTGTTAAATATGAATAGACATGGGCCTTAAGTCAGATCAATGGGGATTTCAGTTAACGGTATTTATATAGTTTTCCGACATTTGGGAGCTACTCTCTGCCCTTATCCAGCTTTCTAGTCCTATTCCCAACTCTGATACTCTCTTCTTAGACAATACTTTTAGTCCACATGAATGTCTTGGGCTCAGTCAAAAATTAGTTAAGTCATGGGTCCCTTGGAATATACCTAAAATAGACTTCTTAGCTTCCTCCAACACAAAGACCCCAAATCACATCTACTATAGTCTTACCTTTAGGTTACTGATTATGCAACGGTTCGTTCTGCTATATACATTAATGCTTTTCAGACACCAAGTTGCAGATGCTATCATGACACCAACCTGTCTTCCCTTGGCAGATGACCTCATCAATGTGTCCTGGAACCCCACCTCCCCAGAGCCCTACCCCACTAGGGAAAGACAGAAACAGGCTGGGAGTATACATTGACCTTGCAGTGCTCATGTCTAGAAGAAAAGGAATTACAGAAGTCAGACCTTCCACCTCAGGACCCCATAAAGATCTTTGGTCCGGTTCCGGGGAAGATGGCGGCCTGAGAAATCGCTGACAGCGAGTGCTCTGATAGCATCGTCGGCAACGGTAGGATTTTCTGCCTTTAGCAGGCCAGTCAATAAGGGGGGGGGGGGCACCAAAGAAGTGATTACAGTTTAATTTGGGTTAACAATTAGAGCAAAGGTGACACGGACTAGCGGGGCGCCAGAATTCCCAGGCGGCGCCAGGCAAGGCGAGTGCGCCGGGCATTGTCCTCCGCCCGCCCGGGAAGGCGGCTCCTCCGCCGGTTGCAGAGCGCGGCGGGCAGAGGACCCAGAGAGAGCACTTTAGCTCGGGGGCTGCCTCTTGGGAGTCGCCAGGGTCCACCGCGACCCTGAGGGTGGATCCAAAGACTTCTTGAGTATAGCTCTCATTGGATCAAAGGACTTGGAGCTAGTTTTCATTTTTTTTTTTTTCTCTCCCCTTCTCTATCTTCCCCTCGTCTCTCCATTTCTCTCTGTCCTATCCAACAACAATGACATCAATAACAACAACAATAAAAACAACAAGGGCAACAAAAGGGAAAAATAAATAAATAAATAAATATTTTAACAACAACAAAAAAACTATTGTGCCAGTAGATACTTCCACAGTGTTGATCTACATGGCTTTTCTGTGATTGCCCAGGGAAATTAGTGGTAATGCTATATAGGTTTACTGTATCTTATTAGTAGCCATATTAGGCATATCCTATAAGCACAGATGATTGGTAAACCTATATAACTAGGGGGGTTTAATTTTTTAATAAGGTATCCATGGGGAATATATGCATTTCTCCTTTCTATTTGCTTATAATAGCATGGGAAAAATATTTTCTTGGTGAACCTCCCAGATAAGTGATTTGGTGAAAGCTTATGTACTTTGTAAAATAAAACTTATGTTTTCTTTTTTTTTTATTATTATTATTTTTTTATTTATTTATTTATTTATTATTTTTATTATTTTTTTTTTATTTAAGAAAGGATTAATTAACAAAACCATAGGGTTTTGTTAATTAACAAATGTTAATTTGTTAGACCAGAAACTATCAGATACTTAGAGGAAAATATTGGAAGAACTTTTTTCCGCATAAATTTTAAAGACATTTTCAATGAAACGAATCCAATTACAAGGAAGACTAAGGCAAGTATAAATCTATGGGACTACGTCAAATTAAAAAGCTTCTTCACAGCAAAAGAAACCACTACCCAAATCAAGAGACCCCTCACAGAATGGGAGAAGATCTTTACATGCCATACATCAGATAAGAGTTTAATAACCAACATACATAAAGAGCTTACCAGACTCAACAACAAGACAACAAATAACCCCATCCAAAAATGGGGGGAGGAATTGGACAGAATATTCACCACAGAAGAGATCCAAAAGGCCGAGAAACACATGAAAAAATGCTCCAAGTCTCTGATTGTCAGAGAAATGCAAATAAAGACAACAATGAGATATCACTTCACTCCTGTGAGAATGTCACACATCAGAAAAGGTAACAGCAGCAAATGCTGGAGAGGGTGTGGGGTCAAAGGAACCCTCCTGCACTGCTGGTGGGAATGTCAATTGGTCCAACCTCTGTGGAGAACAGTCTGGAGAACTCTCAGAAGGCTAGAAATGGACCTACCCTATGACCCTGCAATTCCCCTCCTGGGGATATATCCTAAGGAACCCAACACATCCATCCAAAAAGATCTGTGTACACATATGTTCTTGGCAGCACAATTTGTAATAGCCAAAACCTGGAAGCAACCCAGGTGTCCAACAACAGATGAGTGGCTGAGCAAGCTGTGGTATATATACACAATGGAATACTACTCAGCTGTAAAAAATGGTGACTTCACCGTTTTCAGCCGATCTTGGATGGACCTTGAAAAAATCATGTTGAGTGAAATAAGTCAGAAACAGAAGGATGAATATGGGATGATCTCACTCTCAGGCCGAAGTTGAGAAACAAGATTAGAAAAGAAAACACAAGTCGACCTGAAATGGAATTGGAGTATTACACCAAAGTAAAAGACTCTGGGGTGGGTGGGTGGATGGGGAGAATACAGGTCCATGAAAAATGATGAATGAAATAGTGGGGGTTGTATTGCTAAATGGGAATCTGGGGAATGTTATGCATGTAAAAAAAAAAAGAAGTAGAAACGCAAAGCAGAAATTGACTGAGTTTGGAGTATGGCACCAAAGTAAGAAAGCAGAAGTATACTAGAGTTTGCAGTGAGTACCTCCCTAATACTTCCTATCCACTTTTCCAAGCTTTGGGTCCATGATTGCTCAACAATTTGTTTGGCTTTGTATGTTAACTCTCTTTTTAGTCACCAGGTTCCAGGTGTCATCAGGATGCCGGCCAGACTTCCCTGGATTGAAGACACCACCAATGTGTCCTGGAGCTCAGCTTCCCCAGAGACCCATCCTACTAGGGAAAGAGAGAGGCAGACTGGGAGTATGGACCGACCAGTCAACGCCCATGTTCAGCGAGGAAGCAATTACAGAAGCCAGACCTTCTACCTTCTGCAACCCTCAATGACCCTGGGTCCATGCTCCCAGAGGGATAGAGAATGGGAAAGCTATCGGGGGAGGGGGTGGGATATGGAGATTGGGTGGTGGGAATTGTGTGGAGTTGTACACCTCCTACCCTATGGTTTTGCTAGTTTTCATTTTTGAGAAAACCTTTAAAAAAGTCTGGAGGGCGGGGTTTCCCGGAAAATGGCGGATTGAGCTCCGGACACATCTCCTGTAAACAATAGGATTTTCTGCCTTTAGCAGGCCAGCCAATAAGGGGCCATAGCGGTCATACCAAGGATATGTCTATAACTTAATTTGGGTTAAGAATTAGAGTAGGGGGGGAAAAAATTCTTTTTTCTTCCTTTTAATTTTCAAGCATACATCCTTCCTGCCGCCCCCCCCCCCATAAGCAGTGCCTGGGACCAGCTACTAGCAGGATACCCCATACCACTAAACAGGGTTTTTTTTTTGTTTTTTTTTAAATTCACTGATACACGTTTGGGAAGTTCCTCGCACTGCTCTTTAATTACAACTCTTCTTCTTATCTTCTCCCTTTTCTCTCTCTTATCTCTCTCTATCTCTCTCTCTGTTTTTTTTTTTTTTTTTAATCTTGTCATACACTTCTTTCTTCTTTGCCTTTCTGAATTTGTGAATTACTTTGGGGAAGAAATCAGACCCAGAGTGGACTCTCTATGTGTGTATCTCTGCTCTAGTTCCCTTTACACCCTTGTTACCCTTAGAATATACACTGGATAGTAGATTTGCATAACTGTCTATTCTTGCTATCCTCTCTTTCTTTTCTCTTTCTTCACTGGGATTTGGTTACTATTTTTTCACGGACTGGAGAAATTGTTTGGCTAACTGGTAACAATTAAACTCCTTCAATACTTACTTCAGTTGCTACTGCTATTCCGGAGGTTGGTGAGTGCAATTGTCATAAAGGTATTTAGTACAGTGTTACCTGTGCTCAAAACACAACAACTGAGGAACAACAGAGTATTAAAAAAAAAAAAAAGAGAGAGAGAAACACATAAATTAAAAAAAATGGGTAGATTAAAAACAAATAAAACTGCTACCCCAATGAATGAAGACAAGAGCCCAGAAGAAACCACAAATCAGTCAGAAGTAACCATAGATAAGAAAAGTATGCAAGCAATAATAAACTTATTAATCACAGAAATGAAAACAACATTGGAGGAAAGGAATGGCAGTATTAGGGAAACAACAGTTGAGAACCCCAAGGAAAATACTGATTATCTTGAGACAATTAGAGAACTGAAAGCTGAAATAGCTGTAATGAAGAAAGAAGCTGAGGCAAGGGAAAGCAGACTAACAGAAGCAGAAAACAGAATTAGTCAGACAGAGGATGAGTTAGAGAAAACTAAGAAAGAGGTGAAAGAGCTTAAAAAGAGATTGAGAGACACTGAAAACAACAACAGAGACATATGGGATGATCTCAAAAGAAGTAACATTCGTATAATTGGCCTGCCAGAGGAAGAAAGAGAGGAAGGGGAAGCAAACATTCTAGAGGAAATAATACAAGAAAATTTCCCAGACCTGAATAACAGAAAGGATATCAAGGTGCAAGAGGCCCAGAGAGTACCAAACAGAATCAACCCAGACCTGAAAACACAAAGACACATCATAGTCACAATGAGAAGAAGTAAGGATAAATAAAGGATCCTAAAGGCTGCAAGAGAGAAACAAAAAGTCACATACAGGGGAAAACCCATAAGACTTTCTGCAGATTTCTCAACTCAAACTCTAAAAGCCAGAAGGGAGTGGCAAGATATCTATCGAGTCCTGAATGAAAAAGGGTTTCAACCAAGGATTATATATCCTGCTAGACTTTCATTCAAGCTAGATGGAGGGATCAAAACCTTCTTAGACAAACAACAGTTAAAGGAGGCAACTATCACCAAGCCGGCCCTGAAAGAGGTACTAAAAGACCTCTTATAAACAAGAACATCACTATAATACTTGTAATATATCAGAGTAAACAAATTGTTTTTTAGAACAATGGCACTACAATACATTAAATCCATAATATCAATAAATGTCAATGGCTTAAACTCACCCATCAAAAGGCACAGGGTGGGGGGATGGATCAGAAAACATAACCCAACCATATGCTGCTTGCAAGAATCACATCTGTCACAACAAGATAAACACAGACTTAAAGTGAAAGGATGGAAAACTATCATACAGGCTAACGGTCCACAAAAAAGGGCAGGAACAGCCATTCTCATCTCAGACATGATAGATTTTAAATTAAATAAAGTAATAAAAGATAGGCAAGGACATTACATAATGATTAGAGGATCAATCAGCCAAGAAGACTTAACAATTATTAACATCTATGCACCCAATGAGGGACCATCTAAATACATTAAACACCTATTGAAAGAATTTCAAAAATACATCAATAGTAATACAATAATAGTGGGAGACTTCAATACCCCACTCTCACACCTAGACAGATCAACAAAGCAGAGAACCAATAAAGATACAAGAGAATTGAATGAAGAGATTGACAGACTAGACCTCTTGGACATTTTCAGACTCCTCCACCCCAAAAAACTGGAATACACCTTATTTTCAAATCCACACAACACATACTCAAGGATAGACCACATGTTAGGCCACATAGACAGCATCAATAAATTCAAGATCATTGAAATCATCCCAAGTATCTTCTCAGACCACAGTGGAGTAAAACTAACTTTTAACAACAAACGGAAAATTATTAAAAGACATAGAATTTGGAAACTAAACAACATGCTCCTTAAGAACCACTGGGTCAGAGACTCACTCAAACAGGAAATTCAAATGTTCCTGGAAACTAATGAAAATGAAGACACAACCTATCAAAATATTTGGGACACAGCGAAAGCAGTACTGAGAGGGAAACTTATAGCTATACAATCACATATTAAACACCAAGAAGAAGCCCAAATGAACGACCTTACTACACACCTCAAGGACTTAGAGGAAGAGGAACAAAGGAACCCTAAAGCAACCAGAAGGACAGAAATCACTAAAGTTAGAGCAGAAATAAACAACATCGAAAATAAAAGAACCATACAAAAGATCAATGAAGCCAAATGTTGGTTCTTTGAAAGATTAAACAAAATTGACAAACCCCTAGCCAGACTCACCAAACAAAAAAGAGAGAAGACTCAAATTAATAGAATTGTAAACGATGGAGGAGATATCAGAACTGACACCACAGAAATCCAGAGAATTCTGCGAAACTTCTATAAAGAACTATATGCCACCAAGCTAGAGAATCTGGAAGAAATGGAACAATTCCTAGAAACCTATGCACTTCCAAAACTGAACCAAGAAGAACTACAAAATCTAAATGCACCAATCACAGACAAAGAAATTGAAACCGTTATTAAGAATCTCCCCAACAACAAAAGCCCTGGACCAGACGGCTTCACAAACGAATTCTACAAAACTTTCAGGAAACAGTTAATACCCATACTTCTTAAGCTATTCCATAAGATTGAAGAAACAGGAATACTCCCTTCCACCTTTTATGAAGCCAACATCACCCTGATACCAAAAGCTGATAGGGACAGAACAAAAAGGAAAACTACAGACCAATATCTCTGATGAACATAGATGCCAAAATATTAAACAAGATCTTGGCCAACCGGATACAGCAACACATCAAAAAGATTGTTCATCATGACCAAGTGGGATTCATCCCAGGAATGCAAGGCTGGTTCAACATCCGTAAATCAATCAATGTCATTCATCACATCAATAAAAGCAAAGCCAAAAACCACATGATTATCTCAATAGATGCATAGAAAGCCTTTGACAAAATCCAACACCCATTCATGCTCAAAACTCTACAAAAAATGGGAATAGATGGGAAATTCCTCAAGATAGTGGAGTCTATATATAGCAAACCTACAGCCAACATCATACTCAATGGAGAGAAGCTGAAAGCATTCCCCCTCAGATCAGGGACTAGATAGGGCTGCCCACTGTCACCGTTACTCTTCAACATAGTATTGGAAGTTCTTGCCATAGCAATCATGCAAGAGAAAGAAATCAAAGGGATACAGATTGGAAGGGAAGAAGTCAAGCTCTCACTATTTTCAGATGATATGATAGTATACATAGAAAGACCTAAAGAATCCAGTAGAAAATTACTGGAAGTTGTTAGGCAATATAGCAAGGTATCAGGCTACAAAATCAATGTACAAAAATCAGTGGCATTTCTTTATGCAAACACTAAATCTGAAGAAGAAGACATCCAGAAATCACTCCCATTTACTGTTTCAGCAAAATCAATCAAATACCTAGGAAGAAAGTTGACCAAAGAAGTGAAAGACTTGTATGCTGAAAACTATGAGTCACTACTCAAGGAGATAGAAACTGATACAAGAAATGGAAAGATATCCCATGCTCATGGATTGGAAGAATAAATATCATCAAAATGAACATTCTCCCCAGAGCCATATACAAATTTAATGCAATACCCATCAAAGTTCCACCAAGCTTCTTTAAGAGAATAGAACAAACACTACAATCATTTATCTGGAACCTGAAAACACCTAGAATTGCCAAAACCATCCTAAGGAAAAGAAACAGAAATGGAGGCATCACACTCCCAGACCTTAAACTATATTATAAAGCCATCATCATCAAAACAGCATGGTACTGGAACAAAAATAGGCACACAGACCAGTGGAACAGAATTGAAAGCCCAGAAGTAAATCCCAACACCTATGGGCATCTAATCTTTGATAAGGAGGCCCAAAGGATTAAATGGAAGAAGGAGGCTCTCTTCAATAAATGGTGCTGGGAAAACTGGGTTGAAACATGCAGAAGAATGAAATTGAACCACTTTATCTCACCAGAAACAAAAGTCAACTCCAAATGGATCAAAGACCTAGATGTCAGACCAGAAACAATCAAATACTTAGTGGAAAACATTGGTAAAACACTTTCCCATCTACACCTCAAGGACATCTTTGATGAATCAAACCCAATTGCAAGGAAGACCAAAGCAGAAACAAACCAATGGGACTACATCAAATTGAAAAGCTTCTGCACATCCAAAGAAACTATTAAACAAACAAAGAGACCCCTCACAGAATGGGAGAAGATCTTCACATGCCAGACATCAGACAAGAAACTAATCACCAAAATATATAAAGAGCTCAGCAAACTTAGCACCAAAAAAGCAAATGACCCCATCCAAAAATGGGCAGAGGATATGAACAAAACATTCACTACAGAGGAGATCCAAAAGGCTAACAAACATATGAAAAACTGCTCCAGGTCACTGATTGTCAGAGAAATGCAAATTAAGACAACACTAAGATACCACCTCACTCCTGTAAGAATGGCATACATCAAAAAGGACAGCAGCAACAATGCTGGAGAGGATGTGGGGACAGAGGAACCCTTTTACATTGCTGGTGGGAATGTAAATTGGTACAGCCCCTGTGGAGAGCAGTCTGGAAAACTCTAAGAAGGCTAGACATAGACCTTCCATATGACCCAATAATTCCTCTCCTGGGGTTATACCCCAAGGACTCCATAACACCCCACCAAAAAGAGGTGTGTACTCCTATGTTCATAGCAGCACAATTCATAATAGCTAAAACCTGGAAGCAACCCAGGTGCCCAACAACAGATGAATGGCTGAGAAAGCTGTGGTATATATACACAATGGAATACTATGCAGCTATCAAGAACAATGAACCCACCTTCTCTGACCCATCTTGGACAGAGCTAGAAGGAATTATGTTAAGTGAACTAAGTCAGAAAGTTAAAGATGAGTATGGGATGATCCCACTCATCAACAGAAGCTGACTTAGAAGATCTGAAAGGGAAACTAAAAGCAGGACCTGATCAAATTGTAAGTAGGGCACCAAAGTAAAAACCCAGTGGTGAGGGGTAGACATGTAGCTTCCTGGGCCAGTGGGGGTTGGGAGTGGGCGGGAGGGATGGGTCACGGTCCTTTGGTGATGGGAATGGTGTTTATGTACACTCTTAGCAAAATGTAGACATATAAATCAGTAGTTAATTAATATGAGAGGGGGAAATCAATTGTATGTCTCAAAGGTTCTCAAAAGACAAACTGAATCTTTTTAATAGATAGGCTACGTATTTGATATGCGGACTCTCTCAAAAGCCTAGACCAAGTAGATTAGAAGCTTCCAATAGCACAGCTATATACAAGATACTGGGTACTGTACAGCAAACCATAACAAAGGGACTTTTCAAAGTTAACCCAATTAACAAATAATGTGATGATAATATTAACTATTGATTGTCTTTTTGAACCCTAAGACAGCAGGAACCTCACATCTTCACTATAGAGCCCCTACTTCCCCCAGTCCTGGCACCCTTGGATAGGGCTCACTTTCCCGTATGCATCTCCCAATCCAAACCAAATAATATTGCATCCGCCGATCACAACCTAACCAAAGCAACGATTGCCATCTCAACATGCTTCACCTCAGAGTGTATCCAGAGACTTCACGTGTGGAATGACAACCCTTCAGCTTCATTACTCGGGTGAAACCTTTCCTTTTATAGTACACTCTAATTGCATCTCAGGTAGTTCACTTTCTAACAAAGTCCCATAACCTAGATATACACCAGTTTCTGTGAGAGAGAGCGTATGTGCACACGTATCCATAAACTACTGCAAAATATATACCTGAAAGCAGGATTACACTAGAGTTTGCAGTGAGTACCTCCCTAACACTTCCTCTCCACTATTCCAAGCTTGGGATCCATGATTGCTCAACAAATTGTTTGGCTGTGTATGTTAACTCTCTTTTCAATCACCAGGTTCCAGATGCCACCAGGATGCTGGATAGGCTTCCCTGGATTGAAGACCCCACCAATGTGTCCTGGAGCTCAGCTTCCCCAGAGACACACCTTACTAGGGAAAGAGAGAGGCAGACTGGGAATATGGACCGACCAGTCAACGCCCATGTTCAGCGGGGAAGCAATTACAGAAGCCAGACCCTCTACCTTCTGCAACCCTCATCGACCCTGGGTCCATGCTCTCAGAGGGCTAGAGAATGGGAAGGCTTTCATGGGAGGGGGTGGGTTATGGGGATTGGGTGGTGGAATTGTGTGGAGTTGTACCCCTCCTACCTTATGCTTTTGTTCACTAATCCTTTCTTAAATAAAAAATTTAAAAAAAAAAAAAAAAAAAAAAAAAAAGATCTTTGGTCCATACTCCCAGAAGGATAAATAAGAGGGAAACTTCCAATGGAGGGGATGGGATATGGAATTCTGGTGGTGGGAATTGTATGGAGTTGTACCTCTCATATTCCACAATCTTGTCAATCATTATTAAACACTACTAAAAAAAAAAAAAAAACATGGAGTAATTTAAATTTTGGTACCTTACACCCTCCCCAACCCCCTAGAAAAGATGCAAGTCAAAGTTGGGTTCATGTATAGACCAACATATGGTTCTGAAATGTTCATGTATTTGATAACTCCTGTTTTGAAACATGTCATCTTGAATAAATAAAACTCACAGAAGAATCGGGGAAAATCACCTATATTTCTAGCTAGAAAACTGATGATTTAGCTTAATAAAATCAGGTATTAATTTCACTTAAAGAAAGTTTACAAAAAATTAAATTTATTTAAAATTAAATTTTTCTTTTTTAATTTTTTGAAAAATTTTAATTTAATTTATTATTGGATGAAGACAGAAATTTAGAGGGGAGAGACAGGGAGTAGGCTGGGGAGACAGCATAATGGTTCTTTAAAAGACTCTAAAAAAAAAACTAGTATAGCCACAGGCCCTTTGGAATATAACTAAGATATGCCTATTAGCTTTCTACAAAAACTGGAGGACCCCCCAAATCTTCATCTGCACTATTACAGCCTTTAAGTCCATGATTGGTCAGCAATTTGTTTGGCTTTGTATGTGAACTCTCTTTTCAACCACCAGGTTCCAGATGTTAGCATGATGCCAACTAGACTTCCCTGGACAGACAACCCCACCAATGTGTCCTGGAGCTCCACTTCCCCAGAGCCTTTACCCACTAGGGAAAGAGAGAGACAGGATGGGAGTATGGATTGACCTGTCAACACCCATATTCTTTGGGAAAGCAATTACAGAAGCCAGACCTTCAACCTTCTGCATCCCACAATGACCTTGGGTCCATACTCCCAGACGGTTAACGCATAAGAAAGCTATCAGGGGAGGGGATGGGATACAGAGTTCTGGTGGTGGGAATTGTGTGAAGTTGTACCCCTCTTATCCTATGGTTTAGTCAATGTTTTCTTTTTATAAATAAATTTTTTTTTTTTAAAAGACTCTCCTGCCTGAGGCTCTGTGGTACCCAGATTCAATCCCCAGCACCACCATCAGTCAGAGTTGAGCATTGCTCTGATAAAATAATAGCAATAATAATAAAATAAAATCATTTAAAGAGAGAGACTTGCAGCTCTGCTTCACTACTCCTCAAGCTTTTCCCCCTCAGGTGGAGACCAGGGGCTGGTGCCCTGTAGTGTGTGCAGTTAACCAGGTGCGCCACTGCCTGGCCCCTAAATTGAGCTCTTTTCTATGAAAGTTTATTACTTTCCTTTGACAGCATAAAGAAGAAAGTTTAAGTGTAAAAGAATATTACTGAAGTCAAAATCCATGATACTTAGCCTGTTGATTACTTTAGATTTTATAGCCAAGTATGCAGTTTTAGCATATTCTTAGAATTTATTAAGTTTATGATTTCTGTTTCTCCTGGACAAGTTATAGAATTACCCTTCAGTTTAATCTCTACATTTCTATTATCTGATAACTTCAACTCTTGAAAAAAATTGAAGTATCAAATATAAATGACATAATGCAACAAAATACAGTCACACAAGCCTTAAATTTCCTTTACTATTTTGCTGTGTAATCAAGGGCTGGGTTCTTCTTTGTTCTAATACTTGTTTAATAACCATATAGATAATGTGATAGTCATATAACAATGATTAGACTAAGAGAATGGGAAAGGGCAATCTTAAATCAATTTTACATTAAAGCAAGAAATTTTGAAAGTATTACTTTCCCTTGCAATCTCGTATAGGCACCAACAAAAGCACCATTTGTGGTGATGAGGGGGGTGTTTTAAGAAAAGAAAATAGCTTTTTCAAAGGCTGTTTATTGCTTTAAATGTTGTTTAAAAGCTTTTTAAAAAGCATCTTTTTTTTCTTCTCCTTAGGCATCAACAGGGGATAATTGCTTTGGCATGCTTTTAAATTATCCTGTTTAAGACACATAGTAGCATGGAAGCTCATGCTTGGAAAACTTTTTACTTAGCTGTATTGTGTGGGTGTGGATCTGAGGTCAGCCACAGAACCTCTCTATAAATAACTACTTTAAATTTTATTTTAAGATGATTTTAATTATCATACAGTAAAACTGAGGGGTTTTGGTATACACAAAATTATTACATGTATATCCTTACACACACACACACACACACACACACACACACACACACACACACACCTGTCCTAGCTCTTTGTAGTCACTGTCTCCTTCCCTACACTGATCCATTCATAACTACACTTTTATCCTTTAGAAAATGTTACACAGTTTGCCAAATGGTTTGCCTGTGAATAACAAGATGACCAACTTGCGTGTTGAAGAGTGGAATGACGTTTTCTGCACAGAAGGTGAACTGAGGCAATGAAATCATCTGTGAAATGCTGATTTCAGTCATTGGTGACAGTTACTCCCTAAATGTGCTTGAAATACTCTATGTCAAGTAGACAAATCAACATGGGTGAAGTCTTTCTCCAGAAGAGACACAAACAGATTCTGCAATGGCTATAACTATATCTGGACAAGATGCAATGACACATTTTCTTTTAAATTAATATTACTTAAGTAAAATAAACTCTTTTTTGTAACCCCAAAAATGAACTGTGCCTTTTCTTACCTGCCACAAACCAGAACATATTATAGTGTCACATAGACATGAATAAAATCAAGTAGCTTTGTCTTAAAACTGAAGTCTGTATTTCTATTTCATTTAAATAGAATCAATCCTTGGGTTTATGAATATTGTGACTTAGGAAATTTTTAAGTAGTTATATAAACCCAGGTTATCAAAAAATTGTCAACTTTTTAAAATAATGAAGCAGCTGTTTGGGTCAGTTTGACAGTACTTCAAACATTCTGAATTCTGTTTGAGACATAGTTTTAAAAATATAATAGTGTATGATTCTAACTAGATTATATGAATTTTAGCATTTTAAAATGTTATGCATTACTTATTTTAGATTGTTCTAGGGTGAGCAGATGTTCAACAATTTGGAGTCTGTTTAGAATCTTCCTACCTGCTGGGTTTAATTTCAGAAGCAAGCAATGTTCTTGAAGATAGACAAAATGTTATTTGTTCCTTTATCTATGCACCACATTGCTCTAATTTTCATCATTTCCAGCTCTGTTTATGACAGGTCATTTCTAATATACATAAACTATAACTGAACTCCTCAGATGAAATAGGTAAATTTTGTTCCAGTGTCTGGTAAACAAAATATTATAAAATCATTTGAAATATATACATAATTTGTATTCTGTATAAACATACAGAAAAGAAGTACTAATACCTGATTTTAAGTAGAACATAAAAAATCCATAATCTTCTACTATATCAAATAAATGCAAAAATCTTGGCAAAAATGTTTATTTTTCTTTTCTTACTTATGACTTTGTAACATGAAATTTATTTATATTCTATACAGTTAGATGGATACCAGAACATTCTAATTTTCTGAACTTATGTTTTAAAAAATAATTTCTACATAAATACTTATGTTTACAATGAGTAATGTCTGATTTCTTTTTCTTCTGTTGTCTTCAAAGTCTACATTACTGACTTGGCTGAGTTCTGCTCTACAATGTTGAACAAAATGTTATAACAGGCCTCCTTAATTTTTTTCTGTCTCATAAAAAGAAATCATTGAGTATTAGAACAATAATGACAGAGAATTTTGTATATTCTATCACCTTTAATAATTTCTCATACCGACAGTGTGCTAATTGCTCTAAACACAGACTACTTATCAAATGACTGTCATATATCTATGAGGTGAAAATCTGACAAGTCTCATTTATTCTGTTAGTATTTGAACTATACTGAGCTAAGAATGTTAAATATACCTTGAATTGCTGGAGTATACTCCATTTGTTCTTGATATGTTTTGTTATTTATAATTACTGAATTTAATTTATAGGTATTTTATGTATAGTTTTATATTTATAGTCTGAAATATATTTGTTCATATCTTTTCTTCCTTGTAATACTCATTTCAAACTTGTATATATTATAAAATTATTATATTATTATTAATATATAATTATTATATTATAACTAATATAATAATTATATATTATAATTAATTATAATATTATAAAATTACTTGGAAAGCATTTCCTCTTTCTTTTTCTCTTTTATTTTATACTGAGTGATTGTAACAAGAACTGCAATATTTATGAAAGAATACAGTGGCTTGGATATAGTAAAAATGGTGATTTTGTGGACCCCCCTGGAAGCCATGGTAGCAGTGTGATGTTCAAGTCTTAGAAACAATAAATATAAATATATTACATTGAGAAGAGATGAAAAAGGAAAAGGCCTAACAGCAGTCATGTGGCAGCAATCAGCTTCTGTCACAAGTCTCTGTCTATTCTCCAGAAATCAGCTCTTCAAGCATAGAGGAATGCCACCAACTTTTGTATATTAATTTTGTAACCTGGCATCTTACTATATTGCTTAATAATTTCCAGAATCTCCTTACTGCTTTCTTTAGGGTTTTCTACGTATACTATCATATCATCTGAAAATAGTGACAGTTTATAATTTCTTCTCTTCCAATCTCTATCCATTTAATTCCTTTCTCTTCCCTGATTGCTGTGACAAGAACTTCCAACACTATGTTAAATAACAACAGTGATAGTGGGAAGCCCTGTCTAGTACTGGACAAGAAACTTTCAGTTTCTCACAATTGATTATAATGTAAGCTGTAAGTCTGCTGTATATGAATCCCACTATCTTAATGAGTTTTCCATCTATTCCCATTTTTTTGTGGTGTTTTGATGATGAAGGGATATTGGATTTTGTCAAAGGCTTTCTTTCTCTACAACTCTGCAGCCCTTACAGTCTTACATAGCTATTCAGGTATGGTGCAAGGTCATCTCTGGTCTGTTGGTTCCAGGAATCCTGAAGCCAGCCACCTTGTGATGTATCTCAGGAGTAGGTGGAGCTGTTTTTCTAGGTTTTTTTTTTAATTTTTATTTATAAAATAGAAACACTGAAAAGACCATAGGATAAGAGGGGTACAATTCCCACCACCAGAACTCCATAGCCCATCCCCTCCCCTGATAGCTTTCCTTTTCTTTAACCCTCTAGGAGTATGGACCCAGTGTCATTATGGGGTGCAGAAGGTGGAAGGTCTGACTTCTGTAATTGCTTCCCCACTGATCATGGGTGTTGACAGGTCAATCCATACTCCCAGCCTGTCTCTCTCTTGTGTTTTTCTAATGTTAACACCACTGACTCTGGAAAATGCAAAGTATTGTGGAGGTGGCTATTGTAAATTCAGATGTGTTCAAATTGTACAGAGAAACAGATGACTGGAATTGATATAAAACACACACACAGTAAACAGAAGAAATACACGCAGAGATGGAATTAACTAACAGAACATGTACACATTCACAGAGAGACAAATAGAAAACATACATAACAACAATGAAATTTTTTTAAAAAAAGGAAGGAGGAAAAAGCAAATAGGACTGTACCTACATGTACTCAACATACCTTATAGTAATGGTGGTGCCTGACAGTGGTAGTGGTGGTAGTGTGTAAAGATCTTGTCATAGATAGGTGTTAGACTAGTTCCTTTATCACCATTGGGGAGAATGTTGGTGTGATGAAGTTTCTCCAAGTTCCCAAAGTACCTATATTTGCAAGTACCTATATTTGCAAGTCTCTGTTGTACTGATGAGTGGGTGGGGCTACAAATCTAGGTTAAGGGGGTGGCTACTGGGATATTTCAAGGGGTAGATTTGACAAAAGATGTTCTCTCTGGGAGGTTCAATCCCCCCAGCCTCAGGCTGCAACAAACAGTTTACTTCAACTCATTCCTCAGAACTTTCCCAAAATTTGCCTCTCTTAAAGTTCTCCAGTTGCTAGAAAGTTGCTGGCTTACAAGGCTTCATTCCCTAGACATTCTGCTTGGGCAAGTTCATGAAGGGAGCACCCAGTAATACTCTACTTGTGTGCTGAAGGACCAGTGGATCCAGGTTAGCTGTGCCCACTGTGCTGATTTAGAGTTCTTACCTTTGCTGCAATAGAATATGCTAGACTTAAGTTTCACCCTGTATTTTCCCTTTTTTATCTAAGTTTCTTAAATGTAGGTATTTATAGTTGTCTTCTGGCTTATTAAATACAACATAATTCCATAAAATAATTTCCTAGTTGTATCTAAAGAGAAGTTTTTATCATTTCTTAAAGCTTTGTAGCATTCCACTGTGTGTATATATCACAATTTTCATAACCACTCATATGTTGATGAACATGTGCATTGTTTCCAGATTTAGGCTATTACAAATAGTGCAGAATAGATTTTATTTTAATGAATTCCAAATTGCTAGTTAATTATTTTACATATTATATGCACCTTTGCTTTATCTAAAAAAGGCATTACTAAGGCCTTCATGTCAAGTCTCTTCTAGAGGTTTTATATTTATGCATTTTTAATTCAGTTCTTACTCATTTTTAGTAAATTTTTGCAAAGAGTATTAAGCCCATATTTAAATTCTAATTTCTTTTCATGTAGATATTCAGTTTTTTTCACAACCATTATCTCTTTTCTCATGTATTGCCTCTACTTTTTATCATAGATCATTTGACTTTCTTAATGTGTATCTGTTTCTGGGCCCTTTATTCTATTCCATTGATCTATTTGCTTACTCTTTCTTTGTTTACACATTTATTTGTGTGTGTGTGTGTGTATTATTCACTTTATTTTAATGAGGAAGAGGTACAGAGAGAAAAACACAGAAAGACCAGAGCTCTGCTCAGCTCTGACAAATGGTGGCATTGGGGACTAAACCTGGCACCACAGAGCATCGGGAATGAAAATCTTTTGCTGAGAATCCCAGAGGCTTGGCTAAGGAATATTAACAGCTGTGCTTTGCTCTCCCTGATCAACTAGAAATAACAAAGAGGATCACCTGAGTACACAAGACAAGACTAGGATCACTCCAGGAACCCACCAAGCCACAGATGAATGCAAACACATATGGCTAGAGGACAAAGAGGGGCTTAAGGAAAAATTCCTAGGCTAAAAGTCCATATCAACTCTGGAGTGGCTGGTACCAGTCTGGCAATCTGCCAGTTGATACACTACCTCCAGTCTGAGTTTTATCAAAAAGAAGACTGCTAAAAGGGGAGAACTTAAACCTCACCAATTTATAACTGTGGATCTCCATTTCTGTTGCACCTCAGGGCTAGAACAGCAGCAAGGAAACCCCATACTGATGTTGGGGGGCAGAGAGCTGGCCAGGTGACTCAGGAGAAAACCTACACTCTCAGTGGTCAGGAGATGTGGCTATACAGTAGGAGCCCTTTCACATCATCTAATAAATTAGGGAAAAGAGTGAATAGTTCCCTCAGAAATCAGGATTAATTCAGAAACACAGGGCCACATAGTGCTGCTTGACTCAGCTCTAGCTGGGGATGGAGCAGGGATTGAGCCCAGGAATTTGGACACTCAAGGCATGGGAATATCTTTGCATAACCACAGTTCTATTTGACTCTTGTTCACAAGTGAGTAAGCTACAAAATCATGTATAGTAAAAATAGCATTCTGACTTCTATAGCTTGAAGGGAAGATAAAGGACATAGAAGGGTTTAACAGGCATGGTATTCACCTCAGGTATTGACATAACACTGAAACAACTGTTAATTTCCAAAAATGTAAACTCTTAAATACCTTAGCTCAACACAAGTCAGTCCAGGCAAATGTGACTAGTGGATTGAAAATTACTGAGAGAGGGACCTCATAACACTCCAAATACAATAATTAAACCAAAAAGAAACATTGGAGAAATGAAATAGGAAAAAAGTCCAGATAAAAGACCCAAGAAGGTTGAAACACATAAGAATGAGGACAATATCCAATTGCTAATTGAGGTATTAGTCACAGGAAAAAGCTTTGAAACTAATATCACCAGAAATGGGGAAACAAAAAATGATACTCAGAAAAATCACGAATTATCTCAAGGTAACTTATGAGCTGAAAGCTGAAAAAGCTGAACATAACTAGTTGAACAAGCAAATAAAGTATCATAACAGGGTAACAAAATATTTGAGCTACAGAAAACAACAGAGGAGGGAGAACAGAATAAGTGAGACAGAAAACAGAATTAGCAAGATCAAGGATTAATTAGAGAAAACAAAAAAGAAGAGAACTAATAAAGAGATTAAGAGATACTGAAAACAACAACAGAGACATATGGGATGAATTCAAAAGAAGTAATATATGCATTATTGGCTTGCCAGAGGAAGAAACAGAGGGAGGGGAAGAAAGCACTTTATAGGACATAATAGCTGAGGACTTCCCCACTCTAGGCAATATAAAAGACATAAAGGTTTAAGTAGCCCAGTGGGTCCCAAACAGAATTAACCCAGACATAA
This sequence comes from Erinaceus europaeus, assembly GCF_950295315.1. Taxonomy (NCBI): domain Eukaryota; kingdom Metazoa; phylum Chordata; class Mammalia; order Eulipotyphla; family Erinaceidae; genus Erinaceus; species Erinaceus europaeus. Next base: position 131,495,046 of record NC_080163.1, read on the forward strand.
AGACACCAAGACACATCATACTTAGAATGAAAAGGAATGAGGATAAAGAAAGGATCCTGAAGGCTGCAAGAAAAAGAGTCACCTACAGAGGAAAACCTATAAGATTAGCAACAGATTTCTCCACACAAACACTAAAGACCAGGAGAGAATGGCAAGATATATATCAAGCACTCAATGAGAAAGGCTTTCAACAAAAACTACTATATCCTGCTAGATTGTCTTTCACACTAGATGGAGGTATAAAAACTTTCTGTGGCATGTAACAGTTGAAGGAATCAATTATCATCAAGCCTGCCCTGCAAGAAGTTCTGAAAGGTCTCGTAAAAACTATCAGAACACCATAAACATGACATCTATCAGAACACTCTAAAATTTTAGAATAATGGCATTAAAACATCTTCAATCTATAATATCAATAAATGTCAATGGCCTGAATTATTCATCTATTAGAAGGCACCAAGTGGAAAGATGGAATAGAAAACACAACCCAACAATATGATGTCTAAAGGAAACCCACTCATTTCTAACAAGACAAACACAGACTCAAAGTGAAAGGATGGAAAACTATCATACAAGCTGATGGACCCAAAAAAGGGCAGGAACAGCTATTCTCAATCTGATAAGATAGACCTTAAGAATAAATAAAATAGGGAGGTTCCCGGAAGATGGCGGACTGAGAAGCTGCTAGTGGCTTGAGCTCTGACCACATTTTCTGGAAACAGTAGGATTTTCTGCCTTTACTAGGCCAGTCAATAAAGGGTCCTAGCGGTGACACCAAGGAGGTGACTATAACTTAATTTGGGTTAAGAAATAGAGTAGAAATAAAGGGGGAAAAAATTCTTTCCTTTTAATTATTAAGCACACCCCCTCCCTGTCTCCCCCATAACCAGTCCCTGGGGACCAGCTCCTAGCAGCCTCCCCTGCTGAACTTTTGTCTTTACCAAATTCCTGTCCCACCAAGGAGTATCATTCATTCTAAGTCTATACCCTTCTGAAACCTCTGGCCTTTTTTCTTTCTAAGTAGCCAAACCCCCCCACCTCACCCCACATAGCTAATTAAATAATTAAAAATAAATAAATAAATAAAACTCTTTCCTTTCACCTTTCTTTTATGACTGTTCTTTTTCTTATCTTTTTTTTCTCTCTCTCTCTCTTTTTTTCTTTTTCTCATTCTTGTCACAGTTTCTTCCTTAATCCTACAGCTTCCAAAGCCACAGGCCCCAGCCCCCACACCACCAAACAGAGTGCTTTTTTGAATTCACTGATACACATTTGGGAATTATTTTGGGGAATAATTCTGACTCAGTGTGGATTCTCACTGTGAGTGTCTCTGCTCAACTTCCCTTCCTCCTTTAGCCAACCCTAGAATATACAGTGTATAGTAGATTTACATTACTATCTATTTCAGCTATCCTTATTTAGTCCTGAGGTTTTTTTTTTTTGTTTTTTCTCATTCTTAACAATCAGCTGCCTCTGATCACGAGGTTTGAGGTAATCTGGGACAAGGTTTTTTTTTTTTTTACACTGCTCTATTTTATTATTAATATTATATAAAGGCATATATCTTCCCCCCCTTTAGGTTGATCAGAATTAACTCTTAGGGTATCTTTCATTGCTAGGGTAGTGGGCATCTTATCTATTGTGGGAGGAACTTGTCTCCTTACTCCTACCTCCTTTACAGACTCTCCCCTCCCTTCTCCTCCTAGCTAATTAAAAAAATCAACTTAAATTAAATTAAAAATAAAGTAGTAAAAAAAAAACCCTTTCCGTTCACTGCTCTTTAATTACAGCTCTTTTTCTTATCTTTTCCCTTTTCTCTCACTTGTCTTTTTTCTTTTTTTTTTATCTTGTCATACACTTCTTCCTTCCTTCTTCTTTGCCTTTCTGAATTTGTGAATTATTTTGGGGAAAAATCTGACTCAGAGTGGACTCTCTATGTGTGTATCTCTGCTCTAGTTCCCTTTCCCCTCTTGTTACCCCTAGAATATACAGTGGATAGTAGATTTGCATAACTGTCTATTCTTCCTATCCTTTCTTTCTTTTCTCTTTCTTCTTCACTGGGATTTGGTTACTATTTTTTCACAGACTGGAGAAATTGTTTGGCTAACTGGTAGTGATTTAACTGATTCAATAGTTGCTTCAGTTGCTACTGTAATTCATGAGGTTGGTGAGAGCAATTGTCATAAAAGTATTTAGTACAGTGTTGCTTGTGCTCAAGACACAACAACTGAGGAACAACAGAGCATAAAGAAAACATAAATCAAAAACATGGGTAGATCAAAAACAAATAAAACTGCTACTCCAATGAATGAAGACAAGAGTCCAGAAGAAACTACAAATCAGCCAGAAGTAACCATAAGATAAGTATGCAAGCAATAATAAACTTATTAATCACAGAAATGAAAACAACATTGGAGGAAAGGAATGGCAGTATTAGGGAAACAACAGTTGAGAACCCCAAGGAAAATACTGATTATCTTCAGGCAATTAGAGAACTGAAAGCTGAAATAGCTGTAATGAAGAAAGAAGCTGAGGCAAGGGAAAGCAGACTAACAGAAGCAGAAAACAGAAATTAGTCAGACAGAGGATGAGTTAGAGAAAACGAAGAAAGAGGTGAAAGAGCTTGAAGAGATTGAGAGACACTGAAAACAACAACAGAGACATATGGGATGATCTCAAAAGAAGTATCATTTGCATAATTGGCCTGCTAGAGGAAGAAAGAGAGGAAGGGGAAGCAAACATTCTAGAGGAAATAATAGAATAAAACTTTCCAGACCTGAATAACAAAAGGGACATCAAGATTCAAGAGGCCCAGAGAGTACCAAACAGAATCAACACAGACCTGAAAACACCAAGACACATCATAGTCACAATGAGAAGAAGTAAGGATAAAGAAAGGATCCTTAAGGCTGCAAGAGAGAAACAAAAAGTCACATACAAGGGAAAACCCATAAGATTCTCTGCAGACTTCACCACTCAAACTCTAAAAGCCAGAAGAGAATGGCGAGATATCTATCGAGCGCTGAATGAAAAAGGGTTTCAACCAAGGATAATATATCCTGCTAGACTTTCATTCAAACTAGATGGAAGGATCAAAACCTTCTTAGATAAACAACAGTTAAAGGAGGCAACCATCACCAAGCTGTCCCTGAAAGATGTTCTAAAAGACCTCTTATAAACAAGAACATCACTATAATACTGGCTATATATCAGAGCAAACAAAATTGTTTTTTTGAACAATGGCACTACAATACATTAAATCCATAATATCAATAAATGTCAATGGCTTAAACTCACCCATCAAAAGGCACAGGATGGGGGGATGGATCAGAAAACATAACCCAACGATATGCTGCTTGCAAGAATCACATCTGTCACAACAAGATAAACACAGACTTAAAGTGAAAGGATGGAAAACTATCATACAGGCTAACGGACCACAAAAAAGGCAGCAACAGCCATTCTCATCTCAGACACGATAGATTTTAAATTAAATAAAGTAATAAAAGATAGGCAAGGACATTACATAATGATTAGAGGATCAATCAGCCAAGAAGACTTAACAATTATTAACATCTATGCACCCAATGAGGGACCATCTAAATACGTCAAGCACTTACTGAAAGAATTTCAAAAATACATTAATAGTAATATAATAATAGTGGGAGACTTCAATACCCCACTCTCACACTTAGACAGATCAACAAAGCAGAGAATCAACAAAGATACAAGAGAATTGAATGAAGAGATTGACAGACTAGACCTCTTGGACATTTTCAGACTCCTCCACCCCAAAAAACTGGAATACACCTTCTTTTCAAATCCACACAACACATACTCAAGGATAGACCACATGTTAGGCCACATAGACAGCATCAATAAATTCAAGATCATTGAAATCATCCCAAGTATCTTCTCAGACCACAGTGGAGTAAAACTAACTTTTAACAACAAACGGAAAATTATTAAAAGACATAGAATTTGGAAACTAAACAACATGCTCCTTAAGAACCACTGGGTCAGAGACTCACTCAAACAGGAAATTCAAATGTTCCTGGAAACTAATGAAAATGAAGACACAACCTATCAAAATATTTGGGACACAGCGAAAGCAGTACTGAGAGGGAAACTTATAGCTATACAATCACATATTAAACACCAAGAAGAAGCTCAAATGAATGACCTTACTGCACACCTCAAGGACTTAGAGGAAGAGGAACAAAGGAACCCTAAAGCAACCAGAAGGACAGAAATCACTAAAGTTAGAGCAGAAATAAACACATCGAAAATAAAAGAACCATACAAAAGATCAATGAAGCCAAATGTTGATTCTTTGAAAGATTAAACTAAATTGACAAACCCCTATCCAGACTCACCAAACAAAAATGAGAGAAGACTCAATTTAATAGAATTGTAAACGATGGAGGAGATATCAGAACTGACACCACAGAAATCCAGAGAATCCTGCGAAACTTCTATAAAGAACTATATGCCACCAAGCTAGAGAATGTGGAAGAAATGAAACAATTCCTAGAAACATATGCCCTTCCAAAACTGAACCAAGAAGAACTACAAAATCTAAATGCACCAATCACAGACAAAGAAATTGAAACCGTTATTAAGAATCTCCCCAACAACAAAAGTCCTGGACCAGATGGCTTCATAAACGAATTCTACAAAACTTTCAGGAAACAGTTAATACCCATACTTCTTAAGCTATTCCATAAGATTGAAGAAACAGGAATACTCCCTTCCACCTTCTATGAAGCCAACATCACCCTGATACAAAAAGCTGATAGGGACAGAACAAAAACGGAAAACTACAGACCAATATCTCTGATGAACATAGATACCAAAATATTAAACAAGATCTTGGCCAACTGGATACAGCAACATATCCAAAAGATTGTTCATCACGACCAAGTGGGATTCATCCCAGGAATGCAAGGCTGGTTCAACATCCGTAAGTCAATCAATGTTATTCACCACATCAATAAAAGCAAAGCCAAAAACCACATGATTATCTCAATAGATGCACAGAAAGCCTTTGACAAAATCCAACACCCATTCATGCTCAAAACTCTACAAAAAATGGGAATATATGGGAAATTCCTCAAGATTGTGGAATCCATATATAGCAAACCTACAGCCATCATCATACTCAATGGACAGAAGCTGAAAGCATTCCCCCTCAGATCAGGGAGTTGACAGGGTTGTCCATTGTCACCATTATTCTTCAACATAGTATTGGAAGCTCTTGCCATAGCAATCAGGCAACAGAAAGAAATCAAAGGAATACAGATTGGAAGAGAAGAAGTCAAGCTCTCACTATTTGCAGATGATATGATAGTATACATAGAAAGACCTAAAGAACCAGCAGAAAATTACTGGAAGTTATTAGGCAATATAGCAAGGTATCAGGCTACAAAATCAATGTACAAAAATCAGTGGCATTTCTTTATGCGAACACTAAATCTGAAGAAGAAGACATCCAGAAATCACTCCCATTTACTGTTTCAGCAAAATCAATCAAATACCTAGGAAGAAAGTTTACCAAAAAAGTGAAAGACTTGTATGCTGAAAACTATGAGTCGCTACTCAAGGAAATAGAAACTGATACAAGAAATGGAAAGATATCCCATGCTCATGGATGGGAAGAATAAATATCATCCAAATGAATATTCTCCCCAGAGCCATATACAAATTTAATGCAATACCCATCAAAGTTCCACCAAGCTTCTTTAAGAGAATAGAACAAACACTACAATCATTTATCTGGAACCTGAAAACACCTAGAATTGCCAAAACCATCTTGAGGAAAAGAAACAGAAATGGAGGCATCACACTCCCAGACCTTAAACTATATTATAAAGCCATCATCATCAAAACAGCATGGTACTGGAACAAAAATAGGCACACAGACCAGTGGAACAGAATTGAAAGCCCAGAAATAAATCCCAACACCTATGGACATCTAATCTTTGATAAGGGGGCCCAAAGGATTAAATGGAAAAAGGAGGCTCTCTTTAATAAATGGTGCTGGGGAAACTGGGTTGAAACATGCAGAAGAATGAAATTGAACCATTTTATCTCACCAGAAACAAAAATCAACTCCAAATGGATCAAAGACCTAGGTGTCAGACCAGAAACAATCAAATACTTAGAGGAAAACATTGGTAAAACACTTTCCCACCTACATCTCAAGGACATCTTTGATGAATCAAACCCAATTGCAAGGAAGACTAAAGCAGAAACAAACCAATGGGATTACATCAAATTGAAAAGCTTCTGCACATCCAAAGAAACTATTAAAGAAACAGAGAGACCCCTCACAGAATGGGAAAAGATCTTCACATGCCAGACATCAGACAAGAAACTAATCACCAAAATATATAAAGAGCTCAGCAAACTTAGCACCAAAAAAGCAAATGACCCCATCCAAAAATGGGCAGAGGATATGAACAAAACATTCACTACAGAGGAGATCCAAAAGGCTAACAAACATATGAAAAACTGCTCTAGGTCACTGATTGTCAGAGAAATGCAAATTAAGACAACACTAAGATACCACCTCACTCCTGTAAGAATGGCATACATCAAAAATGACAGCAGCAACAAATGCTGGAGAGGATGGGGGGACAGAGGAACCCTTTTACATTGCTGGTGGGAATGTAAATTGGTACAGCCTCTGTGGAGAGCAGTCTGGAAAACTCTAAGAAGGCTAGACACGGACCTTCCATATGATCCAGTAATTCCTCTCCTGGGGTTATACCCCAAGGACTCCAAAACACCCAACCAAAAAGAGGTGTGTACTCCTATGTTCATAGCAGCACAATTCATAATAGCTAAAACCTGGAAGCAACCCAGGTGCCCAACACCAGATGAGTGGCTGAGAAAGCTGTGGTATATATACACAATGGAATACTATGCAGCTATCAAGAACAATGAACCCACCTTCTCTGACCCATCTTGGACAGAGCTAGAAGGAATTATGTTAAGTGTGCTCAGTCAGAAAGATAAAGATGAGTATGGGATGATCCCACTCATCAACAGAAGTTGAGTAAGAAGATCTGAAAGGGAAACTAAAAGCAGGAACTGACCAAATTGTAAGTAGGGCACCAAAGTAAAAACCCTGTGATGAGGGGTAGACATGCAGCTTCCTGGGCCAGTGGGGGGTAGGAGTGGGTGGGAGGGATGGGTCACAGTCTTTTGGTGGTGGGAATGGTGTTTATGTACACTCCTAGCAAAATGTAGACATGTAAATCAGTAGTTAATTAATATGAGAGGGGGAAAATCAATTGTATGTCTCAAAGTTTTTCAAAACACAAACTGAATCTTTTTAATATATAGGCTGTGTATTTGATATGTGGACTCTCTTTAAAGTCTAGACCAAGTAGATTAGAAGCATCCAATAGCACAGCTATATTCAAGATACTGGATACTGTACAGCAAACCATAATAAAAGGACTTTTCAAAGTTAACCCAATTACCAAATAATGTGATGATAACATTAACTATCGATTGTCTTTTTGAACCCTAAGACAGCAGGAACCTCACATCTCCACTATAGAGCCCCTACTTCCCCCAGTCCTGGAACCCTTGGATAGGGCCCACTTTCCCATAGGCCTCTCCCAATCCATATCAAATAATATTGCATCAGCCGATCACAACCTAATCAATGCAACGATTGCCACCTAACATACTTCACCTCAGACTGTGTCCAGAGACTTCACGTGTGGAATGACAACCCTTCAGCTTCATTACTCGGGTGAGACCTTTCCTTTTATAGTACACTCTAATTTCATCTCAGGTGGTTCACTTTCTAACAAAGTCCCAAAACCTAGATATACACCAGTTTCTGTGAGAGAGAGCTTATGTTCACACGTATACATAAACTACTGCAAAATATATACCTGAAAGCAGAAGTACACTAGAGTTTGCAGTGAGTACCTCCCTAACACTTCCTCTCCACTATTCCAAGCTTTGGGTCCATGATTGCTCAACAATTTGTTTGGCTTCGTGTGTTAACTCTCTTTTCAATCACCAGGTTCCAGATGCCACCAGGATGCTGGCCAGGCTTCCCTGGACTGAAGACCCCACCAATATGTCCTGGAGCTCAGCTTCCCCAGAGACACACCCTACTAGGGAAAGAGAGAGGCAGACTGGGAGTATGGACTGACCAGTCAACACCCATGTTCAGCGGGGAAGTAATTACAGAAGCCAGACCTTCTACCTTCTGCAACCCTCAATGACCCTCGGTCCATGCTCCCAGAGAGATAGAGAATGGGAAAGCTATCAGGGGAGGGGGTGGTTTATGGAGATTGGGTGGTAGGAATTGTGTGGAGTTGTACCCCTCCTACCCTATGGTTTTGTTAATTAATCTTTCCTAAATAAAAAAAATGAAATAAAATAAAAATAAATGTAGCACTTCTCTTGCTGCTAACAATCCTCTGAAATATTTCTCTTCATATAATATTTATATGAATATTTTGCTTAAACATGTTCCCAGGGCTTATTTATACATGAGTATAAGATCTGATATATCAGCATATATGTTAGCATTTGACTGAGGAGCACTTAATTCATTATTAATAAGATTTAAAAAATACTGCTAATATGTGACATAAACAAGAATGTGAAAATGGAGATGCATATAGCACATCTTTATTAATAATTTTCTTCACTTATTTTTTCAGTATGTATTATTTTTCTAAATATTTTTTCATACTTCACATGCCTCAAGTCTTCGTAATTTTCATGGAAGATCAATGCTTGTTTCAATTAATAATGCACCAGAACTTGAAAGCACCCCCTCCCAACCCCCCCCCCCCCCCCCCGTTCCTCCATATGGAGTCCTTTGCTTTGATGCAATACACGAAACTCAGTACAAGTTCTGCTTTGTGTTTCCCCTTTCTGTTTTTATTTCTCAACTTCTGTTCATTAGTGGAGTCATACCATATTCATATTTCTAGTTCTAGCTTATCTTACTTAACTACAACTTTTATCCAGGTCCCTGATTTACCTGTAATATGAAAATTTCTTTTATCAAGGTTATGTTCCCTAATCTTAATCAGCAGGTGAGAGAAAATCAAAGTTACTGTTTGTGTCAGTCCATCTATTGATTTATGAAACAAAAAGAGTATGATGAATTGAAATAATAGCAAATCAAGTGAAAACGCTAAAATTATATCTGGGTCTTCTCCTACCACTTCAAAAATTCAAGTATCTAACTGAAATTAAATTAACTTAAAACTCTCAATATATTGGTAGGAAATAAAAATAGTGGGCATTCATTTGAAAGATAAGAACTTTATTCATTGAGTAAAAATAAAAACAAGCTGTTAAAATTCCAAAGAGATGTGGTGTACTGCATCAAAGCAAAGGACTCTAGGAAAGAAAGAGAATGGGGTCCTGCCATATAATGCACTGGGAGATGAGAAATTGTACTCATGTACACTATAATGCACTACAAAGCATTAACCCCTCCAATAAAAATTATTTAAAAAGAAATTTAGAACAAATAAAGGAGGACTGATAACTAAAATATAAGAAAAAAAAAAAAAGAGCTCTCAAAACTCAGGAGCCACAACAACAAAAAAGCAATCCCGTCAAAAAAGGGAGTATGCTTCACAATGGTTTGGTCTCGCTCTCCCCCCCCCCAGGAGAATTGGTTTAGCCCTTGCTAGTTTCGTGCCCCCCTTTCTCCCCGCCCCCTATGCTAAGGATGTCCAGAGTCCCAGCAGAAGCCTGGGAGAGAGAATGATGGGGAAGCACATGGTGTGGTGATTTGCCCGCTAGTGAATAAAGACTAAACTGAAGCTTCTCAGCCCAGCCGTGTGTCCCCGAGTCTCTGTCTCTGTCTACCGCCGCGACGCTAGCCCGGTCTGCTGGAGCCTCCAAACATTAACAACAAGAGAGTATCTGAGCAGTCTTCAAAGAAGATATCAAGGGCCAGGTGATGGTGCACCTGGTTGAGTGCACATGTTACCATGTGCAAGAAACTGGGTTCAAGCCCCTGGCCCTCACCTGCAGTAGTGATGCTTTAGGAGTAGTGGAGCAATGCTGTAGATCATATACACAAACACACAAACACACACACACACACACACACACACATTCTTTACTCTCCCTATGTCTATCTCTTCTCTAGCACCTGTTCATCTCTCAATTTCTCTCTGCCCTATCAAATAAAAGAAAGAAAAATAAATAAAAATAACCTATAAAGAAAAAGGTACAAAAATTTTTTCAAAGAAAATATCAAGGTTACCAACAGACATGAAAACATGCTCAAAGTCACTGATTAACAGAGAAATATAAGGCAAGAGAACAATGAAATACCACACCTCCAAACACCAAATCTCCACACCTGGGAGAATGTCATACATTAGAACGGACAGAAATGGGAGTCAAGCAGTAGCGCAGCGGCTTAAGTGCACGTGGCGTGCAGCGCAAGGACCCATGTAAGGATCCCTGTTCAAGCCCCTGGGTCCCCACCTGCATGGGAATCGCTTCACAAGTGGTGAAGCAGGTCTGCAGACATCTTTCTCTCCCCTTCTCTGTCTTCCCCTCCTCTCTCTATTTCTCTCTAACAACAACATCAATAACAACAACTACAACAATAAAACAAGGGCAACAAAAGGGAAAAGAAAGAAAGAAAGAAAGAAAGAAAGAAAGAAAGAAAGAAAGAAAGAAAGAAAGAAAGAAAGAAAATTTTAAAAAGAAAAGATAGAAACAAGTGCTGGCAATAATACAGGGAGAGTGATCTGGGAAGTGGCACAATGAATGAAGTATTGGACTCTCAAGCATGAGGTCCCAAGTTCAATACCCAGCAGCAAATGTACCAGAGTGATGTCTGGTTCATCCTCTCTTCCTACCTCACTAATAAATAAATAAAAATCTTTAAAAATATATATATAGGGAGAAAGAAACTTTAACTATAGTGTTGGAAGGGGGTGTAAGTTGATCTACACCCTGAGGAAAACATTCTGGATATTCCTCAAAATATTAGTAATGGGGCCTACTAAATGATCCAGCAATTCTTCTAGGTATCTATACAAAGAACACAAAAACACTTGCCCAAAGAGATATATGCACACCTTCATTCATCTCAGAGCTATTTGTAATAGATAAAATCTGGAAACTGGGCCAGGCGGTAGAGCGGGTTAAGCCACATGGCCCAAAGCACAGGGACCCGCGTTAAGGATCCCAGTTATAGCTCTGGGCTCACCACCTGCAGGGGGTCACTTCACAGGCAGTGAAGCAGGTCTGCAGGTGCTGTCTTTCTCTCCCCCTCCTCTCTTGAGTTCTCTCTGTCCTATCCAACAACAACAGCAATGACAACATTAACAATAACAAGGGCAACAAGATGGAAAAAATGGCCTCCCAAAGCAGCAGTGGGTTTGTAGTGCAGTTTTTGACACTGGAGTAAAAAACAAAAAAAGGGAAAAAAATTGGAAACAGCTCAAATAGTCAATGACAGAGAATTGTGGTATATATACAAAATGGAATACCACCCAGATATCTGGATGATGACAATTATTATTTTGATACAACTTGAATAAATAATATTAAGTGACGTAATCTAGAAGAAGGATGAATACTAGATTATCTCATTTATAAGTGAGCCTCAAGAAAAAAATAATAAATTAGGGAATCCTTAGACTCCCATACAGATATGCTGGGCCTAGACCTCTAACAGAGGCCCCTCTTTTTACCATCACCAGTCACTCCCATCAGGAACGTCATAAAAGCCTTCTCATGAGCCACTCCATGAACTTGTCCTCATTATAAAGTAGCAGTGGTACAGAATGCCTCACTCTCTGAAGGGAGGTTGGGTCATCCTACTATGCCACTTGGGGAAGACTGTTCCTGAAATGAGTGCACCTAGAATGCTCCCAACTGTGACCATAGACTGAGAGCTCAGACCAACAGGGACTCAGAGGATACACAGGCCCCTGTGCTAATGTAAATATATATGGGCCCTAGGTCAGGTTGATGGAGTAAAGAGTTAACTTTATTTATAGATTTTCTTCAAGTATGGAAGCTATTCTCTGCTCTAATCCAACTTTCTAGCCCTGTCCTCAACTCTGATATCATCGTCTCAGACAATATATTTGTCTACCTCCATGTCAGCTATTAAGCTCAAGCAAAAATTATGAAAGTCATGACCCCCCTCCAGGATCATACCTATAATAGACTTTCTCACTTCTTTCCACCCTAAGATCCCTATTCTCATTTGCTCTATTCCTACTTTTGGGTTCCTGTTAATTGATGATTTTTTCCTGATTTATATCTTACTGCCTTTCAGCCACCAACTTGCAGATGCTATCATGATTCCATCCTGATTGTCCCGGGCAGATGACCTCACTAATTTTTCCTGGAACCTCATCTCTCCAGAGCCCTAGCCCACTAGGGAAGGATAGAAACAAGATGGGAATATGGACTGACCTGCCAATACCCATGTCCAGTGGAGAAGCAATTACAGAAGCCATAACTCCCACCTTCTGCTCTCCATAAAGAATTTGGGTCTAGTAGTCTGGAAGGTGGCACGTGGATAAGGAATCAGACTCTCAAGCATGAGGTCCTGAGTTCAAGCCCTGGCAGCACATGTACCAGAGTAATGTCTGGTTCTTTCTCCTCCTTTCTCGTTAATAAATAAATAAATAAAATCTTAAAAAAAAAAAGAAAAGAAAAGAAAAGAATTTTGGTCCATACTCCCAGAAGGAGAGAAATGTTAGGAGAGATAGCCAGAGGGCTCTGAACTCCAGTTCCATCAGGATCCAGAGAGAGAAGATGAAAAAAAAAAACGAAGGACATTCAGAAGTAGTACTAGATGTAGATGTGACTTAGAAAGGAAGAGAGGGCAGGACTATAGGAAAAATGGGCAAGTATATGTAAATATAGACAGTTAAAGAAATAGTCAACCCATTATGGCAATCTTCAGAAAACTGCTGTAGTTTCCAATGAAGGGAATGGAAATACAGATTTCTGGTGGTGGGAACAGTGCAAAATTATACCCTTGCTATCTCATAATTTCATGGACTAATAATATTAAGTCACTAATAAAATTAAAAATAAATAAATATATAAAACTAGGAAAGGAAGAGGAGTAGGAAGACATAGGATGAAGTAATGAGTCTCTCAATGACATCAATTTCAGACTGGAAAACACTAAGTGTATTTGAACTTATTTTTATCCTACTTTGAATACTGCATTATAGATAATAACTACTTGGGGGGGGTCGAGCAGTAGGCGCACTAGGTTAAACACATAGTACAAAGTGAAGGGACCCGGTAAACGCAGATAGCACAAAGCACAGTGACCCGTTCATGGATCCTGTTTCGAGCCCCCGGATCCCCACCTGAAGGGGGTCGCTTCACAAACGGTGAAGCAGGTCTACAGGTGTCTATCTTTCTCACCCTGTCTCTATCTTCCCCTCCTCTCTCAATTTTTCTCTGTCTATCCAACAACAATAGAAAAAGAGATGGCTGATAAGAGCAGTGGGTTCGTAGCACAGGTACCAAGCCCTAGTGATAACCCTGAAAAATAATAATAACTACTTAGTATGTAAGATAACAATTATACTTATTTGTTTAAAAATAAAACTATGTATAGTCCAAGTAAAAAAGAAAGGAAGAAAAAAAGAAAGAAGAAATGCAAGGTGAAACTTCAATTAGGTATGACAACAGATTGAAGGGTTTTAAATGTGGTGGGGATAGGGAGTTGTCAAAGCATAGGCACCTAGTGTGCTATGATGGAGAAAGATGACAAGTTTTAAAGGATATGGTATTCTGACACCCATCATGAGATAGTAAACTGTACACCTGTGACAACAACAATCTAGTTAATCAACATTTTCCCAATAAAGTGATCTAAAATTTTTGTCCTTGAGGTTCCCTTCATGAATGGTTTATTCCTCCAATTTCTATATCAGACCTCTTCTCATAACCTTTCAAAAACATGCTAATCTATTTATAGTACTTCTCTTATCCACTATCATTATCATTTGCATACAGTCTTACTATAAAGCGCTAATAATTCTCATATATAATTTTATCAACCTGTAGTGTGTGTGTGTGTGTGTATGTGTGTACGTTCACATGCACTATCAATATGGACACATAATGCAAGTTACATGAAAGCAACAGTCCGTTCAATTTAGTGCACTTCTCCTAAATTCAGAATTCTTCACACTGATATGCAAGTTATAAATACAGATCAAGTATTTTTAAAAAGAATAATATAGTGCTGATTAAATGAAAATTACATAACAAAATGTAAGGATTTTTTAAACATAAAGAAAAATTAAAATTACAGCTGATAGCTCTTGAAAGAAGAAAATGAGAGAGGAGAATATATGGCCAATTAGACACCTCTTCCAAGAGGGCATCAAAGAGACAGAACTTCTGGAAGGGTAGTATCGCAGGTCCCAAGCCTCAACAATAACCCTGAAAAAAAAATATGACCCCCCCAAGAAAAGCAATGATGCAACTGAACAAGATTAAGATAAAAAAAAACATTTCAGCAATCTTAAGATCAACCAGAAACCTGTAAAAATGAGCACAGTTAATTCAAGAAAAATCATTATGAGTGTAATGAATCATACAGACTTATATGTACACAGAAGTATGAAACTTTTCCTAAAATATTATAATATTAAAAACTACTGTTAAGTCAATGTAAGAATGAAAGACAGAAGGAAAGAAAGAGAAGGAAAGAAAGAAAGGAAGGAAGGAAGGAAGGAAGGAAGGAAGGAAGGAAGAAAGAAAGAAGAAAGAAAGAAAGAAAGAAAGAAAGAAAGAAAGAAAGAAAGAAAGAAAGGGAAATTGCTATCTCTGATGAAAAATAAAAAGTGGTAGGGTGGTGGCACACCCAGTTGAGTGCATAAGGCCTTCAAGACACCAGTCCCACCTTCAGGAAGGAAGTTTCATAAACAGTGAAGCAGTGATGCAGATGTCACTCTTTCTGTCTCCCTCTCTATTTCCGCTTCCCCCTTTCAATTTCTCTCTACATGATAATTTGAATAAATATATACTTTAAAAGAAAAAGAGAAATCACCAAATCTGAGTCAAGAACAGGGGGTAATTATGGAGATGTAGCTTCGGGGTCTCCTTCTGTCTTTTTCTTCCTAGGCCAGCTTGCTAATCAACAGTTTCACTGCTAGAGGGTACTGACTTAATTGGAATCAAAGTAGAAAAATCCAGAGCTCCTGGACATTGTCCAAAGCAGTAGCAATCCTGGTGAAAGAAAATAGGGAGACTAAAATTATTACTAGCATGAAGTTGCAATTTTGGTTGAGACAGGCATCAAACTGCCTGATTAATTAGTGATTTAATAACAATCCTGGAATGAGAGAACATTAGTAAGCCTGAAAACACTCCCACACATTTCCAGCTATCAGGAAGACTGTATGCATATGCAAAATTAGACACTCAGGATTGAGGTCCCAGCAATCCAGTTAAAACTATTTAGATCACAAGATCCTACGTATTTCCAGAGAAAACAGTAGGGGATTGATAGAAATTTAAAAGCCAGGGTAGACCTTTGGCTGTGTTCTCCAGCCCATACAGAATCATTCGACAAAAGGTGAAGGAAGAACTAGGCAGGGGGTGGGGGGTGGTAGAGTGTTTTGCAGAAAACTGAGAAATTTTACATATGTATCAACAACTATATTTACTGTTTACTGTAAACCATTAATCCTCCCAATTAAAATAAAAAAGATGGAAGTTATATTAGCTCAGTTATTTGAATACATCCCTGGTCAATTACTGACTGATTTTACATCTATGTGACAACCTTGAAGTAGTTAAGATAACAAGTGGAAACAAAAGAACCACAAAATTAGTTCAGTAAGTTACAAAGCATAAAATGACAATAAACCACTATGTAAGGTGGAGCAGTAAGTGTCCAGAACTACTGCAATATGTTCTCTAAGTGTTTGATTTTCAAAATAAAATTACAATGAAAATGAAGAGAAATCACAGGACAGTGTGATTCACACTCAAGGGAACATATCAATCCATAGAAATTGTCTTTGACAGGCTGGGAATATGGATAGACCTGTCAACGCCCAGTTCAATGGGGAAGCAATTACAGAAGCCAGACCTTCCATCTTCTGCACCCCATAATTTCCCTGGGTCCAAACTCCCAGAGGTATAAAGAATAGGAAAGCTATCAGGGGAGGAGATGGGATACGGAGTTCTGGTGGTAGGAACTGTGTGGAGTTGTTCCCCTCTTATCCTATGGTTTTTGTCAGTGTTTCCATTTTATAAATAAAAATTATTTAAAAAAAAAGAAAGAATCTCTGAAGAAGCATAAATAGTTTCCCCTTGGGGCCAGGTTGTGATGCACCAGATTAAATACACAGATTATAGTGCACAAGGACCTAGGTTCAAGTCCTCAGTCCCCACCTGCACAGGGGAGGTTTCATCAGTGGTGAAGCAGTGTTGCAGCTTCTCTCTCTCTCTCTCTCTCTCTATCTCTCTATCTCTCTCTTAGTACCCCTCTCCCTCCATCCACTTTCCCTCTTGATTTCTCTGTCTCTATCCAAACTAAATTAAAAATACATTTTTAAATTTCCCCTTATATAATTCAAAATTTACATACCAACTACTATAAAAATTTTCAAAGAATGAAAGGAAACCCCACCACCCACCCCCGCCCCCTCACTCCCCTGCTGTGCCGGGAAGCCCAATGGCCACCCTCCCCTTCACCACAGGGTTTTTACATTGGTGCCCTGCTCTCGATTTAATCAGATCCTGCTTTTAGTTTCCCTTTCTGTTCTTCTTTCTCAGCTTCTGTTGATGAGTGGGGACATCCCATACTCATCTTTCTTTCTGACTTAGCTGACTTAACATAATTCCTTCTAGCTCTATCCAAGATGGGTCAGATAGGGTGGGCTCATTGTTCTTAATAGCTGCATAGTATTCCATTGTGTATATGTCCCACAGCTTTCTCAGCCACTCATCTGCTGTTGGGCACCTGGGTTTCTTCCAGGTTTTAGCTATTAGGAATTGTACTGCTATGAACATAGATGTACACATATCTTTTTGGTTGGGCATTATGGAATCCTTGGGGTATATCCCCAGGAGAGGAATTACTGGGAAAATTTAACACAGCATACCTAACATTAGACCTACTAGCTTTTTCCAAAATGGAGACCCCAAATCTTCATCTGTAGTATTTTTGCCTTTAGGTTCATGATTAGTCAACAATTTGCACTGCTTTATATCTTAACTCTTTTTCAGCTACCAGGTTCCAGATAATAACATGATGCCAATCTGACTTCCCTGGACAGAGGACCAATGTGTCCTGAGCCCCGCCTCCCCAGATCCCTGCCCAACTAGGGAAAGAAAGAGACAGTCTGGGATTATGGATCGACCTGACAATGTCCATGTTCAGCAGGGAAGCAATTACAGAAACCAGACCTTCCATCTCCTGTACCTCATAATGATCCTGGGTCCATACTCACAGAGGGATAAAGAATAGGAAAATTATCAAGGGAGGGCATAGGATACAGAGTTCTACGGATGGGAATTGTGTGGAAATGTACCACTCATGCTATGGTTTTGTCATTATTTCCATTTTATAAATTAAATTTTTTAGAAATCAAAAACATTTAACAGAACACAAGAACATCTGTAAGAGACATTAAATCCACACACATAGTAGTAACAAGAAGAGTAAAAATAATAGAACAAAAAAAATTTAAAGAAATAACCATGCACCAGACTTGTGTGCAGTCTGGAGTTCAATCCCAGCACACATATGACAATGTGATGCTCTGGTTCCCACTCTTTCTGTCATAAAATAATTATTTTAAAAATAGCCAACACTTCCTAAATATAATCCCAAATACAAACAAAACAGCAAATCTTCAAGTAGGATAAAAACAAAAAAGAGATTTACATTAAAACAAAGTATAGTTGTTGTGCCGTTGAACTGCATCCTCAAAGAAGATATGTTGAAGACTGAACTCCTCGTACCAGTGAATATGACATTATTTGAAAAATAGGAATCTTTGAAGATGTTATCGAATTGAGGTGAGGTCATCTTACACTATGGTGTAACCTAATTCGGTGACTAATACCCTTAATAACATGAGGGAAGTTTGAACACAGAGATGTACAGGAGAAGGTTATGTAACTACAAAAAAGGCATAATGATGCAAGTTAGGCTATGACAAGGAATAAATACCTGCAGCTTCCTAAAACCACAAGAGGCAAGGAAGAATTCTAGAGATTTCAGAGAGAAGATAGTCCTAACTAGCACCTCGGCATCAGGCCTCTGGTACTATGAGAGAATGAATTTTGTTGTTTAAATCACCATGTTTATATTACATGACCTTTGAACAACAAATGTAAACTGCTTCAGTTTACATTTACACAGATATTATTGAATTAAATATAAGGAAATCCTCCGGGTCTGAGTATTCTATATTCATAATTCAAATTATGTATGTCAGATGCTTGAATCTGCAAGTTCCAGCATGTGAATGTAGAAGACTAAACTATAATGGAACTGAATGTCCTCAGATTGTGGCATCCATATTGATCCTAAAAACAAATGCATGCCTAAGTACCAAGTGACAACCACAACTAAATTTGGGGAAAATAAAAATTATATGTGGATTTCTTCATTTGAAAATCATAATTTTATTCAGAAAATACTATTTAAAATAGCAAGTTGGCACTACCAATTAAGATAGTTTGATTCACATATACATACATAATTTTCATTTACTTCCACAACAATTTCATGAAATGATATATTCCCTTAGTGGAAAGTAATCAGGTTCTATTTTATTCTCCAATTGCAATAGGTTATGTCTGCCTTCTTAGTATATTTCCTAAAGGTCACTTATAGAATGCAAGTTATGAATGAATGAGTACTAGTCCTCTGCATTATTAATTAAGCTTCACTCTCTTTAATAAAAGGCCTTTCTTATTCATACAGTGAAAAGGAGGTGAAATAACAGGGTAAAAAAATAAGGTATAAGGGGAGAAAAGTATGAGAGAAATAATTGGCTTCCACATGTTATTCTCTAATGGACAGTAATATGTGGATTTTTAATTTGCAAGGGGGTTGGCACCCCTAAACCTAACATTGTTCAAATATTATTTGTTACACTATCAACAGGAAACAAATATAATAGTCAAATTACTGACAAAGACAAAAGTTGAAAGAAACAAGAGAAACACACCATGTTCAGAAACACAGTAAAATTAACAATAGCCTTCCCAGCAGATGCAATGGAGGCCAACAAATGGTGGGATGAGATAACTCAGACTCTGGATAGATTCTTCTGACCAGTGCTCAGAAGAATCATTTCATTCAACAATACTATAACTCATAAACATACATGAAAATCTAATATCTCAGGGGGCCAGGCAGGGTTAAGCACACATAGTATGAAGCACAAGGATCCCAGTTCGAGCCCCCAGTTCCCCACTTACAGAGAAGTTGGCTCACAAGCAGTGAAGCAGGTCTGCAGGTGTCTTATCTTTCTCCCTCTCTCTATCTTCCCTCTCCTCTCAATTTCTCTCTGTCCTGTGGGGAAAAAAAAAATCAGAAAATGGCCACAGGAGCTGTGAATTCATTGAAGGCACTGAGCCCCAGCAATAACCTTGCAGGCAAAAAAAAAAAAACTAATATCTCATAAATTTTAAATATATACAGCTAATTATATTGGTTTGGAAAGAGTATTGTACACCTTTCGTACAGAAAAATATCATTACTTTTCTGACAACTCAACATGACAATTACATCTAAAGTTTCTAAAAATTACTAAAATTAAATTCATATTAGTATAATTAACAAAACTATATTTCATTTCAAAAGATCTATATTTTCCAGATTTGACACCCCTTATTAAATGACACCTAACAAAATGTTTGACACATAAACATTCAGTACAAGAAGTTATTATTATAGAAAGTGCTATATAATGAAAAGTATATGCAAAGAACATTGGCTTTTAAAACAAGTAGACTGATATTTGAGCCCAAACTAAGATAACAGAAAAGTCATGAAGCTTTTTTGCAGAAAAACATAGAAAAACTGTCATGACTTTTCCAACAACGTAATAGTAGCAGTGTAAAATAATGCCAATGATAGTTGCCTTGGTAACTTTCTTACAACCACTGAAATATCTTACACAAAATACATGGGGAAATTCTGAACTTTAACTAAGCAGTCACTATTGTTGTGGCTTTCTAATTTTCACATTTCAAAAGATATATATATATATCCTGGCATGAGTTGGCTGCATTTTGAAACTACTTATTATGTCAATTTTTAATCAAATTGAAATGAACAGAATAGTGAGTATTTATGTACTTAAAACAGCTTTCACAGCCACTTCATTACCATTCTTTATCATATATTCTCCCCCCCCCCTTTTTTTTTAGCTGGGCTATTATCTTCTTCCTCCACCATAGGGCACTATTAGCCCTTTGCTCACTCCCTCCTTGAATCTGCTACAATAACTATACCTGATTAACATTTCACCCTGTATTCTCTCTTTGCCTCTCTCACTCTCACTCTTTCTCTTCTTTGTCACTCTATTAGGAGAAATAATTTACACGACATTGTCACTTAAGTGCAGTTTCTTATCTTCCCATGGTAGATGTCTATGTACCATACCCATCACCAACTGGAGTCTACTTCACCTTGTGCACTGGGTCCTGCCTCCCTCTAGCTTTTCTGTAATAAACTACAGTCAGTTTAAGTTTGAACCTACATATTCCCTTGCTTTGCTTCTTAGACCCAATTATAAATGATATCACCTGGTACTCTTCCCTCCTTTCTTTACTTAAGCCCCACCTGTGAATGAGATCGCCTGGTATTCATCCTTCTGGCTTAACTGGAAAATTTCACTTAACATGATTTCTTCATGTTCCATAAATATTGTATCAAAAGAGAAACATCAATTTTTAGAGCTGAATAATATCTCCTTGCATATATAATACAACTTCCTTAATCACTCATCTGTCAATGGAAATTGAGTAACTTTTAAATATAAATATGCATTTACATATGGGCCCTGGAGCAGGTAGGTGGAGGTAAATAGTTGATTTTAGCCACAGAATTTTTTTTTCCATAAGAATGGTAGCTACTGATGCAGAACAGACTTCCCTGGACAGACAACCCCACCAATATGTCCTGGAGCTCCACTTCCCCAGAGCCCTTCCCCACTAGGGAAAGAGAGAGGCAGGCTGGGAGTATGGATCGACCTATCAACACCCATGTTCAGTGGGAAGCAATTACAGAAGCCAGACCTTCAACCTTCTGCATCCCACAACGACCTTAGGTCCATACCCCCAGAGGGTTAAAGTATAAGAAAGCTATCAGGGGAGGGAATGGGATACAGAGTTCTGGTGGTGGGAGTTGTGTGGAGCTGTACCCCTCTTATCCTATGGTTTAGTCAATGTTTTCTTTTTATAAATAAAAAATTTTTTAAAACAAAACAAAACAAAAAGAATGGGAGCTACTTCCTACCCTAACCCAACTTTCTACCCCTTTTCTCTACTCTGACACCATTCTCTCAAACAATATTCTCATTCAACCTCACACTAGCTACTAAACTCAAGCAAAACTACTATAGTTGTATGCCCCCAGGAACACGCCTAAAATGGTTCTCCTAGCTTTCTTCTACCCTAAAATACCTAGTCTCATCTGCTCTGATCCCACTTTTTGGTTCCTTTTCATTAACTATCTTATCTCAACTTAGGTCATACCACCTGACAAACACCAAGCTACAGATGCTACCATGACTCCACCCTGGCTTCTCTGGGCAGATGATCTCACCAATGTGTCCTAGACCCTCGCATCTCCAGAGCTCTGGTCCACTAAGGAAAGACAGAAATGGGATGGGGGTATATGGATTGATCTATCAATGCCCATGCTCAGCAGAGAAGCAGCTACAGAAGCCAGAACTCCTACCTTCTGCTCCCCATAAACAACCTTGACCCATACCACCAGTGGGGGAGAAGTGATAGGATGAAGATAAGAGAACTCTGCACTCCAGCCCCAACAGCACCCAGAGAGAAAGAAAAGGAGAGGGACATATGGAGGTAGTTACAATGCTATGAGGGGCTTAGAGCGACATATGGAAATTGTTGTGATATCATGAGTGGCTTAGAAGGAAGAGAGGATTGAATCAGAAAAAGAAGGGGCAACTATGTATAAATGTGGACAGATAGTTGTAGAGAAGATGGCTGGTCCATGTCTACAACTTTAGGGGAACGTTGGTGGATTGCAGTGGGGAGAGAGAAGATTCAGAACTCTGGTGGTAGGAATGGTATGGATTCAAACCCCTGTCAACATGCAATTCTGTAATATAAAAATATAAAAAAGAAAAAAGAAAAAAAGAAATTGAGTAGCTTTTAATATGAGGTATAAAGCTCAATGGGTAAAGTGTATAAATGCCTATCTCTCATGAGGTCCTGGATTTGAATGCTGGCATCACAGAAGGACGGCACATATAGCAATCAGGAGCTCCATAAATGGTTGAGCACTGAATTAGTCTCTGCCTCTTTCTTTTTGTCTCCCCCTCTCTCCTCTATAAAGATAGTTATTTGGTGGTGTCAAGATTCCATACACATGCCATTTTATCTCTCCTATGAGGTTTTTTGACTCTCTTTGTTTCAGATACAGTGAAATGAAGAAGAGAAAGAGACAACACAGCACCAGAGTTTCCCCTCTGGTGTCATGAACTCCAGTTTTGTATCAGAAATTGAACTTGGATCATGTGCATGGTAAAGTATATTCCCTACCAGACTATCTATATCTTGACCCCCAAGAACACAGATATTTTTAAAGATTTATTTATTTATGAGATAGGAAGATGGAGAAACACAGAGAGAACCAGAGCACCACTCAGGCACATACAATGCTGGAATGCAACTTACGTCCTCACATTTGAGAATCCAGTTTATATTCACTGTGCCACCTTCAAGATCACTATATATTTTTTAAATTGAACCAAGGAGTCTACTTAGTGACATCATACATGTGTTAATCCTTTAGTTCATTTCCTGCTGCTGCATCATATTTGTAAATACTAGAACCTATTATTTTGTTAGAAGTGCCTTAATAAAAGACCCAAGAAGCTGAATGAATTAAACAGAAATTTCCTCCCAATTCTGGAGGCTTTTGTGTTTAAATTAAAATTATTGGCAGGATTACTTTTTTCTGGGTCTTTCTGCTTGGCCAACCTGATGGCCATCTTCCCCCTGTGTCTTTGTATGAACTTTCCCCTATATATGTTTCTGTCCTAACTTTCTCCTCTTATATAAAGATAATCATATTAGAATTGGGCTCACTCATAACCTCATTCTACCTTAGTTATCTCTTTAAAACTCCTATCTCCAAAACCACATTCTTTTTTATCTTTATTTATTTATTGGATAGAGATAGCCAGAAATTGAGAGAGAAGGGGGAAATAGTGAGAGGGAGTAACAGAGAGACACCTGCAGCCCTGCTTCACCACTTGCAAAGCTTTCCCCCTGCAAGTGGGGACCGGTGGCTCAAACCTGGGTCCTTGTGCATTGTAACATGTGCACTCAACCAGGTGCAGCACCACCCGGCCCCCCCAAAGTCACATTCTGAGTTTCAAAGGGTTAAGATTTCAATATATGAATTCTTGGAGGACCCAGTTTATCATATAACAAAGAAAAAGTATGTTATCATTCAAGACAACCCTGGTTTAAGCCTCTGGTTCACACATGCATGCTAAGAAAGCAATGGAGCATTGCTGCATGAGTCTCTCCTCTCTCTCTTTCTCTCTCTCTCTCTCCTTCTCTCCCTCCCTCCCTCCGCCCCCTTTATTTTCCTTACCTGGGCACTGTTCAACTCTGTTTTATGGTGCTGTAGGGGATTGAACCTGGAACTTTGGAGCCTCAGGCATGAAAGTCTTTTTTTTTTTATATTTATTTTATTTATTTATTCCCTTTTGTTGCCCTTGTTGTTTTATTGTTGTAGTTAGTATTGTTGTTGTCGTTGTTGGATAGGACAGAGAGAAATGGAGAGAGAAGGGGAAGACAGAGAGGAGGAGAGAAAGATAGACACCTGCAGACCAGCTTACCGCCTGTGAAGCGACTCCCCTGCAGGTGGTGAGCCGGGGTTCGAACCGGGATCCTTCTGCCGGTCCTTGTGCTTTGCGCCACCTGCGCTTAAGCCGCTGCGCTACAGCCCGACTCCTCAGGCATGAAAGTCTTTTTGCATAACCATAATGAACACAGCGATTCAACAGACTAGAAATTGTGATGGCAGTGGAGATGAGTGACTTGGATTTCCCTTTACAGATCATCTGCAATGAAGTGCCTCCATTACCCTTGGAGATCTGTTGCAATGTTGACAACAAAACCATATTTGAGTTTCTCCTGGCCAATGACTGGAACACAGCAGAGACAAAAACAGGGCCATTTCTACCCTTATGGATGACCTCCAATGGACAATAATTGTTCTGTCTCCTCCATGTCTTGGCTGAGACTTTCTTAGAGCTGCACCACAGTGTGAGGCATCTCACATACATTCTTTTTTCTCCATTCCTTTCCTTTCTCACATACATGAGGCATGTATCATGGTCTAAAAATTCTCCTTGCCCTCCTTCTCTCTTTTTCCCTGCCCAGTAACTTAACCAAATACACATCTAATTTTCTTGATGTCTGTTTCTTATGTCCACATTACTAGTAAGTGCCGAAATCTACAAGAAAACAATTATGTAAAATAATGGAGATGCTGAGTCAATTTTCTCACTCATGAAAAACAAAGTTTCAAATATGCAAGAGCAGAAGAAAAGAATAGTCCATGTGGTAATGAACTGCATTCAGAGATACCCATATGAATCTTTGTTTATCTGAATGTCCATTAAATGATTATTTATAAATTATTTATAGATATAACATATCCAAGAGCTAGTATCTTCATAATTATTTTATAATTATAAAAGAACATATATATATATATTATAATTCTTTTATTTTTCAGTTCAGAAGTCCCAGAAAAACAACAAACACTTCAGTAGCAATAAGTGTATACTACCTAATTACTGATAGCTAATATTCTTCCATAAAAGGAGTCAGGACTATATGAAACACTTGATTCCAGTACTAGAATAGGATATCTACTAGATGAACCTGGAGCATACTGTAGTGTCAGAAAATAAGGAAATGCTAAAGTAAACAGCAAACTCTCACATACACAACAATGGGAAGTATCTCAAAGAGACTTACAAGCCAACAAAAATAACTCTATATGGTCAAAGCTGTAATAATTTGGACAGAAAAATAAAATCTACTGGCTTATAATGCAAAGCAAAATACAAGCATATACAAGTCCACATGGTTATAGCTATAAGACTAAATAAATATAGGACAGAGAGACAAATCTCCTCAGTAGAAGACTTTCATCTAATTTATACAGATATTCCCTACTCAAAGAGATAGAGCATCATTGCCCTTCTTTAAATGTGGATTATGTGTCAATGACTTCCTCCAAAAAGGAACATGGAAAAATGAATATAGTGACCAGGTACTGGCACATCTAGTAGAGTGCATATATTTCAGTGTATTGTCCATGTTCAAGCCACCAGTCCCCATCTGCAGGGGGAAAGCTTCACAAGCAGTGAAACTGGTCTGTAGATGCTTCTTTCTCTCTCCATCTCTATTCCCCCCTCTATTTCTTTCTGTCTCTATCCAATAAGTAAGTAAAATATTTTTTAAAAGAAAAAGGAGGGAGGTAAAGTCACTTTACAATAGAGAAAATAGCAAAAGCCACTTCAGCTGTATACCAAAAATTATGTCATGTTGACAACATTATGAATCCTTAATATTCACGTGAGGAAAATAGCTCTTTAAATCAGATAACCCCAGTATAATCGTTTGAAAAATTCCAGACCCATGCAAAAAAAAGAGTCATTCTGCAAAATATCTGACTAGAACTAGTAAAATTACCAAGATTATATAAAAGAGGAAATTCTGAGTGATTATCATAGGCAGGAATATTCTACGAAAACTAAATGTAACGTTAGAAAGTATCATGGAACAACAATAATGAAGACAATGGCTACAAAGGAAACCTGAATAAAACACAAAATTTATATATCACTCTAATATTGGTTTATTAATTGTAATAGTTGTTCCATGCCAATTTAAAATGTTAACTGTTGGTATGCATGAGACCCCTTCTGTTTCATTTGGTTTAAATCCCCCCTGCTTAACACTATTCTATTTATATAACCACTTCATTCTATTTACATAACCGCTGTTAACAAGCACCACCCTCCCTCCAAGGCATTAGTGGTTCAGTGATAGAATTCTCACCTGCTCCACCCCCTCTCCTTGTCACACCCTGATCCTCTCCTTGTCACACTCTGATTTTCACCAGTCACTTTTCTCTCCACCCTCTCTATGTCACATCCTGTTTCCACCCTACTTGGCAAGTATATATAAAGACAGCATTGTGAGTTTTACGGTACCTTTAGTTTAGCTTAGCTCGGCTTAGATTGTGCTGCATCCTGCATGAATAGAGATACTGCCTACAGCTCAACCATGAGTCCCTGGTCATCTGTCACCCGCCCGTGAAGCCAGCCCGGCGAAAACAACATAGCCCGTCGAAAACAACATATGGTGCTACAACGTGGGACTGGACCTGCGCAACTCCCAGATAAGTGAAGACTTTGCCTACCTATGCACTATGGTCTTCTCTTCTACTTATGAAGAGGTTTGCCAAAGCCTCTACTGTTTCATTATGAGACAGTTTCTTTGTCTCTGGAACATTTTACTCTGGGCCACAGTTAACAACAGGATAGAGTAGGTATACAGTATGTAGAAACTACCATTCTGTATTTTCTATAAATCTAAAATTTTAAAATCTTATTTAAAATTTTTAAATCAATACAGAAAATTTCCATTTGACTTATGATTACAATAACTAGTATTTATTTAGTACTTCCCAGGCTACAAAGCACTCTCTAATGCATTAATGCAATGAATGATAAATCCATTATCTTCCAGGATTTTATGATGAGATCATGTTATGAAGCCTGTCTAAAAAACACATTAATAAAACATGTATCTGTCATAATTTCAGTAAAATCACACTCTGCTCAGAAAAAAAGAGTCATAAAGGACCTGAATTTACCAGCACAGCTTTTAATTTCTGGCAAATTTCACATCTTTGCTGCATGTGTCAAACCTGTTCTGGGCATGTTGGGTTTCTATCTTGCAGATCTCCAGTGATTTTAACAGCAGTTGTGAATACTTAATGAAATTCATCATGCATTTGCGACAAATTGCTCACCTTTCCCAACCCCAGAGAGAAATGTGGAAGTAGAAGAGAGAAACAAATGATGAATTCTATCCCTTCTCACCAGAGCAGGAGGGAATAATTGACAGAGCGGGTGGCTGCCAGACATCCAGCAAGCACACTGGTATTTCAGGGCAGCTTCTCTCCATATGTGCCTTTATGTTTATCCTCCTCTCCAAAAATGACTCTCTCTCTCTCTCTCATATGTTACTTCACTCCTTCCCTTTCTCTGGCATATGTGTCACTTTCCTTTCTCCTCACCATTGCTGTAGGGTATTCTGAAATTTCAGAAAAATTATCACTCCTGATGCCTGCAAGGAGGTATGGAGGGTGGACACAAGTGACTAATCTTGGATTAGAGCATTAAAATACTCTGATCCCATAAGTGCTCAAAAGCAATTATTCACTTTTACCAAACTTATCATTGTTCTATTTCATCTTCCAGGAGCACAGAACAATCAGACAAGAATGGGCCTACTGCTGACTCACCCAGTAGAGTATCTGTGAAGAGCTGGGTTCAAGTCTCGGTCCTCACTAGCAGGTATGGGAGGGAAGCTTTATGAGCAGTGGTGCAATGCTGCAGGTGTCCCTCTTTCTCTCTACCCCTCCCTATATATGTCTCTCACCCTTTATCGAAGAAAATTATAATCATAAACAGTAGAGTCATGCAGGCACCAAGATCCATTAATAATCCTGGTTTTCTAGAAGAAAAACATGGGGGGGGGGTTGGGGAGATAGTATAATGATTATGCAAAAAGGTTCTCATGCCTGAGGCTCCAGAGTCCCAGGACTGATCCTAGGCACTGCCAGAAACCAGAGCTAAGCAGTGCTCTGATCTCTCCATCTGTATGTGTGTATGTATATTTAAAATAAATTTTAATTTTTAATTAAATTTTAATTTTAACTTAATTAAAATGAAAGAAAAATGGTAGAGGGACTTTTACAAGTGTGGTCATGAAGTAACAGCATCTGTGTAGTAGTTCTCTACATATAATACAATGTAGATACAATGATTATATGTAATACAATTAGATTCATGTAATACAATTAGAAGTCCAACAAAAGAACACACCATTCTCATCAAACTACAGCCAAAACTTCTGAAGAAATTACATACCCAGAGGTGACACATCTGGCCAGTGGCAGGAGGAGCAGCAGAGAATCCTAGTAGGGAAGAAAGCTTGTTTTCTGGCTGCCACTGCCATCTTGGCAGCTACACAGTGGAGCGCTGTGGCATAGCAAAACTGAGAATGTCTGGGTTCTTACCTCTTGATCCCTAAGGGATCAGGTGACAGATTGCTCAAAAAGCTTCACAAAAGTGACAGGGAGTTAACTTTACTGAGGACTGATGTGAAATCATGCTGTCTCTTTCCCACCCCAAGGAAGATTCACGGGAAATAAAGCTCTTGGCAGTGGCTGGGGAAAGAGAACCATGAAGAAAGACAGAAAGAGAAGGAAAAAAGAAAGAAAGAAAGAGAGAGAGAGAGAGAGAGAGAGAGAGAGAGAGAAAGCAAGCAAGCTTATGTTCAGTTGGCTCCTGACTATGATGTCTTGGATATTGCCAACAAAATTGGGGTCATCTAAAATGAGTCCAGCTGCTGAGAGAGAGAGAGAGAGAACAGGAAGGAGAAGAAGGGGGAGGGAGAGAGGGGTAGGCAAACAGCTTTTAAATAGTTTACAGAAATCTAGGTGCAGGCCTCATATCTCTCAAGTATCAACACAGTCAATTTGCATTATTGATAATATTTTTCTTGTCCCCCCATGCAATATACAGAAAAAGAATAAAACATTGTACCAAGTCACAGTGCCACCTACTGGCTAAACAACAGTAATTATGCTAAATGAGCAAACAGGAAAACTTGGAATGTCCAGAAATTACTAAGACTGAAACTACAAAGAGAATGACTCTATTCGGGGAGTCCTGAGATTCCTAAACAGACATGATGGGCCTAGACCTCAAATAAATCCCTCTCTCCATTGTAACTGGTCATCTCTATCAGGAACAACAAAATAGGCCCCTTTGTGGGCCTCCACATAGGACCTTGCCCTCAACTTGGATTAACAATGGTAGAGAATGTTCCATCCTATAAAGGAAGGATGGACAACATACTGTATGCTCCACCTGAGGAAGATAGGTCAATATCGGGGCAGCTTAGAATGTTCCTCCTTGTGACCACAGAATATGAGCTGAGATCTACAGAGATGCAGAGGTCACATAGGCTCCTAGCTAATATGGGACCCAGACCATATGAAATTGATAGGGTTTACAATCAACAATATTTATACCCCTCTCCCATATTAGGGAGCTACTCTCTTCCCTGATCCAGCTTTCTGGTCCTTTTCCAGCCATAAAATCATCTCCCCAAACAATAACTTGGATCCACCTGCATATCAAATTACAGGCTCAGGGAAAAAAAAAATAAGAAAAGAAAAAGAAAAAAACTAGTATATCCACAGGCTCTTTGGAATATAACTAAAATATGCCTACTAGCTATCTACAAAATGGAGGACCCCCTAACTCTTCATCTGCACTATTCCAGCCTTTAGGTTCATAATTAGTCAACAATTTGTTTGGCTTTATATGTTAACTCTCTTTTCAGCCACCAGGTTCCAGATGTTAGCACGATGCTGAACAGACTTCCCTGGACAGACAACCCTACCAATGTGTCCTGGAGCTCCACTTCCCCAGAACTCCGCCCCACAAGGGAAAGAGAGAGGCAGGCGGGGAGTATGGATCAACATGTCAATGCCCATGTTCAGCAGGGAAGCTATTACAGAAGCCAGACCTTCCACTTTCTGCATCCCACAATGACCTTGGGTCCATATTCCCAGAGGGTTAGGGAATGGGAAGGCTATCAGAGTTCTGGTAGTGACAATTCTGTGGAGATGTACCCCTCTTATCCTATGTTTTTGTCAATGTTTCCTTTTTATAAATAAAAAAAAGATTTAAAAAATGACTATGTAAGAACCCCAGGTATATCCAGAACTGGAGCACTTATCAGAGGAGGAATTTACAAAATTCATTGTGAGGGAAATTGAAAAATCTCAATTTAAGATAGAGAAATGTATTTAGGACTTGAGCAATTTCTCTGTAAAGCAGTAGAAAACTTACAAGAAAAAAATCCAAACAACAGAATGTGAAGGACATTTTGAGTGCATAAAAATCTCAAGTGACAAGTGTAGGAATTAGGGTAAAATGAGACAGAGGAGAAAATATCAGGACTACAGTTCACATACTCTGTGAATTCAAAGATGATGTAGAAAAAAGGTTTAGGAAATGAAGCAACTCTACATAAAATATTGTAGAGGACTTCACAAAAAAAAAAAAAGATGAATATGAGAATTACAGCATTTTCAGAAGGAGAAGAGAGGGAAATGTGAACTGAGACCATAAGTAAAGAAATTGTAGAGGAAAAAAAAATCTGCACCTAGACAATGTTCAGAAAAGAGATATCCAGGAAACTGAATTTTCAAATTTCTCAAGTCATATGGCTTACACTAAGAAACATCATCATAAAACTGTCAAAACTATCAAAGGTCAAAGAAAAGATATTATAGGTTACTGAGAAAAGGAAGAAAGTAACATGAAGGTGAGGCTATCAGGCTTTCATCATATTTCTCATTATAACTCTAGAGGAAACATGAGTTTAGAATAACATACTCAAAGTTCTAAAAGATAAGAACTGCCAGCCATGAATACTCTATCCTGCAAAAATATACCTCCAAATGTGAGGGAGCTATAAAGATGCCCTCAAACACAGAGGAAATAAAGGAATTTGCCATCATCAGATTGACCTTGCAAGAAGCCCCACAAGAAAAATGCAATTAAACCACAACTTAGTACCATAAACCAAAATTAATTCAAAATAGATCAAAGATCTGGATTTGAGACCTGAAAGCAGAAAATACATAGAAGATGGGAGTCGGGCGGTGGCACAGCAGGTTAAGCACAAGTGGCACAAAATGCAAGCACAGGCTTAAGGATCCCAGTTCGAGCACCTGGCTCCCCACCTGCAGAGGAGTCACTTCACAGACAGTGAAGCAGGTCTGCAGGTGTCTATCTTTCTCTCCCCCTCTCTGTCTTCCCCTCCTCTCTCCATTTCTCTCTGTCCTATCCAACAACAACAAAATCAATAACCACAACAATGTCAAACAACAAGGGCAACAAAAGGTAAAATGAAAAAAAAATACATAGAAGACAGTATCAGTGGCACACTTCAGGATCTTAACATCAAAGATGTATTCTGAAACTCAACCCCATGGGAAAGTTAAACCAGAACACAAGTAAATGGGGTTACATTAAATTGAAAAATTTCTATAGAGCTGAGGAGATAGCATAGTGGTTATGCAAAAATATTTTCATGGCAGAGGCAGCAAAAGCTCCATATTCAATCCCCAGTACCACCATAAGCCAGAGCTGAGCAGTGCTCTGGTAAAAAGAAAAAAAAAAAGTAATGTAAATTTCTACACATTGAAAGAAAATTCAACAAGGATAAAAAATTTAAAAAGCAAACTAGAAATTGGGAGAAGATATTTTCACATAAAAGATCTGACAAGAAAGTGATATCAAACATCTATAAAGTTATATCAAGGGAGTTTAAGCCCCTAGTCCCTACCTGCAAGGGAAAAGCTTCATGAGTGGTAAAGCAATGTTATAGATGTCTCTCTTTGTCTTTCCCTCTCTATTTTCTCCCTTTCCTCTCAATGTATTTTATTATTATTGTTATTATTTTATTTATAAAAAGGAAACACTGACAAAACCATAGGATAAGAGGAGTACAACTCCACACAATTCCACCACCAGAACTCCGTATCCTATCCCCGCCCTTAAGAGCTTTCCTATTCTTTAACCCTCTGGGAGTATGGACCCAAGGTCATTGTGGGATGCAGAAGGTGGAAGGTCTGGCTTCTGTAATCGCTTCCCTGCTGAACATGGGCCTTGACAGGTCGATCCATGCTCCCAGTCTGTCTCTCTTTCCCTAGCGGGGCAGGGTTCTGGGGAATGGGAGCTCCAGGACACATTGGTGGGGTCGTCTGTCCAGAGAAGTCTGGTCGGCATCCTGCTAGCATCTGGAACCTGGTGGCTAAAAAGACAGTTAACATATAAAGCCAAACAAGTTGTTGACTAATCATGGACCTAAAGGCTGGAATAGTGCAGATGAGGAGTTGGGGGGAGGGTGTCTTCGTTTTGTAGACAGCAAGTAGGCATGTTTTAATTATATGACCTCTTCAATGTCTTATCTAATAAAAGAAAAGAGGGCAAAGGAAAAGTGCAGGAGCTGGGGAGCAGAAATGGCTGCTGAGGGGTGGATTCATTATACAGGCTTCAAGCTCCAGTGATAACCTGGTAGCAATAAAAAATTTTTTTGAGCTATCATAAGGCTCACTAACAAGAAAAACGAACTAACTCAAAAAGTGGGCAAAAGAATTGAATATAGTTTTCTACAGATGACTCACATATAAAAAAGTGGTCCACTTATCATTACAGAAATGCTACTTAAAAACACAGTGAGAGGGGGTCGGGCGGTGGCGCAGTGGGTTAGGCGCATGTGGGGCAAAGCACAAGGACCAGCGTAAGGATTCCGGTTCGAGCCCATAGCTCCCCACCTGCAGGGGAGTCGCTTCACAGGCGGTGAAGCAGGTCTGCAGGTGTCTATCTTTCTCTCCTCCTCTCTGTCTTCCCCTCTTCTCTCCATTTCTCTCTGTCCTATCCAACAACAAACAATATCAACAATGGCAATAATAATAACCACAGCGAGGCTGCAACAAGGGCAAGAAAAGGGGGAAAAATGGCCTCCAGGAGCGGTGGATTCATGGTGCAGTCACCGAGCCCAGCAATAACCCTGGAGGGAAAAAAAACCACAGTGAGATATCATCTCCTATCTGTGAGAATAGCCTTCATCTAGAAAATGAGAAATGACAAGTGTTGGTGAGGATGTGAAAAGGGGATTCTGCTACACTATTTGTGGTAATGCAAACTGATGTAACTCCTAGGGAAAACAGTATGGAAAGCTCTTAAATAAAAATGGAAATACCTTGTGAGTCTGTAATACCATTCCTAGACATATAACTAAAGGACATGAAAACACTAATGCAAAGGGACATATGCATCCCTCTGTTCATAGACGATTTGTTTAAAATTGCAAAGGAGTGAAAGTAACCTAAATGCCCATCAACAGACAAAATGGATGAAAAGGTTATGGGATATATTTTCAGTAGAACACCACTATCACAACACTACTCTACAATTTGTTTTCCTTCAGGACAAAATTGATGGACGTGTAGATGACCATGCTTAATAAAATAAATAAGGAATTGAAAGATAAATACTGCATTATTTTGCTCATTTGTGATTGGTCTTGCTCATATGTGAAATATAAGAAAATGAAACACATGAACTTGAAAAAAAAAAGTAATCAAACTGCCTCTAGGACTGTGAGAACTATTGTGGTATTGTTGAGGGGCAAGGAACACTGATGTTGGATGAGGTATGGAATTTTATAACTATAATCTTATAGTCTTGTAAACCATTATCAAATCACTAATTTAAAAAGTAAAATAAAAAATATAGGAGTCAAACACAAGAGCAATATCAATAAATGAGATGCACTACCACTCAAAATGAAAGGAGACATTAATGAGCATGTAAGTCAAAGAATGGTAAGCTTCTTGCCTCAACTCATCCTAAATCTAAACTAGGCAAACAGGAAAGAAAATTCTCACACCAGGGGGCCGGGCGGTAGCACAGTGGGTTAAGCACAAATGACCCAAAGCCCAAGAACCAACACAAGGATCCTGGTTCAAGCCCCTGCTCCCCACCTGCAGGGGGGCCACTTCACAAGTGTTGAAGCAAGTCTACAAGTGTCTCTCTTTCTCTCCCCTTCCTCTCATCTCCTCCTCTCTTGATTTCTCTCTGTATTTCCAACAACAATGACAGCAATAACAGCAACAATAAGCAACAAGGTCAACAAAAGGGAAAAAATAGCCTCAAGGAGCAGTAGATTCATAGTGCAAGCACCAAGCCCCAGTGATAACCCTAGAGGCAAAAAAAATAGAAAAGAGAAAAAGAAAATTTTCACACCAATTCCTAAATATTCTTTATCATAAGACAGCAGAAGATTCAAGTGTACAAAGAGTGAGAGATGATGGCTCTGGCAGAAGCAAACCATATGACTTGAAACTCTACTGCTCAAAAGACTCAAAAGTGCCCTTTTTTGTAAACTGTAATATTAATAGCAGTATCTGGAGGAACACAAAATGTAAAGGTAATACAATGCTTAGAGGGCACTGTCATCTTCAATGAATATCAGGGGTGGAAATAATCTGTTTGGGGGTGAGAGTAGCATATGCTACACTGTCTATTGTTCCCAGATCTACAGTATGTAAAAATAACAAAAATACACTTTTATCTCAGGATAATGCATGGTATGTTTGATTTTTTTTTTGAATGGTATGCTTTTACAATTAACACTGGTGTTTAAAGAAATTACATTACTGATAATCAAAATAAAACACAGCAATATGTACCGTATCACAAATATCTATCCCTAAACCTTGGCAGTTATTTTTGGAAGGCAAAAGGTAATGAAGTAAGTATATCAACTTAGAAATTAAAATTATCAGTGCTCAGTCAGTTCTGCAAAAGCAAATAATGTCTTTTACCAATATTTTAATTCAATTGCGTAGTAGTATTCTTGGCATATCTGATTCCTATGTATTTTGAATAAATGAATGATAACCAATATATTGAAATTTCATATAACATTTAGAGAGCATCTATAAGTGAAATAATATTTTATATACCCCATTTGAAGAATGTTTAAAAAATCAATCCTGTCCATACCAAAATAATTACTTAGAAACCTTTGCTAGTTGCATTTACATTAACACCACTATCACAACCACTGAAAAAAAAAGAAATTGTCAGGGACCAGGCAGTGGCATACTTGGTTGAGTCACACATTACAGTGTGGAAGGCCCCAAGTTCAAGCCCCCAGTCTCCACCTGCATGGGTAAGTTTCACAAATGGTGAAACAGTACTGCATATCTCTCCCTCTCTCTCTCTCTCTCTCCCTCTACCTCCCTATATACCCTTCCCTCTGAACTTCTCTATCCCTACAAAAATTGAATAAAATATTTTTTAAAAAATAAATTTTTTGAAAACTTGGAAAAATCACTGTCATATCTATTAGTATTTAATTTGAACTGTGTGTTATAGTTCAGATGACTTTCTGTTCTTTGTACCATATAAGCATACACAATTCATTGATGGGCAAGAATTATAATTGAAATTGCCCTGCAGCAATTCTTTTCTCAAGAAATTCTAAACTTTAGATCAAGAGTATGAATGTCTAATTAGGTTAAAGGACTACAGGAACAATAATAAAGGGGAAAATCGGGATGGGTGGTGGTACACCTGGTTGAATGCACAAGGACACAGGTTCAAGTCCCTGTTCCCCACTTGCAAGGGGAAAGCATTGTGAGAGGTGAAGCAGTGCTGCAGGTGTCTTTCTGTCTCTATCTATCTTCCCCAACCCTCTCAATTTTTGGCTGTCTCTATTAAATAAAGATAATTAAAAAATAAAAATAGAAATAAAACAATGGGGAAAATAAGGGATACCAGGCCTGGCATGTCAACCCTCCAGCTCCAATACCCTGGCAAAACCTTTCCTAGTTCATAGGACTCCTTAGTTAAATTTTGGGTGGTACACATCCTAACAATTACAGAACATAAATACCAGGGCCCATGGGATAGGGGACATTTGCACATGTATCCATAGTTAAGGTGAAACATATATACCATAAAGTAAAACTGCATAATAGTCTACAGTGATGCAAGTATAGCAAGCAAGTAGAAAGACCTAAAGAAAAGACACCACAAAGTACTTAATCAAATGTTTTCTACTTAGACCTAAACACCCTCCTCACCTACTTCCAATTTCACTTCCTTCAATTATTCTAAGTCCAATCCTGTCAGATAAAGTAAGGGTCAGAGACCAACACACTTTAATGATGGACCTTTTGGTCACTACCAGGCCACCTCATCAACTGGAGCCCTATTCAGGCAATCCTGATTCCCACACAAGTATGATGGGCCTAGACCTCTAGACCTTCTCTCCACCAACAGTGGTCATCTCCATCGGGTACAACATCATAAAACGTCTTGTGGGACTCTACAGGACTTTGCCCTCAGTGTAAAATAATAATGGTAGAAATTGCCCCACTCTCCAAAGGCAGGCTGGGTCAGTTCTGCTACTTAAGGAAGACAGGTCCTGAAATGAGTGCAGCCTAAAAATTTCCTAGCTATGACCATGGAATGAGAGCTTAGACTGAGAAGGATGTAGAGGTTACACAGGCTCCTATGCCAAATATGAATAGACATGGGCCCTAGATCAGATTGATTGGGTTTATAGTTAATGGTATTTATATAGTTTTCCCCATATTTTAGAGCTTCTCTCTTCCTTTATTCAGCTTTCTAGCCCTATTTCCATTTCTAATACCATCTGCCCAGACAATACTTTTAGTCCACATGGATGTTAGCTATTGGGCTCAGGCAAAAATTAGTAAAGTCATAGGTCCCTTGGAATATACCTAAAATAAAATTCCTAGCTCCTTCCAACATGAAGACCCTAAATCTTATATGCTATATTCTTGCCTTTAGGTTCCTGATTATTAAACAATTTGTTCTGCTTTATATCTTAATGCTTTTTAGCCACCAAGTTCCAAATGCTACCATGACACCAACCTGACTTCCCTGGGCTGACAACCTCACCAATGTGTCCTGCAACCCCAATTCCCCATAGCCCTACCCCACTAGGGAGAGATTAAAACAGACTGGGGTATGGATGGACCTGCCAACATCTATGTCCAACAGAGCAGCAATTAGAGAAGCCAGACCTTCCGCCTTCTACACTCTATAAAAAAATCCTGGTCCATACTCCCAGAAGGACAAAGAATAGGGAAGCTCCCAATGGAAGGGACAAGACACAGAACTCTGATGGTACAAACTATGTGGAATTGTATCCCTCTTATCCCACAATCTTTTTGCTAATTATTAAATCACTTATAATAATTTAAAAAATGATATATGTACCCCTAAAAATAAATAAAATTTAAAAAGGAAGGGAGAAATAAAACTTAAGACAATAGGTTATCTCCCTTTATTCTGCTTTTCAACATTATATATGAATCTAAAAGCATGCTTTATGCTTAACTTCAAAAGGTTTAAGGTAATATTTGAAACACTTGACTTCAAAGTATCATATCTCATAGGTGAAAAAATAAAATATTATATCAACAAGTCATATGCTTATTTAGACAATTAAGAGAAACTTTTATCCTCTACATATTTAATTAGCCTGTTTGCGTATGTTTTCCTTTCAGTTTAAATATTTCAGTTATGATGCATTCTTAAGATAAGTAAGACATTAATTCCCCACCCCCCTTAGTTTTACCCAACATGCAAGCAGTTGTTGGAGAACATTTCTTACATTTCAAACAATGAAACCAACTGACTATCCAACTTCACACTATAGAGAGAATTAATTAGACAAAATTTGCCACCCTTCAGGAAGCAGTCAAACACCATGGCATTCATTAAATAACAAGTCACATGGAGCACAGTAGTTACAATCCAGGTCATGGACTCAGCTTCCTGAATATATGGGACTGATGACTGCAAAGAAACCACATGGTTTTTGGAGAGGCTGTAAACCAGTCAACAAACTGCAAGCAGAAAAAACAGGTCATAGTAAAAGTCACTGTAAAGCAGAAATACAAATTCAGTGGGGATGTGGCTTTCTGACCTGCTGCCAACAAAGACTGAAATATTATTCATTTCTTCCACATTTTCATGTAAATTGTTATGAAATTGTTGACTTGCTAACCTTGGAGACTGGTGATCTCTATTAATCTACAAAATGAGTCTTAATTTTGAAGTCTTCAAACAAGCACTGTTTCATTCTCTTAGCCTCTTTCCATTCAGTCTACTATACTGTATTCCTCTGGAATATAGTTACTGTGCAGAAAAAGAAAAGAAATTTGAACATCCCTCTACCCCCAAAGGAATGAGAGAATGATTCTTGAGAGTCAGATAGTTACTCCTTGAACATGTCATATAAACAATAGTAAAGCTAAAAGTAAATTTTTCTAATAAAACTAGAGCTAAGAAACTTCCCCAAAATGTAAGATTGGCAGAAAGCACAGACTTGAGTCTTTTTAATACATAGGCTGAATCTTTGATATGTTGACTCTCACAAAAGCCTAGACCAGGGAGAACAGAAGCATCCAGTGGCACAGCTATATACAAGATGTTGGGTATTATACAGTAAATCCTAACAAAAGGATTTTTCAAAGTTAACCCAATTACCAAATAATGTGATTATAACAATAACTATCTATTGTCTTCTTGAACCCCAAGTCAGCAGGAACCTCACATTTCCACTATAGAGCCTATATTTCCCCCAGTCCTGGAACCTTAGGGTAGGCACACTTTCCTGCATGTTTCTCTCAATTCATATCAAATAATATCGCATCCACCAGTCCCAACCTAATCAACGCAATGAGTAGCACCTCAGCATGCTGCACTTCAGACTGTGTCCAGAGACTTCAGGTGTGGAATGACAATCCTTCAGCTTCATTACTCGGGTGAGACCATTCCTTTCATAGTATTCTCTAATACCATTCCAGACGGTTCACTTCCTAACAAAGTCCCAAAACCTAGATATAGACCAGGTCCCCTGAGATAGAGCATATGTCCACATGTATCCATAAACTAGGGAAAAATATATACCTGAAAGCAAAAGTACACAAGAGTCTGCAGTGAGTACCCCCCAACACTTCATCTGCACTATTCCAGCCTTTAGGTCCATGATTGTTCAACAATTTGTTTGGCTTTATATGTTAACTCTCTTTTCAGCCACCAGGTTCCAGATGCCAGCATGATGCCGACCAGACTTCCCTGGACAGACAACCCCACCAATGTGTCCTGGAGCTCCACTTCCCCAGAGCCCCACCCTACTAGGGAAAGAGAGAGACAGGCTGGGAGTATGGACCGACCAGTCAACACCCATGTTTAGTGGGGAAGCAATTACAGAAGCCAGACCTTCCACCTTCTGCATCACACAATGACTTTGGGTCCATACTCCCAGAGGGTTAAAGAATAGGAAAGCTATCAGAGGAGGGGATGGGATATGAAGATCTGATGGTGGGAATTGTGTGGAGTTGTACCCCTCTTATCCTATGGTTTTGTTAATGTCTCCTTTTTAAAATAAATTATAAAAATATTTTTAAAAGAGATTGGCAGAAAGCAAGGAATTAAAAGGTGGCAGAAAGAATTATAAGAATGTTTTGAGGGGGTACCGCACCAGGTTAAGCACATATAATATGTAGTACAAGGACATGTGCAAGGATCCTGGTTGGAGCACTGGCTCCTCACTTTTGGGGAGTGGGGTGGGAGGGGTGTGCTTCATAAGCAGTGAAGCAGGTCTGCAGTTGAAGGTCTCTCTCCCCATCTCTATCTCCCTCACCCCTCTCAATTTCTCTTTCCTATCCAATAAAATGAAAAATGGCCACCAAGAGCAGTGGATTCTTAGTACTATCACAAAGCCCAGCAATAATCTTAGAGGAAAGAAAGAAAGAAAGAAAGAAAGAAAGAAAGAAAGAAAGAAAGAAAGAAAGAAAGAAAGAAAGAGAAAAGGAAAGGAGAGGAGAGGAGAGGAGAGGAGAGGAGAGGAGAGGAGAGGAGAGGAGAGGAGAGGAGAGGAGAGGAGAGGAGAGGAGAGGAGAGGAAAGGAGAGGAAAGGAAAGGAAAGGAAAGGAAAGGAAAGGAAAGGAAAGGAAAGGAAAGGAAAGGAAAGGAAAGGAAAGGAAAGGAAAGGAAAGGAAAGGAAAGGAAAGGATAGGAAAGGAAAGGAAAGGAAAATGCCTTGGGCTTCACTTGGTTATTTTTCACTCCTGCAAAGCTGAATTCTATATTCCTCCATTTTTCATGAAAGAAGGCAGTGCCTGCTTTTATTTCTCATTACAGTTTCTTTAATTTATATATAGATTTGTGAAAGAGAAAGAAAGAAGGAAGGAAAGAAAGGAAGAGAGGAAGAAAGAAAGAAAGGAAAAAAACAATTTCTCCTATTGGTTATGCAGGACTAACTCTCTCACTAAGATCAACTGTAATAGCTAGATACATATTTTAAAGTCTCCTTGAAGGCATCAGAAAGTCATCAAATCTGGAAGGACCTGAAGGATCAAGAAGCCAGAGAGAAAGAACAACAGATAATTGAGCTTGATACTTATATGTGCTTTCACCTGCAAGACATTTTTTAATTCCCAAATAGTGGCCAAGACAGAGGGGAAAAAAAGTGATAGCTACAAACCTGAGTTATTTTTCTGGAAACAGACTTTGAGATAAAGATTTTCGTGTGCACAGTTCATTTGGGAGAGGCAAAGAACATCAAGAGGAAAGTAGGAACTAATGTAGAGAAGGGAAACAACCAATAAGGGTACCTTATTAAGAAAGTCAAAAAGGACAGCTAGACAGCTAGAGAGTAACAGTGGGGAATGTTGTAGAGCCCAGATATACCCTAAACAAGATTTAAAGGAACTGGGTTTGTGTACACACTGTCTCATTAGGTACTGGTGGAAGTATATTTCTGAAGGTTTTAATTAATCCCAGAGTTATCCTGGCCTTCCATAGGTACTGCACTGTAGGATCTGAGAAGAAATCATGAAGCAAGAAAATACTGGCAGCCATCAATTATCTAGAGCACAAAGATAAGGTAGACTATGTTAAGAATAGTCCTATAAAGTTGGATTAGGGCAGAGAGTAACTCCCAAATTTGAAGAAAATCTATAAATAAAATTAACTGTTTGCCCCATCTACCTGACTCAGGGTCCATATATATTCATATTAGCACAGGAGCTTGTGTAACCTCTGAATCCCTATCAGTCTGTGTTCACAGCCCATTGTCACAGCTGGGAACATTGTAGGTGCACCCATTTCAGGACCAGTCTTCCTTGAGTGGCAGGGTAGGATGACCTATTCTCAATTCTGACACCATTATCCCAGAAAATATTTGTGTCCACCTCCACATTAGTTGGTTATTTTTCACTCCTGCAAAGCTGGATTCTACATTTCTCCATTTTTGAAAATGTCATGAAAGAAGGCTTTTATTTCTCATTACAGTTTCTTTAATTCACATATGGATTTGTAAAATAAAAAGAAAGAAAGAAAGAAAGAAAGAAAGAAAGAAAGAAAGAAAGAAAGAAAGAAAGGGAGGGAGGAAGGAAGGAAGAAAGAAGAAACCAATTTCTCCTATTGGCTATGCAGGACTGACTCTCTCACTAAGATCAACTGTAATAGCTAGATACTCTAGCAAAAACTATGAAAGTCATGGGCCCCTAGGAACATACCTAAAATAAACTTCCTCACTTCTTTCTACCATAAAATCCTTATTCTCATTTGCTCTATTCCTACTTTTTGGTTCTTAATTAATCATTTTGTCCTCCTTTATGTCTGCCAAGAAGTTACTGATGCTACTATAATTCAGTCCTGACTTCTCTGGGCAGACAACCTCACCAACATGTCTTGGACCTTCACCTATGTGTCTTGGACCCTCACCTACCTGACTAGGGAAAGACAGAGGCAGGCTGGGGGTATGGACTAACCTGCCCATTCCCATATCCAGTGGAGAAGCAATTACAGAAGCCAGAATTCCCACCTTCTGCACTTCATAAGGAATTTTAGTCCATACTTCCCACAGAGGAGAAATGATAGGGGGAAGATGACCAAAGGACTCTCAACTCCAACTCCATCAGGACTCAGAGAGAGAAGAAGAATAAAAAAAGAAGGACATTTAGAAGTAGTTATAGGTATAGGTGTGACTTAGAAAGGAAGAGACGTGGTACAAAGCGCAAGGACTGGCGTAAGGATCGCAGTTCGAGCCTCTGGCTTCCCATCTGCAGGGGAATCGCTTCACAGGTGGTGAAGCAGGTTTGCAGGTGTCTTTCTCTCCCCCTCTCTGTCTTCCCCTCCTCTCTCCATTTCTCTTTGTCCTATCCAACAACAACAATAATAACTACAACAATAAAACAAGGGCAACAAAAGGGAATAAATAAATACCAAAAAAAAAGACAGAGAAAGCAGGAACATAAAAAATGGGCAAATATATATAAATATAGACAGTTATACAACTATCAGTTAACCTATATCTGCAACCTTGGGAGAACTATTATAGCTTCCAGTGGAGGGAATGGGGACACAGAACTCTGGTGTTGTAAATAATGCAGAATTATACCCCTGTTATAATTTTTAAATCAATACTAAGTTGCTAATAAACTTGTTTAAAAATAAGGTAAACTATGGAATATCTGAAAAGGTACTAATAGTATCTTCTATAGTCTACCATGTATAATTTTCACTCCAGACTGAACTTTATGTCATCTTTTCTTCAAGGTCTATATTCTTACCTTTAGATTCCTGGTGATAGAACAATGTGTTCCGCTTTATATTTTAATGCTTTTCAGCCACCAAGTTGCAGATGCTACCATTATGCTAACCTGACTTCCCTGGGCAGACAACCTCACCAATGTATCTTGGAGCCCCGCCTTCTCAGAGAGAAACAGGCTGGGAATATGGATCAACCTGCAATTCCCATATCCAGCAGAGAAGCAATTATAAAAGCCAGACTTTCCACCTTCTGCACCCCATAGTGATCCTGGGTCCATATTCCCAGAGGAATAAAGAATAGGAAAACTTCCAGTGGAGGGGATGGGATATAGAACTCTAGTGACGGGAATTGGGTAGAATTGTACCACTATTATCCTACAGTCTTGTCAATCATTATTAAATTTTTTTTTAATAGGGATACTTCCACTGGAGGGGAGGTGATACAGAACTCTAGTGGTGGAAATTGTATGAAATTATACCCCTCTTGTACTACAATCTTGTCAATTATGATTATATCATTAATTTTAAAAGAGAATAGAAAGTAGAAACACAAAGGAAAACTATGACTGGTTGGCTATATTGCACTAAAGCAAAGAATTCTGTGGAAGGAGAACCAGGGAAAAAGTAGGGGTGGGGTATGGTCCATCTACATGATGATGGAAAAGGATCTAAGTTAGGGTTGAGAGTGTTTTGCAGACCCCTATCGTTACGAGATAAGAAATTGTAACCATGTGCCAACAACTGTACTGTAAACCATTAAAATCCCCATAGTAAATAAATAAAAGAGAAAAAAAAAGACATTCATTCATGATGAGGTAGAGCCTACTATCATGTAATTTTACTTTTTCACCATTATATATATACAGCAGAGAAGCCAGACCTCAGACCTTCTATGCCCCATAGAGATCTTTAGTCCATACTCCTAGAGGGATAAAGGATAGGGAAGCTTCCAATGGAGGGGATGGGATATGGAACTCTGGTGGTGGGAATTATATGAATCGTACCCCCTCTTATCCCACAATTTTGTCAACCATTATTAAATCACTAATAATAATATTAAAAAGAACTTGAAAATAGAAAACACAAAGCAGAACTTGCACTGGGTTCGATGTATTGCACCAAAGTAAAAGACTATGAGGTGTTGGGGAGGGCTCAGGTCCTGGAACATTATAGCAGAGGAGAACCTAGAGAGGGTTGAATTGTTATGAGAAAAACTGAGAAATGTTATACATGTACAAATTATTATATTTTACTGTTGACTGAAAACCATTAATCCCCCCAAGAAAAAAAAAGTATCCCCTCTAAGATCAGGAGCAATACAAAGATGCCCACTCTTAC
This sequence comes from Erinaceus europaeus, assembly GCF_950295315.1. Lineage (NCBI taxonomy): Eukaryota > Metazoa > Chordata > Mammalia > Eulipotyphla > Erinaceidae > Erinaceus > Erinaceus europaeus. The sequence goes on from NC_080163.1 coordinate 131,539,136, forward strand.
CACTCTTAGCTATAGCAATAAGGCAAGAAAAAGAAATAAAATCAATCTAATCACTATTTATAGATAAAATGATAATATACAGAGAAAATATTAGAGAATCCAATAGAAACAATAAGCTGGTTAGTAAATTGTCAGATTACAAAAATTAATATACAAAACTCAGTTGCATTGCTTTATGCAAGCAATAAGCATGAAGAAGAAATTAGTTCTATTGCATTAGCACCAAAAAAGAATATCTAGGCAGCAATAAATTTAACAAAGAAGGTGAAAAGTTTGTACATCAAAAACAGTGTCACTGCTAAAGAATCATGTAAAGTATTTAAAAACTAAAGAAGTCATAAGATAATGAGATTTATGAAATTTCCATAAATTAGGAAAACAAAATTACAAATATTTTTATTGATCTATAGGTAGTATACATTCCTAATCAAATTCCAGCATATTTTTTTTGAACTAACAAGCTTTTTCTATGAAAATTGAGATAAATTCCATATGAAAATTAAAATGGTGAGAAAAGTCAAAACAATCTTTTAAAAACACAAACAAAATTAGTGGATATTTATAAACAGCTATCAAATTATTATATATATATATTGCTTTTGTTTGTTTAGATAGAGGCATACAGAAAGATAGAGAAATAGAGAGGGGGAGAGACAGAGAGACAAAACAGTACCAAACCATCCTTCAATGTATGTGGTAGGGGGCCAAGTTGTGCACATGGCAAAGCAACACACTATTCAAGTAAACTATATCACCAGCTCTCAGATGTTAGAAAAATAAAATATGTAAGAGAATATTATACTGAGCCCAGCAAAGACAAATAGATGAACAAAATCAAGCAGCCAAGTTTCACATATATATAACTTAATTAGTGAAAATTTTTTTCTGCAGAACAATTGGGGAAGAATAAACTTTCAGGGGGTCAAAAGGCAGTGCACTTGGTTCAGCACACACATTACCAAATGCAAGGACCCTGCTTCATAAGCCCAGCTCACATCATCGGGGAGAAGCTTCACAAGTGAAGTAATGTTGCAGGTGTCTCTCTTTCTATTTTCTCTCTTTTTCTTCTCTCTCATTTTCTCAGTCTCTATCCAAAATAATAAATAAAATATAAAGAAAAATTTTAAAGAACATTTTTAAAAATGCTAAGATGGTAAACTGAAAAAAAGAATAGATTTTTCAATAAATTAAATTTGGACACTGTAATCATATGTGCTAGGTAAATCCATATTAAAAATCCTTAAACTTTACAGTGTACCTCACATAATAGAAAGAAAAGCAAAGAATAAGTAAAAGATGTAAGAGATACCTAGAAGTTAACTTAGGAGTGTATTTTCATAATGCCAAAATATGTAAAATTCTTAATATAAATAACTGTGGTATATATACACAATGGAATACAACTCAGCTGTTCAAAATGATGAAGTCATCTCTTTTGCATTGTCTTGGATGAAACTTGAAAATACCATGATAAGCATGATAAGCCAAAAGGAGAAGAACAAATACTAAATAATCTCATTTATTAGCAGGTCTTAATATATGGAGACAGGAAGGAAGAACACAAAGTGAAATATGGACTAAGCACGGTGTGGTATATCAAAGTAAAAGATTCTTGGGAGGGTAGGGGAGAGAAAAATGGCAGAGATCTTGGGGGTCCTGGTGTATAAGGAAACAGTATCTAGGTGTCAATAAATATTTTAAACCATTAACCCCTTCAATAAAATATGTGACACAGAAGGATATTTATGAAAATTCTTCAAGGTTTGTACTTGTTCATGCACTTTTCTGCATGTGCATTGCAATTTGATAAAAATTATCCTTAATGCAGTTTTAAAATAGTGAAAATTATAATGTTAAAATTAAAACAATGTCAAAGTTAATCTCAATAGAAAACAGAGGATAACTAAGACTAAGTTAAGACTTAGTAAGTATATCTAATTCCTTGACTCGCTATTTAAATCATTTAATAAAGTTTGGGAAACTCTTTGAAAGATCAAATTATTATTATGAAATGGGATATTGCATATTAAATGCAAAAAATGAATAAATTGTGGTACTAATTCAATATATCCACAGGGTATTCTGTATTAAATGAGAAAAAATCTCAATTATAGAGTTTTACTATTAAAAATAGAAAGTTTGCATGCCTGATGGACTATATATTTGCATTATAATGAACTCAGACTAGCTTGCCTTATCACCAATTAGGAGTATAGCCAACCCCTCCAATAAATTTAGCCCCAATTAAATATTTTATCTTTTCCCCAAAGCTGTTTGTTTTTCTCTGTTCCAAGTTGCTATAAATGACAGCTTAGTTGACTAATCATTTACAGTTAAAACCTCAGTGTTACCCTTGAAACTGCCCTCTCTCTCCCCTCTATTGATCTTTTTTTCTTATTAACTTTCACTTTTAACATAACCTTTACATTCCAACCTCTCATTCAACCCCACAATTACACCCTCCAATAATATTACCAATAGTCTTTTTGCCCCAGTCTCTTGATGTCAGTCAGGGCTACACAAGTTAGTAGATTAGTATTTTCATGGACAGCATTAATCATATTATTCTGCATTTCAAAACCTTTAATTGAGTCCCTATTATACTGAGGGCAGGAAAACTGGTATCCTTAGTTTGACCTCTAAAATCAAACCCCAAAATAATTTCCAAGCAAATTCTATTCCAGTAAGGCAACAGTAATTTCATTTACATTTACATTAATTTTTTTTGCCTGTTTCTTTGTATTCCTAGATAGAAACTCTCATCTAGAATTTTCCCCTAATTTAAGTCCTCTATAATGTTTTAAAACTCAATTTGTCATAAGAGTCTTGCTACTAAGTGAGGTCATGAAAAATGTAGAATAAGAACTTGTTTAAGTGGTTTTTTTAAATTGATCAGGTTTTAGAATCACCAGAGGAGCTATTAAAATTAACCAACGCTGGGGTCATATCTTCAGGGACTCAAGTAGAGCACAGCTAGAGTTACTAAAAGCTATGAATCTCAAAAGAAAGTACTCCTGGGCTCACTGTGACCACCAGCTCAACAGCAGCTGAGCCTAGCCTGGGGAGACTAAAATCTGTGGGTAAAGTGAATGGCAGGATTAAGCAGAAAACTAAAGTTGTATCATGTCAGAGTTCCCATCTTTGCAGACAATCATAGCGCCAAAATGAAGACTGCAGTTAAAGCAAACAGAGTGGGGACAGGGAGGTGGCTCTAGGGAAGAGCTCCCACCTCACATGCATAAGGCTCTGAATCTGATCCCCAACACCACATGGGAACAGCCACGATAACTTCACAACAGTACTTTGCTCTTCTCTATCATTCTCATATGTATTTCCACTGAGCAATCTCCCCAGTCCAACTCTTCCTTGCTTCCTTCCTTTCTTCCAGAAGCAGAGCATCACCCTGTCATTTGCAATGCTGGGGATCAAACTTGGGGCCTTAGACTTGCAAGGCTTGTGCTCTATCCACTGCACTAACACCCCAGTTAACATTGTTCTACTTTGATATAGAATGAGAACAACAGAGATAACGAGAGAATTTACCTCTGGCACCACATTAAAAAAGCTAGAATGTTCCTAACCGTGACCACAGAATGTGAGCTCAGACCTACATGGATAAAGAGGTTACAAAGGCTCCTGTGCTGAATATGGACCTCAGATCAAATCAATGGGGTTTACAGTTAACAATATTTATATAATTTCCCATATTATATATTCTCTTTTCTGATCCATTGTTCTAGTCCTTTTTACAACAATGACACCATCTCCCCAGACAATAACCTGGATCCATCTGTATATTAGATGTCAGGCTCAGGCAAAACATAGTAAAGTCACGGGCCCCTTGGAAGATATCTAAAATAGACCTACTAGCTTTTTCCAAAACGGAGACCTCAAATTTTCATCTGCAATATTTTTGCCTTTAGGTTCATGATTAGTCAACAATTTGTTCTGCTTTATATCAACACTTTTTCAGGCACCAGGTTTCAGGTGATAACATGATGCCTACCTGACTTTCCTGAGCAGATGACCCTACTAATATGTCCTGAGGTCCCACCTCCCCAGAGTCCTGCCCCACTAGGGAAAGAGAAAGACAGGCTGGGTATATGGATCAACCTGTCAATACCCATGTTCAGTGAGGAAGAAATTACAGAAGCCAGACCTTCCACTTGCTGCACCCCACAATGATCCTGGGTCCATACTCTGAGAGGGACTAAGACTAGGGAAGCTATCAAGGGAGGGGATTAGACACAAAGTCTTGGGGGTGGGAATTGTGTGGAAATGTACCCCTCTTATCCTATGGTCTTGTCAATAATTCCATTTTTTTTAATTAAAAAAAATTAAGTATTCTTGAAGCTGGGCAGCACACAGGTCACCATTAGCAAAGATCAGGGTTCGGGGTGGGGAAGCACTTCACAAGCTGTTAAGAAGATCTGCAGGTATCTCCTTCTTTCTCTCTCTCTATCCCTTCCTTCTCAATTTCTTTCTCATCAAATAAAATAGACAGAAATAAAGTGGTGGGGGAATGGACACTGGGAGCAGTGTGCCAGCACTGAGACCCCTGGTGGCAATAAAAAATATTTTTAAAAATTAAATAACACAGGGGCCGGCGGTAGCGCAGCAGGTTAAGTGCACATGGTGGGAAGGGCAAGGACCACTCAAGGATCCCAGTTTGAACCCCGGACTCCCCACCTACAGGGTCGCTTCACAAGCAGTGAAGCAGGTCTATCTTTCTCTCCCCCTCTCTGTCTTCCCCTTCTCTCTCCATTTCTCTCTGTCCTATCCAATAACAATAACAACAATGATAAACCACAAGGGCAACAAAAGGGAGGAAAATGCCTCTAGAGCAGTGGATTCATAGTGCTGGCACAGAGCCCTAGCAATAACTCTGGAGGCAAAAAAGGGAGGAGGATTAAAAAACACAAAGCATTCTCATGCAGTTGGAGAAGTAGTTCAATTAGTAAGGCACTGGGCTTGCCTACCTGAGATGACTAGATCTTCAGTATGTGCCAGAATGATGCTCTGGTTCATCTCTTTCTCTCTGTGTCATATAAAACTCTCATGTAATAAAAGCAATGCTGATCCAACACCCATTCATGCTCAAAACTCTACAAAAAATGGGAATAGATGGGAAATTCCTCAAGATTGTGGAGTTTATATATAGCAAACCTACAGCCAACATCATATTCAATGGACAGAAGCTGAAACCATTCCCCCTCAGATCAGGGACTAGACAGGGCTGTCCACTGTCACCGTTACTCTTCAACATAGTATTGGAAGTTCTTGCCATAGCAATCAGGCAAGAGAAAGAAATCAAAGGAATACAGATTGGAAGGGAAGAAGTCAAGCTCTCACTATTTGCAGATGATATGATAGTATATATAGAAAGACCTAAAGAATCCAGCAGAAAATTGCTGGAAGTTACTAGGCAATGTAGCAAGGTATCAGGCTACAAAATCAATATTCAAAAATCAGTGGAATTTCTTTATGCAAACACTAAATCTGAAGAAGAAGACATCCAGAAATCACTCCCATTTACTGTCTCAGCAAAATCAGTCAAATACCTAGGAATAAAGTTGACCAAAGAAGTGAAAGACTTATATACTGAAAACTATGAGTCGCTACTCAAGGAAATAGAAACTGATACCAAGAAATGGAAAGATATCCCATGATCATGGATGGGAAGAATAAATATCATGCAAATGAATATTCTTGCCAGAGCCATATACAAATTTAATGCAATACCCATGAAAGTTCCACCAAGCTTCTTTAAGAGAATAGAACAAACACTACAATCATTTATCTGGAACCTGAAAACACCTAGAATTGCCAAAACCATCTTGAGGAAAAGAAACAGAAATGGAGGCATCACACTCCCAGACCTTAAACTATATTATAAAGCCATCATCATCAAAACAGCATTGTACTGGAACAAAAATAGGCACACAGACCAGTGGAACAGAATTGACAGCCCAGAAATAAATCCCCACACCTACGGACATCTAATCTTTGATAAGGGGGCCCAAAGGGTTAAATGGAAGAAGGAGGCTCTCTTCAATAAATGGTGCTGGGAAAACTGGGTTGTAACATGCAGAAGAATAAAATTGAACCACTTTATCTCACCAGAAACAAAAATCAACTCCAAATGGATCAAAGACCTAGATGTCAGACCAGAAACAATCAAATACTTAGAGGAAAACATTAGTAAAACACTTTCCCACCTATACCTCAAGGACATCTTTGATGAATCAAACCCAATTGCAAGGAAGACTAAAGCAGAAACAAACCAATGGGACTACATCAAATTGAAAAGCTTCTGCACATCCAAAGAAACTATTAAACAAACAGAGAGACCCCTCACAGAATGGGAGAAGATCTTCACATGCCATACATCAAACAAGAAACTAATCACCAAAATATATAAAGAGCTCAGCAAACTTAGCACCAAAAAAGCAAATGACCCCATCCAAAAATGGGCAGAGGAAATGAACAAAACATTCACCTCAGAGGAGATCCAAAAGGCTAACAAACATATGAAAAACTGCTCTAGGTCACTGATTGTCAGAGAAATGCAAATTAAGACAACACTAAGATACCACCTCACTCCTGTAAGAATGGCATATATCAAAAAGGACAGCAGCAACAAATGCTGGAGAGGCTGTGGGGACAGAGGAACCCTTTTACATTGCTGGTGGGAATGTAAATTGGTACAGCCTCTGTGGAGAGCAGTCTGGAAAACTCTCAGAAGGCTAGACATGAACCTTCCATATGATCCAGTAATTCCTCTCCTGGGGTTATACCCCAAGGACTCCATAACACCCAACCAAAAAGAGGTGTGTACTCCTATGTTCATAGCAGCTCAATTCATAATAGCTAAATCCTGGAAGCAACCCAGGTGCCCAACAACAGATGAGTGGCTGAGAAAGCTGTGGTATATATACACAATGGAATACTATGCAGCTATCAAGAACAATGAACCCACCTTCTCTGACCCATCTTGACAGAGCTAGAAGGTATTATGTTAAGTGAGCTAAGTCAGAAAGATAAAGATGAGTATGGGATGATCCCACTCACCAACAGAAGTTGAGTAAGAAGATCTGAAAGGGAAACTAAAAGCAGGACCTGACCAAATTGTAAGTAGGGCACCAAAGTAATAACCCTGTGATGAGGGGTAGACATGCAGCTTCCTGGGCCAGTGGGGGGTGGGAGTGGGTGGGAGGGATGGGTCACAGTCTTTTGGTGGTGGGAATGGTGTTTATGTACACTCCTAGTAAAATGTAGTCATATACATCACTAGTTAATTTATACGAGAGGGGGAAAATTAATTGTATGTCTCGAAGTTTTTCAAAACACAAACTGAATCTTTTCTCAATATATGCAGTGTAATTGATATGCAGACTCTCTCAAAAGCCTAGACCAAGTAGATCAGAAGCAATCAATAGCACAGCTATATACAAGATACTGGGTACTGTACAGCAAACCCTAACAAAAGGACTTTTCAAAGTTAACCCAATTACCAAATAATGTGATGATAACATTAACTATCGATTGTCTTTTTGAACCCTAAGACAGCAGGAACCTCACATCTCCACTATAGAGCCCCTACTTCCCCCAGTCCTGGAACCCTTGGATAGGGTCCACTTTCCCGTATGCGTCTCCCAATCCATACCAAATAATATTGCATCCGCCGATCACAACCTAACCAACGCAATGATTGCCACCTCAACATGCTTCACCTCAGACTGCATCCAGACTTCACATGTGGAATGACAACCCTTCAGCTTCATTACTCGGGTGAGACCTTTCCTTTCATAGTATACTCTAATTCTATCTCAGGTGGTTCATTTTCTAACAAAGTCCCAAAACCTAGATATACACCAGTTTCTGTGAGAGAGAGCATATGTTCACACCCTACTAGGGAAAAAGAGAGGCAGACTGGGAGTATGTACTGACCAGTCAACGCCCATGTTCAGCGGGGAAGCAATTACAGAAGCCAGACCTTCTACCTTCTGCAACCCTCAATGACCCTGGGTTCATGCTCTCAGAGGGATAGAGAATAGGAAAGCTATCAGGGGAGGGGGTGGGTTATGGAGATTGGGTGGTGGGAATTGTGTGGAGTTGTACCCCTCCTACCTTATGGTTTTGTTAATTAATCCTTTCTTAAATAAAAAAAAAAGCAATGCTGAAAAGCATCCTCATTGTCTGTCTATTGGAATGAGAAAAGGTTTGTTATAAATGGTAAAATTGCTCATGTGTAAAACCCCAGTTTGATAAATTTAAAAAAATCAAATTGTTTGCAATGTACTTCTGATATAGTTATGAAATTTCCCTTTTTTTAGATTTATTTTATTTCTTAATTTGACAGAAACAGAAATTCAGAGGAAAAAAGATGATAGAGAGAGAGAGAGAGGTGCAGCATTCCTTCACCACTCATGAAGCTTTCCCCATGCAGGTGGGTAACAGAGGCTTGAGCCAGATTCCTGCACATTGTAACTTGTGCATTCAACCAGGTGTGCCACTCCACTTCTCAGCCCCCTTACTTTCTTACAGACAGCATTTGTATGTTCTGGACAAATAACTGTCAAAGAAGATTTTAAAAGCCATCTATCGAAGAGAACAAAGAAAATTATCCTCCCTCTTTTCCAAAAAGTAACAGGAAACAATCAAAATGTAAATATTAAAGAGAAAATACTGCAGCCATCAGGAAAGAAGAAAACAAGCAGAAAAGAAAAAAAAGTTATGTTACATACAGAAAACCCAGATATAAATACTACTGACAGACCTCATTAGGGACAATTCAAGGCAAGGAAAGCTTGGGATATCTTCAAAATGCAGAAACAAAACTAATAACAAAATCTTAACTACAAAGAATTCTCCGTATTGTAAAATGTCTTTCATGAAGGTAAGCACACTTCCTGTTTCCATCTACCTCTACGATGTAGTCACTCCCACCCTAAAGACACAGTAAAGCAGGATAATCTACAAAATGATATTTTTGCACACATCAAAAAGCTGAAGTAAGAGAATAACCAACTAATCTAATATCAAAGGAAATATAGGATATCAACTTCATAATAACAGTTACAGTGTGAAGAACTTGGGATCTCCACATGAAAGGATAAAAATAATTTGGCTAAGTTTTTAGTGTACTGTAAAAGGTCCAGAGACAGCTAGTGTAAGAGAACAGAAATCCAAAGAAGTTTCAGATACAGTGTAATTTGCCCTCTCTTAGTAACTCTTCTCCATGGACTCACCAGATGAACCGGAAATTTATAGGACAAAGGGAAGTCAGAGAGATAACCTCTCTATATTTCTAGTTAGGAAGAGGGGAGTGGGTACCCCAAGAGAACAGCTCAAATTTTTCCTGGTGCCTTCTGCTTATATTAAGATTGGTTTAAAAAAAAAAAAAAAAAAAGAAGGCGATAAGTAACTCATAGTTTTTCTGTCACCCAGCAGCTATTTTGGGGGAAAAAAAAAAACACAGACCTTTCTAGGAAACATATCAAAAGGAACATATCAAAAGTAACAACCTAAACAAAGATTGTTTACTTGTGTCTATAATTGACTGCTTGGAATAGTTGATGGTAAACTCACTGTGAAGAGGGCTCTCAGGGCTCCATCCAGCTACTTGGAAATTGGGCTCCCAGTGGGGGATAGCATAATGGATCTGCAAAAAAAAAAAAAAAAAAGAACAAAAAACCTCTCATGCAGCCCCAGATTCAATGCTCTGGTTAAAAAGAAAAAAAAAAGGGCTCCCACAACAACAAGGGTAAACTACAAGGGCAACAAAATGGAGGGGAGGGGGAGGAAAGGCTTCCACAGTAAGAAAAATAATGGATGTTATAAGTAACCCAGCTTGATGTTTGAGTGCTTACAGATTTGTTGTTGCTTTTCTTTCTTTCTCCCTTTTTTCTTTTCCTTTCTTTCTTCTTCTTCTTTTTCTCAATCAGAACTCCAACTAGTAAGAAATGATGGATATTGCAAGTAACCTAATTTGATGATTTGTTATTAATATTATTCCCAACTAGGACTCCACCTAGCTAAAAACATGGAAGATGTTGTAAGTAACCTCAACTGATTTTTATTTTTTAATTCTAAATCAGGACTCTAGTTAGCAAAGAAATAATGGATATTTTTAGTACTCTGATTTGATGTTTGGATGTTGGCATATCTGCTGCTTCCTATTCCTATGAGTTATATACCTTTTATTGACATACAATATGTATAGTAATAAATCACTCTTTTGAAATAAAAAATATGGCTATCCTATATCATTTCCACATCCACATGGAACAAACCCAAAAGCCTTTAATTCTCCATCTTGGGTCCCTTGAGTCTGCTGAAATACATCACAGTTTATTGATGTTTCACTATGTATTTTGCCTTGTTTTGTTTCTCAAACCCCATCTGGATGAGATCATTTAGTATTTGTCCATCTCCTGGTTTATTTCACTTAGCAAGGCTTGTCCAGTTCTGTCTTTGAAGCAAAAGACAAAGTCTCATCTTTTCTTATAGCTGAGAAGTCTTTCACTGTGTATACATACCACCAATTCTTTATCCACCTATCAGTGACAATATCTTTAAAAGAAGTCCACCCCTTTTCCCGTATTTGGGAGCTACTCTCTACCATGTTCCAGCTTTCTAGTCCTTCTCCCAACTCTGACACCATCTTCCCAGACAATACTTTTAGTCCACCTGCATGTTATCTGTTGGGCTCAAGCAAAAACTAGTAAAGTCATGGTCCCCTTGGAATATACCTTCTTCTTCTAGCGTTTGCCCTTCTTCCGTAGCCAGTCAACAGGTCAGGTTGAAAGCTGTCAAGAGCTGCTTGTTGCTGGCTATGAAAGTGACTGGGATCCATGTGGATTCAGTCGGCTAGGAAGGATCGTCAGTTTCCCCAATGAATGGGTACTCACGGGATGCACCACGAGAAGGTCGATCCAATGCATCACTAAGGAATGAGAGAGGCAGGCTGGGAGTATGAATTGACCTGCCAACACCCATGTTCAGTGGGGAAGCAATTATAGAAGCCAGACCTTCCACCTTCTCCTCCCCATATGATGTTCCCAGAGGGATAAAGAATAGGAAAGCTTTCAAGGAAGGAGATGGGATATGGACTTCTGGTGGTGGGAACTGTGTGGAATTGTACCCTTCTTATCCTATAGTCTTGTCAATATTTCTATTTTATAAATAAATTATATATATATATATTAAAAAAAAAAAAAAAAAGAAGTCCACCCCTGAGAACTGGGGACATGGAATCTACATAAAACTGAACCTAGCCCAAGGGAAAAGAGAGAGAGGGTAAGGTAGAGAAAGAGGGAGTTGGGGAATAGAGAGATTCCTCTTGTCTCTCCAAACAGGAAAACAAGATAGTATGCACTAGTAACAATCAAAAACAACTTATGACTCAAGGAGATGCAAAACTGAGGCAATAGAGATTCTCAGAGTTTATATCTATTGCACACTTTGAAGTGATGTGATGGTATTTACTTACTAGACAACTGATGACATAACTAGAAATAATACATTTCAGATAGATGGTAGATTATGATAGACAGAGGATAGATAGATAGATAGATAGATACATACATACATACATACATACATACATAGATGATACATAGACAGACAGGTAGACAGATAGACAAATGAGAGGTAGAACCTTATACTATAGAACATACAATCAAATGCAGAACTCTATAAATATTCGCTACAGCAGGGAGTGAATTTGATCAACAGGTAGGTAAGAAGCTTTAACTTAGTACTTTATTCATTATTACAGTATATTGTAACATGCACTCAGCTAGATGTGTCACCACCTGGCCCCTTCATAATTATAGTATATAAATTGCTGTTTTCAGTAAACTTCTACCTAGAAGTCAAATTTTATTATTTTGGGCAGAATTTTTTATCATAGACATGTATCAAAAATAATAATAAACTGACATTTATATGTGAAAAATACTGTATGTAGATATATTTAACAAAATATTTTGCCAAATTTTGTTAATGTAATTACAGTTTTCACCTCCAGATTAGTTCAATCTTAAAGGAACCTCCCCCTAGAGGTCAAGATGTAATCATTAGAATTTGTTGTTATATTGCACCAAAGTAAAAGACTCTGGGGTGGGTGGGTGGGGAGAATACAGGTCCATGAAGGATGATAAATGACATAGTGGGGGTTGTATTGTTAAATGGGAAACTGGGGAATGTTATGCATGTACAAACTATTGTATTTACTGTTGAATGTAAAACATTAATTCCCCAATAAAGAAATTAATTTTTAAAAAAAGAATTTGTTGTTATAAAGACTACCTAAAAACAATGATGTGCAATGAATGTAAGATCATTGCAAAGTAAAGTATAGAGAGATAATGCTGGGGTCCAGCTGGTGGTGCACCTGGTTGGGTGAATGTTACCATATGAAAGGACTCAATTTCAAGCCCTCATTCCCCATCTCTGGGTGTGGGGGGGGGGGGACTTTCACAGTTGGTGAAGCTATGCTGCAGGTGTCTCACTTTCTCCCTCCCTCTCTAGTTCCCCCTTCCAACTCAATTTCTCTCTGTCTATATCCAATAAATAAATTTTAAAAAAGAGAGAGAATGCTGTAAAACTTGGCACAGGCAAACGATTAACATATTAAATCGTGTCCTGTAAAATTTACCACTTTACTCTTTAGTTTTCACAGATATTAAATGAATGTAATGATTTATATGTATACATTAAACTTCAGAAATAGTTCAACACTAAAGAACAGGACTTACATGCCTAAGGTCATGGGGGCCCCAGTTTCTGTCCCTGGCACATATATCAAAACTGAGAAGAAATCTGTTCTCACCCTCTCTTCTCATATAAATAAATAAATCTTCCTTAAAATAGAAATTTATTTTTTAATAATACACATCTCATATTTTTCACTAGAACTTAATAAGAAATAACTAGAATAGACACATTAACTGATGGATCAATACAATTCATATTAGTATCATTATTATAAAACATATAAATACAATTTAAATAGGTCTACAGATATAAATAAAACTACAAGTAAATAGTCAAACTAACAAGCACGGCTGTATTTTTTCAGATATAAGTGGAATATTTTCCTCTCCTACATTTCCCAATTTTTTTCATTATGTTCTCATCATCACTCATTAAGAAGGTATATTGGATACGACTGTTTTCCTTCACACTTGAAATGTTATGCATGAGACAAATCTATGCAATCTGCAACTATTATCCATATTTGAGGCTTTCTCCAGTAACATCCAAATGCCTAATTTGGGTCCGGGAGGTGGTGCAGTGACTAAGGCAGTAGACTCTCAAGCATGAGGTCCTGAGTTCAATCCCCGACAGCACATGTACCAGAGTGATGTCTGGTTCTTTCTCTCTCTCCTATCTTTCCTATTAATAAATAAATAAAATCTTTTGGATAGAAATAAAAGATCTTCCTATGTCCTACTTATACTTGAATGTGTAGTTGCCTATAAAAATGGTTCTCAAATAAAAATTCTCCTTTGCTGGCATACCTAAAGCTTTTTCAGGAAAAAAAAAAAAAAAAAAGCTTTACTTTCAATAAACACAGTGACACATACAAACCTCATTTGAGAGAAACCATGCTCCAGTCATCTAGAAATTGATAGACTCGATCAAGTGTAGTTGTGTAGGGTACCCTGCCCGAGTCAGGGACGTAGCTCATTTTGGAGCTAAAGATTTGTGGAGCCACAAAACAAATCCATGACATGCAGGTGATTGATAGCATTGGCCTAGATCTGGGAATGTGACTTTATTCAAATCTATACCTGGACTGCTGACAACACCCAAATCTATGCTGTTCCAAATGAAGGTTTGAAGAAGCAATTTTCAGGTGAACTGAAGAAGAAAATCATATGTTTGCACCAAGGGAAGTATCAAATTTATGAAAACAATATGGGTACAATGACAGGTTTGTGGGATGATTTTGGTACATCTGCAAGTAGACTTTCACATGTCAAGAAATGTGAGATCAATTGATAAAACTAAAAATTCAATTCTTACCCATAAAACTGAAACTGCTACAAAGTTATTTTTTTAATTTTAATTTGGAACAGAGGTAGGTAAGGTAACTGGTGTGTGTGCGTGCGTGCATGCGTGCGTGCGTGTGTGTGTGTGTGTGTGTGCATGCGTGTGTGGTGTGGTGTGTACATTTGCTCCAAAAAAAAATTACAGTTGAAAATTAACACTGAAGTATTCCTAATCATATGTTATTGCATCTTTGAAAAAAAATCACCTTAAAAGACTTACTCAATAAAAGTAAGTTTTTTATGTTGACTATTGAAATATTCAAGGACTTTCATTAAATGGATAAATTACTAGTAGTTTTTTTTCAAAGGTAATTTCAACTAATAATATATTTTTATTGTATAGACAGTCTGGCTTTGCAAGTCTTTCCATTATATCTGGACATTCAAAAGTTACAGATAGAATAATATTAGCACTCTCCTACAGAGCTCCTTACAGATAGAATAATATTAGCACTTCCCTACAGAGCTCTGGTGGTGTGAATTGTGTGGAATTGTACCCCTCTTATCCTATGTTCTTGTCATTGTTTCCATTTTATAAATAAGTAAATAAATTAGCACTATCCTATCTGTAATTTCTTGCAGTGCAGACTCCTCACTTCTCATTCCTCATAAATCATGATATAGAAGTACCACATATCTTAACTGTTTTAACAATGCTACACCATTTCTTATGACTATAATTTTGCAACTGTACTTTCATTTTATAGCAACAACTAACTCTAGTCTTTCTATACACATACATTCCAACCAGCAATGCTAAATTATAGGTATTTGGTCCTGCAATCTGTTAAAAAAAGTTGCAAGTCAATCAAATTGATAGTACGCAGTAGGAATGAAGGAGTAAGAAAAAGATTTTGTCATAACCTGCTCAATCAGTTTAAAGCAACTTAGCAGTAATGTTAAAAAATATTGCTGTGGCACCAGGTTCCAGATGCCAGCATGATGCCAACCAGACTTCCTTGGTCAGACAACCCCACCAATGTGTCCTAGAGCTCAGCTTCCCCAGAGACCCACCCTACTAGGGAAAGAGAGAGGCAGACTGGGAGTATGGATCGAACAGTCAACACCCATGTTCAGCAGGGAAGCAATTACAGAAGCCAGACCTTCCACCTTCTGCATCCCACAATGACCTTGGGTCCATGCTCCCAGAGGGATAAAGAATGGGAAAGCTATCATGGGAGGGGATGGGATATAGAGATCTGGTGGTGGGAATTGTGTGAAGTTGTACCCCTCCTATCCTACGGTTTTGTTAATGTCTACTTTTTTAAATTAATTAATTAATTAATTAAAATTTTATATATTGCTGTGGGCTGGGTGGTGATGCACCTGGTTGAGTGCACATGCTACAGTGCTCAAGGACCTGGGTTCAAGACCCTGGTCCCCAACTGCAGGGGGAAAGCTTCACAAGTGGTAGAGCAGGGCTGCAGGTGTCTATCTCTCTCCCTCTCTATTTCCCCCTTCTTTCTCAATTTCTGGCTGTTTCTATCCAGAAACTAAATAAGATGATAAATTCAAAAAATATATATTACTGTTGGTTGTACAGAACATATACCGGATATACATCCATGTCTCAAGCTCAAACCCAAACACCACAGAATGCCAAAGGAAGCTGCAGTACTATGATTTTTCACGCCCTCTCTCTACCTCTCTCTATATATCTGAAAAAAAATTTAAAAAACAAGAAGTAGTGACATTGCACATGTCTGAGGCACTAAGGCAATAAAAGCAGTAAGAATAACCATTAATGACATTGGCCTAACTGGACTAGTGCTTCTATTAATATTTATTTATACAAAAGTCCTCATATTTCACAAAGATGGGTAATAAAGAGTGTTGTTAAAATTCGGAGGCTCCAGCTGGCCAGGCTAGCTTCACAGGCGGGTAACAGAGATGACCAGAGACATATGGCTGGGCAGGGAAGCTGTATTTCTTTATTCAAGAACAACGATTCATAAACTAAACCAAACTAATCACCAAACAGAACTCTGCTGCCTCTTTCCCCTGCGGCGGCACCAAGCACTCTCTTACTCTCGAACTCTGGAACTCTGGAACTCTCTCAGGGTTCCTTGGGGCGGGGCCTAGCAGGCCCGCGAAACTAGCAGGACTGAACCAATTTTCTTGGCAGGGGGAGAGCTAGAACAACCCAATGTAAAGCATACAACAATTCCCCCTTTTCTTTTTAACTAAAGTCCATTCCACTGAAACACAGGATTTCTCCAGGCTCACAGTCCTTACACTGGCATTGTGAATTAAGCTGTTACTACGTTGGATCTTGATGGAGAGACCAGGCAACAGATGGGCCTGAAGCGACGCGTCCATTGGGCAGTCATCAGGTGCTCCGGGAAGAAAAGCGTGAAACGCCAACAGGCCCCCAATCTCCTAACCCAAGCCTTAACGCCACGCAAACTGCCGAAGCTGGGTGTCATTTGTTGTTAAAATTCGGAGGCTCCAGCTGGCCGGGCTAGCTTCATGGCGGGTAACAGAGACGACCAGAGACATAAGGCTGGGAAGCTGTATTTCTTTATTCAAGAACAACGATTCATAAACTAACACAAACTAATCACCAAACAGAACTCTGCTGCCTCTTTCCCCCTCTGCGGCGCCAAGAACTCTCGAACTCTGGAACTCTTTCGGGGTTCCTTGGGGCGGGGCCAAGCAGGCCCATGAAACTAGCAGGACTGAACCAATTTTCTTGGCAGGGGGAGAGCTAGAACAACCCAATGTAAAGCATACAACAAAAGAGGTACATAATACAACTAACATGGTGAAGCAGTAGAGGAATTCCAAACACCTATCCACTGGGAAACAGACAAATATTATACTTTTTTAAATATTTTATTTATTTATTTATTTGCACATTCCTGTTTTTATTTATTCATCAGAAATCAGAAAACATCACTATGATTTTTTTTCTTTTTTAAAAATTTTTTTATCGAAAAAAGGAAACACTGACTAAACTATAGGATAAGAGGGGTACAACTTTACAAAATTACCACCACCAGAACTCCATATCCCATCCCCTCCCCTAATAGCTTTCCTATTCTTTAACTCTTGGGAGTATGGACCCAAGGTCATTGTGGGGTGCAGAAGGTGGAAGGTCTGACTTCCGTAATTGCTTCCCCGCCGAACATGGGCATTGAAAGGTGTATCCATACTCCCAACCTGTCTCTCTCTTTCCCTAGTGGGTAAGGGCTGTGGGAAATCAGAGCTCCAGGACATATTGGTGGGGTTGTCTGTCCAGGGAAGTCTGGATGGCATCACGCTAGCATCTGTAACATGGTGGCTGAAAAAAGAGTTAACATACAAAGCCAAATTATTGAGCAATCATGGACTGAAAGGTTGGAATAGTGCAGATGAAGAGTTGGGGGAGGGGGACACTTCATTTTGTAGATAGCTAGTAGGCATATTTCAGTTAAATTCCGAAGGGCCTGTGGCTATAGTTGTTTTTTTTTTTCCTTTTTGTTTTTGCCCCTGAGCCTGAAATCTGTTATGTAGGTGTATCCAAATTATTGTCTGGGGAGATGATGTCATGGCTGGAAAAAGGACCAGAAGGCTGGATCAGGGAAGAGAGTAGCTCCCTAATATGGGTAAGGGGTATAAATATTGTTGACTGTAAACCCCATCGATTTGATTTGGTCTGGGGCCCATATTTACCTCAGGAGCCTATGTGACCTCTGCATGCCTACAGATCTGACCTCACATTCTTTGGTTCTTCTTCTAGTGTTTGCCCTTTTTCCGTAGCCAATCAACAGCATCAGGTTGAGCCTGATGTAAAGTTTCGAGACCTCCTTTGAATCTGGAGAGGTGGCAGTCATTGACTATGTGGGTCATAGTCTGTCTGTAGCCACAGGGCAATTCGGGTCATCTCTGGCTCCCCAGCGATGGAACATAGCGGCACACCGGCCATGGCCTATTCGATAGCGATTGAGGAGGGCCCAATCATAACGTGCTAGGTCAAAGCCGGGTTGACGCTTGCAGGGGTCTGTGATGAGGTGTTTGTTCTTTACCTCAGTTGACTGCCAACTCTGTTTCCAAGAGACTGGAACAGAGAAGTTCAGTGTAGGCATAGGGGACCAGATTGGGTGACGAGACGTCAAGCGTTGGACAGGGTGGGCAAAGATATCCACGTATATTGGCAGGTCCGGTCGAGCGTAGATGTGGGAAATGAACTTAGATGATGCCGCATCCTGATGAATATCTGGCGGGGCGATGTTGCTAAGAACTGGCAGCCATGGAACCGGGGTGGAACGGATGGTTCCAGAAATTATCCTCATGGAGGAATATAATTTGGAATCGACCAAGTGGACATGGGGGCTACGGAACCATACTGGGGCACAGTATTCTGTAGTGGAATAGCATAATGCCAGAGATGATGATCGTAGTGTGGAAGCGCTCGCGCCCCATGAGGAGTTGGCCAGTCTTGCAATAATGTTATTCCTCGCGCCCACCTTTGCTGCAGTTTTTATGAGATGTTTGTGAAATGACAGAGTGCGATCGAGAGTAACGCCAAGATAAACTGGCTGGGCTTCATGCCGGATTCTCGTACCGCCAAGCTGCACATTAAGCTCACGCGAGGCGAGGCATGGAAAACAGATGATACCGTTTTTGCAGTGCTAGGGGTTAGTCGCCATTTTTTACAGTAATCAGATATCAGAGACATGTCTTTAGTGAGTGTTTCCTCGAGGATGTTGAACTTTGATGCCTGAGTTGCACAGCAGATGTCATCGGCGTAGACGAACTTCCTTGAAGAAGTTTCTGGGAGGTCATTGATGTAAATATTAAATAGCGTAGGAGCCAGAACAGAGCCCTGGGGGAGGCCACTTGAGACAGGTCTCCAAAGTTTGGCGTCGTGCGAAGATTATAGCGGTTTTGAAACCAAAGAAAGACCCAACACTGGCCGCCAGCTATAGACCAATTTCTCTCCTCTCTGTGTGTTACAAACTCCTTGAGAGGCTGCTTCTGTCATGTATTTCTCCTCTTACAGAGAAATTCCTATCACCCGCCCAAGCTGGTTTCCGCCCAGGAAGATCTACCTGCGAACAAGCCCTGGCCCTCTCAACTTACATTGAAAATGGATTCCAGAAGAATTTAAAGACGGGTGATGTCTTTGTTGATCTCACAGCAGCCTATGATACGGTCTGGCACCGTGGTCTCTTAGTCAAGATCTCAAGATGCCTGCCTCCATGGGTGGCCAACACTATATCATTTCTTCTCCAAAACAGAAGATTCCGGGTGCATCTGGGTGACAAGTCTAGCAGATTCTTTGGTTATGAGTAGGAACATTCCATACTGCCCCAGTATCGACCCATCTTCCTCAGGTGTGGCATGGAGTATATTATCCATTCTCCCTTCAGAGGATGGAACATTCTCTACCATTGTTGATCCAAGTTGAGTGCAAGGTCCTATGGGGGCCCACAAAGGGGTCTATTGTGTTGTTCCTGATAGGAATGACCAGGAACAATGGAAAGAGGGATTTATTTGAGGTCTGGGCCCATCATGTCTGTTTGGGAATCTCAGGAATCCCCAAATAGGGTCCCAGCTGATGGGGTGGCCTGATAGTGACTAAAGAATCATCATTAAAATGCTAGTCTCTTGCCCTTATTCAGCTTTTGCAGTCCTTGCTTTGATGAGGTTATTTTTCTTGTTTCTATGGAAGTCCTAAAGGACCATACAGCTTCTCTGTTAAAGAAAATTTGAAACTAAATACACATAAATTTAAAAAGTATAGTTGGATAAAAATGAAAATATGTAAAGTATAGAATTTATGAAATTTAGAAAATTATGAAAGTTTTCTTATACATAATAGCAACCCCTTTCAAACTTATCAAAATAAAACACTCTGTACTCTATCTGTGAACCTCATCAAAGAAAATGCCCCCATATAAAATCACTGATACCAACAGATAGGAAAGTATACAATGGAGTAAGTGGAGAGAAAACCTTTAAGTGTCTGACCTAACATCTTTTACTGCATCTTTCTTCCACGGTCTTTAGAAGAATAAAAACTTCCCAAATAATGACAGAACACCTCTCTGAATTGTCTACAGAGTGCCAACTCTACTCATCATTGGAGACAAAAGAGAAGTGAACACAAAAGCTCTGACATGCAGCAGTAGCATATAAATTAAAAGTGTATTCTACATGGAGGGCTTCTGAAGTGTATTCCAGTGATTTTTGAAAAAACAGTGCATCAGTTGTTCTCAAGCCCAGAAATAATCTTATTGAAGATGAAGTTTCCCTGTGTCAGACAGCTCTTCACAAAAATGAAACATTTTCTCTTTGAGGATAGCCAAAGAAAGATTGTGAAATACAGACTGAGTGACATGAATGGCTATAATAGACCTCAAAGAAGAAGAATCATTTACACAGCTTTCTTTAATCCATAGTCTTTATTATCCCTAATATGTGTTTAAGAATTTTTGCTTGAGTCTCAAGAATGATATCAACAAAGATTAAACTTCCTCTTTACCACCTCTTTACTACTTTTTATGGAACTTTACAGGTCCACTATCAAGAGTCTGACCTTCTGGCAGCATAGAATCTCTGCAAATTTTTTAAGTAATTAGCTTCATCCACATGTTATTTAATTTGTTGTCATCAAATTATCCAGTAAATAAAGATTTTGTAATTTTTTTCTATTTTTTTACTTGTAGGAATACCAAAAGAATAGACACCATAAAAAAGAATTCAAATCATATACATTCATATTTATTTCATGCTTTACAGTCTTTTACACAGAGTAATAAATGATTTTTAAATATCTTGTGATAAAAACAATACAACTAAACCACTTAACACTGTACACCAAAATTAACTCAAAATGGGTTGAAGATCTGGACATTAGATCTAAAACTATAAAATACGTAGAAGAAAACATCAGTGACACACTTCAGGACCTTAACATTAGAAACTCAACCCCATGAGCAAGTAAAACAAAAATATGATTAAATAGGACCACTTCAAATTTAAAAACTTTTACACATTGCAAGAAAACTTCACAATGATAAAAAGGCAACCCAGCAATTGGACTAACATTTTTGCACCTCATGCATCTAAAAAGAGAATGACATCAGACATCTGTACAGAAACAATAAGGCTCAACAACCTAGATAAATAAATAAATACTTTTCTAAAATGAATGAGCTTAGTGTAGTCATTCCTGACTTGTGCTGTCAGGTTTTGTGATTCATCTCAGGGAATGCAAAAAAAATAAGATTCGGGGAAGGGGAGGAACAAGAACAGGGTTATCAGGGGGGAAATTATTTGATTTTGAAATGTGGGAAACTAATTTAGAGTTTTAAAAACAAGGTATGGGTCTGGATCTCGGGTTGACCATTTGTGATCTCTATCCCCAACATACTTTCATTTCTTTAAATTTACTTTTGTCTTGTCAGGGCTTCACAGCTTTGAACCAAATCAGATAGAAAGAGAGTCAGAGAGAGACAAAAGACAACACAGCACCAAAGTTTTCTCCTGTGCTATGGGTGTTGGGCTCAAACTTAATTTGGGTAAATAGCAAATCAGAAGGACTACCTAGGTGAGCTATCTTGCCATTGTTCCCATTACTTCAGATTTTAAATCGTGTAAGGATCTCTGGCTTGTACAACATGCAGTCTTACTTTGAATAAGTGTAATAAGATAGTCCTATTTTTCAGATGTGAGTGTGATCTGGCTGTGACATCTGTCACCCCATTGATCACCAGGGTTGATTCGGCTGACCTGGCTGGCAGGCGGGTGTCCCCTTCCTCCCTCACCACTCCATGTGTATCCCTCCCATAGCTGTGCGCTCAGTTGAAGAGGACAGCCTTCCCCAAATAGAGACTGACCGGTCTTCGGTTGAGGGTATAAGAGTAGCTGCGCTCCCCTGCTAGAACCTCCAAGCAAGCTCTCAAGATAGTCCTATTTGTCACAAATACATAAGTTTTAATTTATGCACGAATCCTGCATTAGAATCTATTCAGTGGTGACCCAAACCACCACCTCAAACTCAAAGGGAAAATGGTAATAACATGAAAGAGGAATAAAAACATAAAGTCCTAGGTTGGGTTAAGTGTAGTTAAACTCATAAAAATAATTGTATTATTTCAGACCTATGAGATACTTATTTGAAGTATATATTAAGGGTTGGGGAGACAACATAATGGTTATGCAACAGACTTTCATACCTGAGGATCCTTGGTTCCAGGTTAAATTCCCAGCACTACTATAAGCCAGACCTGAGCACTGCTCTGGTCTTTTTCTGTGTGTCTTTCTCTCTAAATCTCTCCTTGTCTCTCATTAAAATAGAATAAATTTTTAAAATAAAATAAACTATATGTTAATAATTCAAGAATATTGCATTCTATTGAATAAGTACTAAAATAATAAAAGAATGAGATTACAAAAACACTTCATTAATCCAAAGGTATACAAGAAAGGAGGAAAAGGAACAAACAGAAAAGAGGGAGAAAAGGCAAGATAGCAGATTCAGAGGCAAACTGTAACTCTATTTAAATTAAATGTCAATAAAATAAATACTTTAGGTGGCCAGGCAGTATAGTGCAGCTGGTTAAGCACACATGTGGCGCTAAGCCCAAGGACCAGCATAAGGATCCCAGTTCGAGCCCCAGGCACCCTACCTGCAGGGGGATCACTTCAGGAGCAGTGAAGCAGGTCTGCAGGTGTCTATCTTTTTTCTCCTCTGCTCGGTCTTCCCCTCCTCTCTTGATTTCTCTCTATCCTATCCAGAAACAATAAGAGCAATAACAGTAACAACAACAAGAGCAACAAAATGGAAAAAAAATGGCCTCCAGGAGCAGTGGATTCATAGTGCAGGCACCAAGCCCCAGAGAAAACCCTGAAGGCAATAAATAAATAAATAAATACTTCAGAAAAAGTAAATATTTTCATTTGAATAAAAAATTAATCTGCTGTTTTACAAGATAAAAGCATTAAAGGACAAAAGATGTCTAAAGGAATGAGAAATAACATAGTAGATAATTAAAATCACTTTTAAAAAAGAAACTATTAAATAACATCAACAAAGATTATATGCATGAGCTATCACTTAAATATAGAGAAAAACATCTCTACAGATAAAACGTTATTTTTTTTATTGCCTCTAGGGTTATTGCTGGGGCTCGGTGCTGGTACCATGAATCCACTGCTCTTGGTACCATTTGTTCAATTTTATTGGATACGACAGAAAGAAATTGAGAGAGGAGGTGGAGATAGAGGAAAGAAAAAGACACCTGCAGATCTGCTTTGCAGCTTGCAAAGCTTGCAAAGCTTCCCCCTGCAGGTGGGCAGGCAGGACCTCAAACCCGGATCCTTGTGCTTAGTACTATGTGAGTTCAACCGGGTGCGCCACCACTGGGCCTCAAGAGATACAAAGTTCTTAACGATTGAGAGCTTAGCTGAATTTTATACAGTTAAAATTATTTTTAATACATTGCTAATTCAAATAATTTCTTGAGAAGTTGTAATATCTACGCACAGCCATATGGGAAATTGAATTGTTGAGCAGGAATAGGAGTTTTTCTTTATATTTTTCATTATCCCTTTTTTTGTTTGTCTTTGTTAACTAATCAGTTTTACTGAAACGTAAACAGGGAGGCTTGTAGTTTCTGTAACAGTATTAAAGAGTATCAGGGGGAAAAAAAAAAAAAAAGAAAGAAAAGAATATAGTCCCAGAACAAGAAAAAAAAAAAAAAAGCATCACGATAATAAAAGGTATGGCAGGGGAGATTTATGGGAGGTTGTACAATGAACAGAGTATAGGATTTGCATACATGGAGCTCTAGGGGGTACTATATATGTAAAATGCTCTTCTCAAAACACCATAGTTCATACAGTCAGAAAGATAGTTTGGGTGCTTTTTATTTTTTGCAGGTTTATATACATTAACTATACTCCACATATGCACAAGACCACTTGATAGGCACCTCTTATTCCATTACGTATAATCACATCCAGTGCAGGACAGTATTTTAAACTAATATATAATAAAACATCCTAGCATAGATCTGACTATAAAAAGTATTATTAAGAGAATCTGAAAATCCTCTAATTGAAAGAAATGGTGAAATTACCAAAAAGATACTATCCTTTGTTAAGAGCTCATACCTGTGAATTGTGAAATAATTTTGGTTCCAGAATTGGAGAATTTTGAATCTTTCCTTCTTACTAGTTAACCAACTTTGGACATATGACATTAGGTTTATTAGTCAGGAAAATCTATATGTGTATAAGTAAAACAAGAAAGCCATGTTTATAATTGCTACAGGATCCACAGGTCAATACTGTAGAAATAGTCAGGAATACAGCATGAAGTTCAATTCAGTTTCAAAGTGTGGGTCTTAAGACAGTATTTTTCCCATGATATGAAGAAGTATGCCTAACATCCATTGCTATCTTTCAAGAACATTTATTTTATGAATGGTGCCCTTGTCAGAATTAATTAATTTCACCAGAACACTGCTCAACTCTGGTTCATGATGGTGCTTGATTGAACCTGGGATCTTGGTCCCTCAAGTATAAAAGTATTTTTTGCATAGCCATTATGCTATCTCCCCAACCCTATTTTGGAAAGGGAGAGGCCATATATGCATATGTGTAATATAGTTAATCAAAGCATATAAACCTGCAAAAAGGAAAAAAAAAGCAACCAAACTATCTCTCTGACTTCATAAAAGTCATGATGGTTTTGGGAGGGCACAGAACTTTGGTGGTGGATATGGTATGGAACCACATCCTTGATTTTCTATAATTTTTCATACAGTAGCAAATAACAAATAAAACAGTTAATTTAAAATTAAAATTAAATTATCTTCCTTCAAAAGAAAACTCTCATCTGGTAAAGTATCAGACTTGATTGCCTGAGGTTTTGATTCAGTCCTTGATACCACATGTGCTCTATTTTCTCTAATTCTCTCCTCTTTCTCTCAGTGTGTGTGTTGAAATCCTTTCTCCCATACAACAAAGAACAACAGTCTTGAAAAAATACATATACTCTGGGACAGCAAAATAGTTCACCTGGATAGGACACCTGCTTTGCAATGCACTGTACTCAGGTTCCAGTCCAGCCCCCATCATACTTCTTTTTTCCTTTCTTTTTTTTTTTTGATTTTTTTTAATTTTTATTTATAAAATGGAAACACTGCCAAGACCATAGGATAAGAGGAGTACAATTCCACACAGTTCCCACCACCAAATCTCCATATCCTATCTCCTCCCCTGATAGCTTCCCTATTCTTTAACCCTCTGGGAGTATGGACCCAGGGTCATTATGGGGTGCAGAAGGTGGAAGGTCTGGCTTCTATAATTGCTTCCCCGCTGAACATGTGCATTAACAGGTCGATCCATACTTCCGGCCTGTCTCTCTCTTTCCCTAGTGGGGCAGGGCTCTGGGGAAGCGGAGCTCCACGACACATTGGTGGGGTCATCTGCTCAGGGAAGTCCACTGAGCCAGAACGTTTTAAAGAAGTAGTTAGACCCACCAAGGAAGTTTCAATCACCAATATCTGAGTAAATGTTTTTCTAATTTAAAACAATGAATTAAATTCAATGATATTTCTTCCGTATGAAATGCTATCAAACGCTTATGTAGATAATTTCTATAAAATGATTGTACTGGCCCAATATCCTGAAACTCTCCACATTTCTCTATCTCATGCCTGCTCAGGAGCCTTCAGTACTTAAACACAATAAGGGTGTGCCCACAATCCTCCAACAAAGTTTTAGAGAATCCCAGAAGGTAAATTTTATTGTGTTTGGCCTTTCAAATCTGGTTCGCATCATTGCATTTTATGCTGCTCCCTATTCCCCTGAACACAGTCTCATTAAAGGAGAAAAACATTGCAATTGAAACCACCCAAAGAAACCAAGGGTATCCACGAGACACTAATACTTGTCTTCCTCCTGTTTATCTGATGTTTTTGTGTGTCGAACTTACAACAGGGAATGGATGTAAACAAAAATCTTATTAAGAGCAACAGTAAATTGGGAAGAAAACCAAGTGGGACATAACACACAGTAGCCTGTGTCATGCTGGCATTCAGTGAAGGAGAACAGATAGAGAGGAGCTGATGCTGGAGAAATGCATTTGATAAAATATATGCTTTGGAAACAGCATACTGATTATGCAAGACTTTCATGCCTCTAGCTCAGAGGTCCCAGGTTCAATCCGTAGTACCATCATGAGCTGAACAATATTATATATATATATATATAATTTGATAAAATATATGCTTTGGAAACAGCATACTGATTATGCAAGACTTTCATGCCTCTAGCTCAGAGGTCCCAGGTTCAATCCGTAGCACCATCATGAGCTGAACAATATTATGGTTTAAATATATACATATACATATACATATACATATACATATACATATACATATACATATACATATACATATACATATACATATACATATACATATATATATATATATATATGTAACAAAATAAATGATTTACCAAAAAAATGTACACAAGAACAAGATTTTAAAAAAGCAATCATTCACACTGGTCCCAGATCAGTGCAAGAATATTTTTATAAGATAACAGTACTGACCAAGACAAATTACTTTCAGAAACACTGTATCTACAGTCAACAATAAGGCACTACAACAATACTGTACACTTAAAGTAGAAGTGTTGGGAGGGTCTGAGACTCAGGTGGCTCAACTGATAAAGTACATACCTTTCATGTTTGAAACCTTGGGCTTAAAACCCTGACTACATGATAGAACTATGGATGACACCAAGGATAAAAATACATGGAACTTTATGGGTGATGCAGCAGTATTTTGTGTCTCTCTCCTTCTGTCTCTCTCTCTCTCTCTCTCTCTCTCTCTCTCTATCACATAAAAACTGAAAAATAAACTTGGTCCAGGTAGGTGGCTCAGTGGTAGAGTACATGTGTCAGATTTCAATATGATCCATCATGGTACAGCAACTACTGAAGAGGACGTGAGGGAAAAGGTATTTTCCTGCATTGTTAATGGAAATGTAAACTGATCTGACCTCTGTGAAAAACAGTCTGGAATCTCATCAAAATTCTAGATAGAAGTGGAACTACACTGGGGCTGGGCAGTAGCACAAGTGGGTTAAGTGCACATGGCACGAAGCACAAAGACCAGCGTAAGGATCCTGGTTCGAGCCCCCAGCTCCCCACCTGCAGGGAAGTCACTTCACAAGCAGTGAAACAGGTCTATGCAGGTGTCTATCTTTCTCTTCTCCTCTCTGTCTTCCCCTCCTCTCCCCATTTCTCTCTGTCCTATCCAACCACAGTGGCAGCAACAACAACAATAATAATAACCACAACAACGATAAAACAATAAGGGCAACAAAAGGGAAAAATGTAGCCTCCGGGAGCAATGGATTCATGGTGCAGGCACTGAGCCCCAGCAATAACCCTGGAGGCAAGAAAAAAATAAAATAATAGGGAGTCGGGCTGTAGTGCAGCGGGTTAAGCGCAGGTGGCGCAAAGCACAAGGACCGGCATAAAGATCCCAGTTTGAACCCCGGCTCCCCACCTGCAGGGGAGTCGCTTCACAGGCAGTGAAGCAGGTCTGCAGGTGTCTATCTTTCTCTCCTCCTCTCTCCATTTCTCTCTCTGTCCTATCCAACAACGACGACAACAACAATAATAACTACAACAATAAAACAACAAGGGCAACAAAAGGGAATAAATAAATAAAATAAATTTTTTAAAAAATTAAAATAATAA
The DNA here is from genome assembly GCF_950295315.1 of Erinaceus europaeus. Taxonomy (NCBI): domain Eukaryota; kingdom Metazoa; phylum Chordata; class Mammalia; order Eulipotyphla; family Erinaceidae; genus Erinaceus; species Erinaceus europaeus. Next base: position 131,566,913 of record NC_080163.1, read on the forward strand.
TAAAAATAAAGAAGTGGAACTACCTGATAACCCAGAAATTCCTCTCCTGAGGATATATCCAAAGGAAACAATGCTACCTATCCAAAGAGATCTACATGCACCTTTGTTCATAGCAACAAAATTTGTAATAGCCATCAACTGTAAGCAATTCATATGCCCAACAACAGATGAGAAAGCTATGGTACATATATATACACAATGGAATACTGTGCCATTATTAAAAATAATGAAGTCATCACCTTAGCCAACATAACCAGAAGTAAACAGAACACTAAGATCATATGTATTAGCCTATGACAATTTCAATTTATCTGTTGACCTACATATTTTAACAATAATATTTTAAAACCAATACCATAATCATTACATTTCAACATAAATATTTAAATATGCTTCTCTAAAAAATAATTTTAAATAATCTATATTTACAAAGTCAGTTACTTCATATATAGGGGGAGATAGAAAAAGAAAGAGATAGACACCTGCAGCCCTGATTCACCACTTGTGAAGCTTTCCCACTGCAGGTGGGGAACAGGGGCTTGAACCTGAGTCCTTGAACACTGTAATGTGTGCACTTAACCAGATGCACCACTGCCTGGCTCCACAAAGTCAACTTCTCACTATGAAAAATTGTGATTACTTGATTTATGTGAATCAGAAATATTCAATGTCTATATATTGAATTAAGTTGTATGTCTGTTAAGTGTTATTTATAACATTGACTCTAATTTTATTTATCAGTTGATAGGTACAATCTGCTATTTTTCCTTCCTGTTATATGTATTAATATTCCTCTACCTCTTCTACTTCCAATAAACTGACAGGTAAATCACGGAGGATCTAAGATAATCAGACTCAAGAATTTTCACAAATGTACCTTAGATCATTTATAGTTGATAACACTTCATATGATTGATACTCCATGATATCTGGGTGCCCTATATTTAATTAAAATTATTAATTAATTATTAATTAAATTAAAAATTATCAGTAGGTTCTGATGATTTTAGTCTGCTCTCATTATAAAACTTCCCATCAAATTCTTCCCCTAATGACATTATAACTATTACCTACATACATTTTTTCTCCCAGAACAACAAAATGTGATTTTAGAATCCTATCATTTTTATTCATGTACTTAGTAGATAAATCCTTACAAGGAAAAGCCATCCTTCCCCCAGATAATTGTTGTATGAAAATTTGGAGATCTTTTTTATTCTATTAACTTGCAGAACATTTCTTGGCTCCCCACCTGCAGGGTAATCGTTTCACAGGCGGTGAAGCAGGTCTGCAGGTGTCTTATCATTCTCTCCCCCTCACTGTCTTCCCCTCCTCTCTCCATTTCTCTCTGTCCTATCCAACAACAACAATAATAACTACAACAATAAGACAACAAAGGCAACAAAAGGGAATAAATAAATATTTTCTATAAAGAACATTTTCCTACAGTAGGAGTAAAATTATTTTTTGTCCTATTTTTGGCTGTGTAAAGTTATGTCTCTTTGAATATTGAGAAAATGCTAAGTAATGCCAATAATGAGTCAGATCATCCCAATGCATAAATTATCCTAGGCTTTACATCCTAGAAGCTTCATTAATTGCTTTAGCAGCATTAACTTTTAAGTACCATTGGGGTGCCATTAAGTTACAGTTATCTTATGTATCTGAGTTGCTTATCCCCAGGGAGTAGTTTGTAAGCTAAGAGAAGTTAGAGTAACAAAAGTGAGAAAGCATCACTTTTAGTGACAAGTTAACTCAGAAAGAGCAAGTTTTGTAAGAATAACCATAAAACCCATTTATTTAAAACTTCATAAAATTTGATGACAGCATTAATAGGCTAGCTACAAAAAATTGTGGCCAGTTTTTACAACTTGATCAAGGATAGACCTTCTAAAACACAGATTTGCTCCCAAGGGATGGGTTAGCTAATCTCAAGAGGAAAATAGGAAGGAACTCTGGAATCTTCTGCATCCTGACTTTGGTAGCTACCTTGGAAAATACCTGTCATTAAATTTGAAACAATAAAGATAAATGATGCATATTTCAATTAAATAACTTCGCAAAAAGATAATAAGACTTTTGGATAAATAAATGTGAACATTTAAACAATAACAAAGACCTAAAGTATAGCAGTAAATACAAGACATTCACTGTAACAGAATATGCTTGTAGGTCCTATGAGCTACTCCTCTGGTGAATGTATTATATTTATTCCAATTATGTCTATATTTATCTCCCTTCTCTAAAAATATACTGCTTCCAGACTTAAATAATTTTCTTCTTTTTTTTCTTTACTGGAGGTATTAATGATTCACAGTCTACAGTAACAAATATGGTAGTTTGTTTATGTGTAACCTTTCCCACACAACAATTTAACTCCCTCTAGGTCTTCTTATTCCATCATGTTCCAGGACCTGAACCCTCCCCACCACCCCAGAGTCTTTTACTTTGGTGCAATACACCAACTCCAGTCCAAGATCTGCTTTGTATTTTTTCTTCTGTTCTAATTTTTTCAACTATTGTCTATGAGTGGGATCATCCCATATTCATCCTTCTCTTTCTGGCTGATCTCACTTAACATGATTCATTCAAGCTCCATACAACATGAGGTGAAGAAGGTGAATTCACCATTTTTAATATCTGAGTAGCATTTCATTGTTCATATATACCACAACTTGCTCAGTCACTTATCTGTTATTGGACATATGGGTTGTTTCCAGGTTTTGGCAATTACAAATTATGCTGCTATGAACATAGGTAGAAACAAATATTTTTGAATGGGTGTGTTTGGTTCTTTAGCATATATACCTAGGAGAGGAATTACAGGGCCATAGGGTAGGTCCACTTCTAGCCTTCAGAGAGTTCTCCAGACTGCTCTCCACAGGGGTTGGACCAATTTACATTCCCACCTACAGTGCAGAAGGGTTTCTTTGTCCCCACTACCTCTCTAGTATTTGTTGTTGCTACCTTTTCTAATTTATGACATTCTCACAGGAGTGAAGTGCTATATCATTGTTGTCTTTATTTGCATTTCTCTGACAATAACTTGGAGCATTTTTTTATATGTCTGTTGGCCTTTTGAATCACTTTCCTGGTGAATATTCTGTTCATATCCTCTCCCACTTTTAGATGGGGTCATTTTTCGTTTGGTTGTTTGTTTTTGTTGTTGTTGTTACTGAGCTTGGTGTGCTCTTTAAATATTTTGGTAATTAGCCTCTTGTCTGATGTATGGCATGTAAAGATCTTCTCCCATTCTGTAAAGGGTCTCTTTGTTTCGGTGGTGGTTTCTTTTGTTGTGAAGACACTTTTTTAATTTGACGTAGTCCCACTGGTTTATTTTTAATTTTGTCTTGCTTGAAAATGGATTTGTAATACTGAAGATGCCTATAAAATTTAGACAGAAAAGAGTTCTGCCAATATTTTCCTTTAAGGTTTTGATAGTTTCTGGTCTAATATCCAAGTCCTAGATCCATTTGGAGTTTACTTTTGTATGTGGTGAAATGTGGTGGTTCAGTTTCATTCTTCTGCAAGTTTTAACCCAATTGAAACATGCAGAAGAATGAAACTGAACCACCCCTCCTGGAAGTTTTTAAAAACAAAAAAGGGAAGAAGGAGATGAGAAGAATAAAGGGAGGATCATCATCATTCATGGCAGAGCAGTGTTTTGGTCTGTCTGTCTCACTCTCATTTTAAAAGATCCAAAGTTAAGTCAAAAAGAGGACAAATGCCAGATGATATCAGTCACAGGTGGGACTTAAAAGACACCAATTATAGGAAGATGAGAAATTGTATCTATATGTCAACAACTATATTGTAAACCATTAACACTACCAATAAAATAATAAGAGTAAAATAATAAGAGTAAAAAAGTATAAAAAAATAAGAGTAAAAAAATAAGAGTAAAAAAAGTATAAAATAATAAGAGTAAAAAAGAGATAACAGAGTGACATTTCGATTGATTGTGGTCTATTGCAGCAGAGTCAAGGACTCTAAAAGGGAGTGGAAGGAAAAGGCTGAAAGGGCATAGAAGACCCAGTTCACGATGGTAGAGAAAGACTTCAGTTGGTGGTGGGAGTGGTGTGCCGATACTTCGTACTCATCTGACAACAACTGACTTGTAAATCATCATGCCCTCTCCTGCCCCAATAAAGTAATTTAGGGAAAAAAAAAATCCAAACCAGCACTTACTCTGTGTTAGCTTATTTTATTTTTTCTCCATTGTCATTTTTGGTTTTGGGTTTTTTTCTTTCCTTCTCCATTATCATTTTTGTCCTACTTAAGGAAGCCCTTTCTTTTCCACAGTAGGCATAAGTTTTTATGCAGTTGTACTGTATGTTACAAATAAAAATAAATTACAGAACCTAAGCAGAAATAAAATGTATTTTTTTACTAAGCAATCATTCATGTGTCAAATTTTCCAATGAAGAAGAAAAAGTTCCTTAGCCCAGAAACAAGGAATTTCAAAGAGAGTGTCCAGGGAAACAAAGTTTGTCCTCCTGTGCTCTTCAGTTTTATATTTAAAGAGTTACAGAAGCCAAAGCACTTGCCATTTGTATTCATTTAGGAAATCCATCTTCAGTTTATATTATGCAAATGCAGGCTAGAAGTGAGAACAAGTTCTACAGAAGTATATAGAATTCTGAATAAAGAAAAATCAAGATATTAAACCAATATTTGCAAAATGTCAGTGCTACTAGAAAATCCTGGCAATATTAGTTCACATATGAATTCAGAGAAGACATTTGCCAGTGGATTATCTGCAAAGATCAAGTTCCTGGCTCTCAACATAAGCTTGAGCAAGTCACAAGAGAAAAGTTGGCTATAGAATTAGGATACAATCATTGCTTTTATTTGAATGTTTGACCCTCTCCTCTTCCACATTTTATGTTAAACTAATGCCCAGTGTGATAATATTAGAAGGCGGAGTTAATGGGTGGTACTTAGGTCAATAGGGTAGAACCCTTATAAATGGTATTAATGCCTTTATAAAAGAGAAACCACTAAGACCCCAAGTTCCTTTTACTATGTGAAAGTATAAGAAGTTGGTCATACAAAAGAAGGTTCTCAACCAACCATGCTGACAGACTAATGTTTCCAGACTCCAGAATTGTGGGAAATATATTTCTATGATTTATAAGCCAACAGTCAGTGAAATTTTGCTGCAACAATCTGAACACACTATTATAAATTTAGTATCACCATCTGACCCAAACCTGAAACTACTCTTCAAGAAAATAGGACCTTTATTAGAAACAATAATTTTTTTTTTTCTGACAAACTAATACCTTCAAAGATTCCATCAGCTTCAATCTAGTTGATGAGCTAAGATTTTGGTTATTCTGACTTGGAGGAAAAATGGTGTTAACAATGTCAAAACAATGTTACTTAAAATGACAATTCTCACCAGAAAGTACACAAACAATCTTAAAGTCGGACTCTTTTTGAGCATAAGTTGTATTTGTTTGGCTGGACTTTTCTTTTTAGAACTGGGAGAGTTAACTGGAAATGGAAGGACTTTTGCTTCTCAGCATTTTTTTCCTATAAAAATTAAAGTTTAAAAGAGAAATGAGGGAGTCGGGCTGTAGCGCAGCGGGTTAAGCGCAGGTGGCACAAAGCACAAGGACCGGCATAAGGATCCCGGTTCGAACCCCGGCTCCCCACCTGCCGGGGAGTCGCTTCACAGGCAGTGAAGCAGGTCTGCAGATGTCTATCTTTCTCTCCTCCTCTCTGTCTTCCCCTCCTCTCTCCATTTCTCTCTGTCCTATCCAACAACAATGACATCAATAACAACAATAACTACAGCAATAAAACAACAAAGGCAACAAAAGGGAATAAATAAATAAAAATTTTAAAAAAGAAAGAGAAATGAGTAATCGTTTTACAAACCTATCTAGTTGAACACAGATAACTTCTAGGAACTAGTTCTTCGGATATTTCCTTTACAGTCATTAGTTTTCCTTCTCATTCAAATTTGATCTACATATCAAAACCTGGCCTCAGCTTTCAGAACAAAGAGGTTCCTTATCCATGCACTAACTAATCTAAACTTCCCTGTTCTTGTTGATTTTGTGTTTTCTTCTTTTTTAAAAAATTTATTTAAATAACAAAAAAGATCAATAAGATCAGAGGGTAAGAGGGGGTACAATTCCACACAATTCCCACTACTGTAGTCCTGTATCCCATCCCCTCCCTTGAAAACTTTCCTATTCTTTATCCCATTAGGAGCATGGACCCAGTATCATTATGAGATGCAGAAGGCAGAAGGTCTGTCTTCTGTAATTGCTTCTCCACTGAATGTGGGCATTGGCAGGTCGATCTATATTCCCAACCTGTTTCTATCTTTCCCTAATGGGCAGGGCTCTGGAGAAGTGGGGCTCCAGGACACGTTGGTGAGGTCATCTGCCCAGAGAAGTCAGCATCTGCAACTTGGTGGCTAAAAAAAGAATTAATATATAAAGCAGAACAAACTGTTTAATAATCAGGAACCTAAAGGCAAGTATATAGCAGATGTGATTTGGGGTCTACATTTTGGAAAAAGCTAATCTATTTTAGGTACATTCCAAGGGGCCCATGACTTTATTAATTTTTTCCCGAGTCTGACAACTAGCATGCAGGTGGACCAAAAGTATTTTCTGGGGAAATGGTGTCAGGGTTGGAAATAGGATTTGAAAGGTGGATTAAGGAAGAGAGTAGCTCCCAAATAATTTGACAGTTACCTCTGACCTTGTGGAGTGTGTACTTGTGTGGAACTGTTCTCCATTATGTATTTTTTACCTATTTAAAAGCCTAAACTTGAATCTTTAAATAATTCTAGGTTATTGTCACCTTTTCTTCTTATCTTTCTGGGTTGTGAACAATTCTCCCTCCATCTATATGGTTACCTTGAACATATTTATAGAATGACAACGTGTTTCCCCTGAGCTTCCTTCTTTGTACCTGATGACTGCCTTGCTGGAGGGAGGCACATGGAAAGGAATCAGGCATTCTTCACCCTTTAAAAAGTAAAGCAAGTCAGATTTAAGATGTCACACTGTTTTATTGCAAAGCATAAAAAGAACTGTTTTACAGTGTCATTACAATGACATGGTGCAAGGGCTGGCTCTAAAAAATACCTCTGCCTTGGGAGACCAAATAGTTTAGGGTAGAAACTATCAAATGATCTCCTGCTAAACTGTTTGTCCATCAATAGATAATGGAATTGGTTTTACAAATAATGTCTTGTTTTGTTAGATTTTTATTGAATATTGAAATCACCATTGTGGAAATTAATGATGAGAGAAAAATCCATGTGTCAGGTAATCAAGCTAAGAACATATAGTCTAGACAAAAATCAAGACTAATTTTAGTAGTCAGATAAATTTTAAAAAAGCATTGGTGGAAGAGTCTGTCTCTATTCTAGGGAGCTAGCTGCCCAAAATGCATAAAGTTAATTTTAAAATAGTATATTCAATAATTACTCTCTTAGACCAATAGAAAATTTCAGAATATAAAAACTATTCATTCCAATCAGACAATCTCACTCATAAGTGGAAGAAACTATGGCAGAAAGAGAATGCATGAGGTGAAATTTACACTGGCTATGATGTATTGTAACAAAGCAGAGGACTCTGGGGAAGGAGGGGTACTGGGTCCTGATATATGATGTTAGAAAAGGACCTAGGTTGGAGGCAAGAGTATTTTGTAGACACCTTTCACAGAGAGATGAGACGTTGTACCCCTGTGTCAACAGCTATACCATAAACAACTAGCCCCCCAATAAAGCAGAAAGAAAATTAAATATGAGAAACAAACATATAAAAGCTCTATATCATAAAAAAAAAACCTTTTAATTCTAATAGTGTTTAAGTCAAAGACACTTTTAGTTGTTTCAATTTGTTGTTTTGTTTTGCTTTTTACAGACTTGATTCACATATGCAGTAAAACAATTTCACTGCCTCAAACCCAGAAATGTGATATTCTTGAAATCCAAACTGGATCAATGTCACAAATTCTTCAATGGTTTCTACTACATTTTAAAACATCGTTTATGCACGAATCTTCATACAATGTCTTTCATACACCACAGTGTGGTGGACACATTCTCCCACTGAGCCAACTCTATTTTTAGTCAAATATGCAACAAGCATTCTTAGAGATACCATAGTATTCAATGCACTACAGTGTGGTGAATATATGATTTTGCTGAAACCACACTGTCCTTAATCATACATATAACTAGCATTCTAAAAGTAAAAATAGGCTAGACACTACAACACACTAAAAAGTTTATATACAAAAAAACAACAAGCAGAGTAAACAAAGGCAATCTACATAATAGAAAAAGTACTTGGAAATTATATACCTAATAAGGAGTTAATTTCTAAAATAAAAGGGAGTCATAGACAAAACAACAAAGTAGCAAAAAAAAATTTTTTTTTAATGAGCAAAGGTATTTGTATAGACAGCTCTCCAAAGAAGAAATATAAATGGATAAGAAGTATGTGAAACATGTGTTGGAGGAAAAGAGGTAGAGGTCCAGGACATTGGAGAACTAGTGCCATGATGGTGGGAAAGGACCTAAATTAGGGGTGAAAGTAAATTTTAAAAACACAGGGCTGGCTTTCACGACCTTTTCTCTACCATAAAGCAATGACAGTAGGGATAGCCCCAGTCTCCGAAGGGAAGCTGGGGGTATCCTGCCCTGCCACTCAAAAAAGATTGGTCCTGAAATAAGTTCAGCCTGTAATGTTCCTCAGATGTGACCATGAGCTATAAGCTCAGACCAATAGGGACTTAGAGGTTACACAGGCTCTGGAGCTAAATGTAAATATGCATTTACATATAGGCCCTGGAGCAGGTGGATGGAGGTAAACAGGTAATTTTAGCCACAGATTTTTTTATATATATATAATGAACTACTCCCTACCCTAATCCAACTTTTTAGCCCTTTACTCTGACACCATTCTCTCTGAAAATACTCTCATCCAACCTCACGCTAGCTACCAAACTCAAACAAAACTATTATAGTTGTATAGTGCCAGGTGCACGCCTAAAATGATTCTCCTAGCTTTCTTCTACCCTAAAATACCTAATCTCATCTGCTCTGATCCTACTTTTTGGTTCCTGTTCATTAACTATCTTGTCTCAACTTAGGTAATGCCACCTTCCAGACACCAAGCTACAGATGCTACCATGACTCCACCCCAACTTCTCTGGGCAGATGACCTCACTAATGTATCCTGGACCCTTGCATCTCCAGAGTTCTGTCCCAGTAGGGAAAGATAGAAACAGGCTGGGGATTTGGATCAACCTGTCAATGTCCATGCTCAGCAGAAAAGCAGCTACAGAAGCCAGATCCCAGTCACTTTCAAAGCCAGCAACAAGCAGCTCCTGCAGCTTTCAACCTGACGCTGTTGACTGGCTACGGAAGAAGGGCAACTGCTAGAAGAAGAAGAAGCCAGAACTGCTACCTTCTGCTCCTCATAAACAACCTTGATTCATACTCCTAGCGGGGGAGAAGTGAGAGGATGAAGAAAAGAGGACTCTGCACTCCAGTTCCATCAATATCCAGAGAGAGAAAAGGAAAAATAGAGGGACATATGGAGGTAGCTATGATGTTATGAGTAGTTTGGAGGGGAAGAGCGGATTGAATCAGAAAAAGAAGGGGCAACTATGTATAAATGTGGACAGATAGTTGTAGATGGTAGGCCCATGTCTACAACCTTAGGGGAACTATGGTGGATTTCAGTGGGGAGAGTGAAGATTCAGAACTCTGCTGGTGGGAATGGTGTGGATTCAAACCCCTGTCAACATGTAATTTTGCAATATAAAAATATAAAAAAAGAAAAGAAAACATGGGGTTGGTGGTGGCACACAGTGTACACATTACCATGCATAAGGATCCCAGTTTGAGTCCTTGCTCCCCAGTTGCAGGAGGATATTTCTTTCTCTCCTTATTTTCCCCCCTCTTAACTTCTTTATGTCCTATCAAATAAAACAGAATAAAAGTTTAAAGCATGTTTAAAATTTTGGGGGGGAAAAGGTATTCTACATCACTAAATAAGCAAAAAAAATACTGTTAAGGTAGCACCTTACTAGTGTTAGAATGAAATACACATGCATACGCATATAATATTTGTAGAGGAAAGAAAGCAAGGGCAACAAAAGGAAATAAATAAGAATGATAATAATAATAATAAAATATTTATAGAGGATATAGAAATTATAACCCCAAAACCCTATCTGAAGGAAGGTAAAATTGTAGTCACTAGGTAAAATAGTATGAAGAGTCCTCAGAAAATTAGAAATAAAACTGTTATCTCATCTAGCAATCTTCTCATAGAAATAAAATCAGGAGTGCAAAGAAATATCTTTACTCCCATGCTCAAACTGTATCAAAGTTACAAATTATTCAATGATTTCTACTGCACTTAGGAAAAAAATTCATAAGGGCCAGGCAGTAGAGCACCCTGTTAAGCACACATATTACCACGTGCAGGGACCTGGGTTTGAGGCCCCACTCCTCATCTGTGGGGGGTCCACTTATGGAGCAGTGAAACAGGTCTGCTGGTGTCTATCTTTCTCTACCTCTATCTCCCCAGACTCTCTCAATTTCCCTCTGCCTTATCTAATAAAAATTAGGTCCTGGAGTTCAGGTCCTAGAACATGATAACAGAGGACCTAGTGGGGGTTGTATTGTTGTGTGGAAAACTGAGAAATGTTATGCATGTACAAACTATTGTATTTACTGTCAACCGTAAAACATTAATTGCTCAATAAAGAAATTTTAAAATTTTTAATTTTTTTTAAAAAATTGGGGGGGGAGTGAAAACATCTTCTGAAAGCAATGGATTCATAGTACTAGCTCTGAGCCTCAGCAACAACCCTGGTGGAAATAAAAATAAAATAAAATAAAATAATTTTAGAAGAAATTTAAAAATTCACCTTTCTACCATAGTCAATGTGTTGTGCATTATGTGAGTATAGACTCTTTCTCCAGGTTTCCCTGAAGGGTACCACTCTATCTCATTTAACCAACATCAGAGTGCTACTTATTTTAGTTCCTTATAGATATCAAAATCTTAAATCAAAAAAATTGATTGAATATCTTAAATTTAAAAAATTTTAAATCACTTGAGGGAATTTATATTTGTTCTTCCTTTTGCCTACAATGCTTGGTTTTTCCTACTTCGCTGGGACTGACAATTTCTTCGACCTGAATTTTCTATCTGCCCCTTAATTAATTTATCCGTAGCTTCGTTTTTTTTTTTTTTTGTTTTGTTTTTTTAGTGTTTTAATAATGATTGACAAGACTGTATGATTGACAAGACTGTAGGATCAAAGGGGTACAATTCCCATCACCAGTATTCTGTAAACCCTCTCCTCCACTGGAAGGCTCCCTATTCTTTATCCCTCTAGGAGTATGAACCAAGGATCTTTATGGGGGAACAGAATGTGGAAGTCCTGGCTTCTGTAATTGCTTCTCTGCTAGGTACAGGTGTTGATAGGTCTATCCATATGCCCAGCCTGTTTCTATCTTTCCCTAGTGGGTAGGGCTCTGGTGAGGTGGGGTTCTAGTACACATTGGTGGAGTCATCTGCCCAGGAAGTCAGGTTGGCGTCATTTGCAACCGGGGGTACAGTATTGAAGCTGAAGGCTCGACACCCCAGGACCGGCAACTCTGGACACAGTCTAAAGTGAAACATATGTGTAGCTTTTTAAAACCACACAACTGTTTTTATTTTATTTGGTATTTGTCCATGACTCACATGCCAACTTACACAAGTACAGGAACTCAATTTTTGCATTCCAGTTCTCTCAACATCACTCAGGTCAGGTCAATATGTGGAGACATCAAAAAAAAAAAATCAAGAAAAAATTAATAAAGTTAGAAAAACAATTGTTTTCTCTTTTCCATCAGTATATAAACTCAGAACACAACTTGTAAAATTTTACATTATAGAAATTACTCAGCCTCCATCCAGAGAACCAGAAACTACATATTTTCTTTTCCATAAAATAAAGAAGCAGACTTCCTGTTTATCTTCCCTGCCCCCTCTCCCTCCTTGTTCCTGTTTTCTATGAACAACAGGTAAATATGTTTAGGAATGGAAACAACCATTTTGTAAGTATCTGATAGGTATATTTACATGTAAACTTCATTTTATATATGGTTTTTTTTTCCTGTAGTTTGTCCCATAATAGCAATTTTGTCTAATGCCAGATACTTGAATCATGAATCTTGCAACAAGAACTAGATAAGAGTGTTGGGGTCTCTCTCTGGCAGGGTGATCTCCAGGGGAAAGGTAACGGACTGATTCTCGCTCACGACAGGGGTGCCACAAAGTAAAAGACACCAGGGAGCTCCTCAGTGTGTTAACTCAGAACTCAGAACTCGTTTATTAGCAAGGTAGACATGAGTCAAATAGAAAAACAATGAAGTGAATATTACTGAAATATGTCAGAAATTACAGGTTTCTTAACGGTATGTATGCCCCTAAGGTAGGGGGCTGATATGACAGGAATTGATGAGATACAAGACAGTTATTCTCCATGATGCAAGCAACTTAATTATCCAAAGGTATCTGAGAGAAGCATAGGGGTTAAACCCGTAGGGTAAGACAGAGAGAAGATGGATATCAAAAAGCCATATAGTTTGGAATTTCTCTTGTCTGGGGTCTGAGGTGTGTGATGAAGTGTGTGATAAAGTGTGTTCTTCTGTGATCAGAAGGTGACTTTTTATAAGTGAATCTGTGGCCATGTGGCCTGCAGTTAATGGAGGGAAGTACTGGGGTTTCTGTGGGCCTGAGAGTCAAGAAGGAAAGAACCAAGTCTGAGTTTCCACCCTTTTGCTCACCTCGGTTGAGAGAGACTTACCAAGAGGTTATCTTCTCAGACCTCCATCCAAGGACGGGGGTGGTTCTCCCTAAGCTCTAACAGGCTTACACATAGTCCCAACATAAGAGTGTAAAGGAGGCTGTGCAAATCAATTATTAGTACTAATAGTACAAGGGAGAGGTGTTTTCTTATTGATTTGATAGTGATCCAAGAATTATCCTATGGTATGTCAGCTCTGCAATTAGAATTTTATCTTTAGAAATCTACAACTCAGTCTTCTAGATTTCAAATGGAATTCTACTTCAGCAAACTACTTCTCTGAAGAAAGAGAAAGCCTTAAATTTATATAAAAATAATTAGTCCACCTTATAATTTCTATCTTTCTGGACTGTACATTTTTGGGGGGTTATACTAAAAACAAATGTTAACTAGATTTCAGGTGGACAACGGGAGCTTGAACTCGGTCTTTAACCACTATAAAGTGCTCAACTAGGAGCACCACAACCCAGTCCTGTGAACATTAATTTAAATAATTTATGTGCCCCTACATTTATAGGAGCCTTGTTCACAACAACCAAAACATGGAATGAACTTAAATAGCCATCAACAATAACCGGTTTAAAAAACTGTGGTATATAGACGCAATGAAATTCTACTATTCTGTCATTTGAAAAAGAAATGAATTGTACCTTTCAAGATAAAGTAGAAGGAATACAAGGTGATTATGCTAAATAAAATAATTGAGAAAATGAAATCAAATAGTTCACTCATATATGGAATATAAATAACTGAAAAACAAAACTCAAGGTGGTTATGCTCAATAAAATAAGTGAGAAAGAGGAGTTCCAGGAAGATGGCAGACTGAGAAGCTGCTAGTGGCTTGAGCTCTGATCACATCTTCTGGAAACGGTAGGATTTTCTGCCTTTAGTAGGCCAGTCAATAAGGGGTCCTAGCGGTGACACCAAGGACGTGACTATAACTTAATTTGGGTTAAGAATTAGAGTAGAAAAAAAGGGAACAAAATTTTTTTTTCCTTTTAATTATTAAGCACACCGCCTCCCCCCCTTCCCCCACCCCTAACGAGTCCCTGGGGACCAGCTCCTAGCAGGCTCCCCTGCTGAGTTTCTGTCTTTACCAAATTCCAGTCCCACCAGGGAGTATCACTCATTCTAAGTCTATACCCTTCTGAAACCTCTGGTCTTTTTTCTTTCTAAGTAGCCAAGCACCCCCCACTTCTCCCCACACAGCTAATTAAATAATTAAAAATAAATAAATAAATTTTTAAAAAACTCTTTCCTTTCACCACTCTTTTATGACTGTTCTTTTTCTTATCTTTTTTTTCTCTCTCTCTTTCTTTTTTTTATTCTTTTTCTCATTCTTGTCATCCTTTCTTCCTTAATCCTACAGCTCCCAAAGCCACAGGACCTAGCCCTCACACCACCAAACAGTGTGATTTTTTGAATTCACTGATACACATTTGGGAATTATTTTGGGGAAGAATTCTGACTCAGAGTGGACGCTCTATGTGTGTATCTCTGCTCTAGTTCCTTTCCGCTCTTGTCACCCTTAGAATATACAGTGGATAGTAGACTTGCATAACTGTCTATTCTTGCTATCCCTTCCTTTTTTTTTTCTCTTTCTTCTTCACTGGGATTTGGTTATTATTCTTTCATGGACTGGAGAAATTGTTGGTCTAACTCGTAGTGATTAAACTGCTTCAATACTTGCTTCAGTTGCTACTGTAATTCCTGAGGTTGGTAAGTGTAATTGTCATAAAAGTATTTAGTACAGTGTTGCTTGTACTCAAGACACAACAACTGAGGAACAACAGAGCATAAAAAAAGAAACACATAAATCAAAAAAATGGGTAGATCAAAAACAAATAAAACTGCTACTCCAATGAATGAAGACAAGAGCCCAGAAGAAACTACAAATCACCCAGAAGTAACCATAGATAAGAAAAGTATGCAAGCAATAATAAACTTATTAATCAAAGAAATGAAAACAACATTGGAGGAAAGGAATGGCAGTATTAGGGAAACAACAGTTGAGATCCCCAAGGAAAATACTGATTATCTTCAGGCAATTAGAGAACTGAAAGCTGAAGTAGCTATAATGAAGAAAGAAGCTGAGGCAAGGGAAAGCAGACTAACAGAAGCAGAAAACAGAATTAGTCAGACAGAGGATGAGTTAGAGAAAACGAAGAAAGAGGTGAAAGAGCTTAAAAAGAGATTGAGAGACACTGAAAACAAAAACAGAGACATATGGGATGATCTCAAAAGAAGTAACATTCGCGTAATTGGCATGCCAGAGGAAGAAAGAGAGGAAGGGGAAGCAAAAATTCTAGAGGAAATAATAGAAGAAAACTTCCCAGACCTGAATAACAGAAAGGACATCAAGATTCAAGAGGCCTAGAAAGTACCAAACAGAATCAACCCAGACCTGAAGACACCAAGACACATCATAGTCACAATGAGAAGAAGTAAGGAAAGGATCCTAAAGGCTGCAAGAGAGAAACAAAAAGTCACATACAAGGGAAAACCCATAAGATTATTGCAGACTTCTCCACTCAAACTCTAAAAGCCAGAAGAGAATGACAAGATATCTATCGAGCCCTGAATGAAAAAGGCTTTCAACCCAGGATAATATATCCTGCTAGACTTTCATTCAAACTAGATGGAGGGATCAAAACCTACTGAGACAAACAACAGTTAAAGGAGGCAACCATCACCAAACTGGCCCTGAAAGAGGTTCTAAAAGACCTCTTATAAACAAGAACATCACTATAATATTGGCTATATATCAGAGCAAACAAAAAAAAATTTTTTTTTGAACAATGGCACTACAATACATTAAATCCATAATATCAATAAATGTCAATGGCTTAAACTCACCCATCAAAAGGCACAAAGTTGGGGGATGGATCAGAAAACATAATCCAACCATATGCTGCTTGCAAAAATCCCATATGTCACAACAAGATAAACACAGACTTAAAGTCAAAGGATGGAAAACTATCATACAGGCTAACAGACCACAAAAAAGGGCAGTAACAGCAATTCTCATCTCAGACACGATAGATTTTAAATTAAATAAAGTAATAAAAGATAGGCAAGGACATTACATAATGATTAGAGGATCAATCAGCCAAGAAGACTCAACAATTATTAACATCTATGCACCCAATGAGGGACCATCTAAATACGTCAAGCACTTACTGAAAGAATTTCAAAAATACAAGTGCAGGGACTGGCATAAGGATCCCGGTTCAAACCCCGGCTCCCCACCTGCAGGGGAGTCACTTCACAGGCGGTGAAGCAGGTCTGCAGGTGTCTTTCTCTCCTCCTCTCTGTCTTCCCCTCCTCTCTCCATTTCTCTCTGTCCTATCCAACAACGACAACAACAATAATAACTACAACAATAAAACAACAAGGGCAACAAAAGGGAATAAATAAATAAAATAAATATTTAAAAAAAAAAGAATTTCAAAAATACATCAATAAGTAATACAATAATAGTGGGAGACTTCAATACCCCACTATCACACTTAGATCAACAAAGCAGAGAACCAACAAAGATACAAGAGAATTGAATGAAGAGATTGACAGACTAGACCTCTTGGACATTTTCAGTCTCCTCCACCCCAAAAAACTGGAATACACCTTCCTTTCAAATCGACATAACACATACACAAGGATAGACCACATGTTAGGCCACAAAGACAGCATCAATAAATACAAGAACATTGAAATCATCCCTAGTATCTTCTCAGACAACAGTGGAGTAAAACTAACATTTAACAACAGACAGACAATTATTAAAAGTCACAGAATTTGGAAACTAAACAACATACTCCGTAAGAATCACTAGGTAGAGATTCACTCAAGCAGGAAATTCAAATGTTCCTGGAAACAAATGAAAATGAAGATACAACCTATCAAAATATTTGGGACACACCTAAAGCAGTACTGAGAGGGAAACGTATAGCCATACAATCACATATTAAACACCAAGAAGAAGCTCAAATGAATGACCTTACTGCACACCTCAAGGACTTAGAGGAAGAGGAACAAAGGAACGCTAAAGCATCCAGAAAGACAGAAATCACTAAAGTTAGAGCAGAAATAAACCACATCGAAAATAAAAGAACCATACAAAAGATCAATGAAGCCAAATGTTGGTTCTTTGAAAGATTAAACAAAATTGACAAACCACTAGCCAGACTCACCAAACAAAAAAGAGAGAAGACTCAAATGAATAGAATTGTAAACAATGGAGGAGATATCACAACTGACACCACAGAAATCCAGAGAATCCTGCAAAACTTCTATAAAGAACTATATGCCACCAAGCTAGAGAATCTGGAAGAAATGGAACAATTCCTAGAAGCATATGCCCTTCCAAAACTGAACCAAGAAGAACTACAAAATCTAAATGCACCAATCACAGGCAAAGAAATTGAAACTGTTACTAAAAATCTCCCCAGCAACAAAAGTCCTGGACCAGATGGCTTCACAAATGAATTCTACAAAACTTTCAGGAAACAGTACCCATACTTCTTAAGCTTTTCCATAAGATTGAAGAAACAGGAATACTCCCTTCCACCTTCTATGAAGTTAACATCACCCTGATACCAAAAGCTGATAGGGACAGAACAAAAAAGGAAAACTACAGACCAATATCTCTGATGAACATAGATGCCAAAATATTAAACAAGATCTTGGCCAACCGGATACAGCAACATATCAAAAAGATTATTCATCACGACCAAGTGGGATTAATCCCAGGAATGCAAGGCTGGTTCAACATCCATAAGTCAATCAATGTCATTCACCACATCAATAAAAGCAAAGCCAAAAACCACATGATTATTTCAATAGATGCAGAGAAAGCCATTGACAAAATCCAACACCCATTCATACTAAAACTCTACAAAAAATGGGAATAGATGGGAAATTCCTCAAGATAATGGAGTCTATATATAGCAAACCTACAGCCAACATTATACTCAATGGACAGAAGCTGAAAGCATTCCCCCTCAGATCGGGGACTAGACAGGGCTGTCCACTGTCACTGTTACTCTTCAACACAGTATTGGATGTTCTTGCCATAGCAATCAGGCAACAGAAAGAAATCAAAGGAATACAGATTGGAAGGGAAGAAGTCAAGCTCTCACTATTTGCAGATGATATGATAGTATACATAGAAAGACCTAAAGAATCCAGTAGAAAATTACTGGAAGTTATCAGGCAATATAGCAAGGTATCAGGCTACAAAATCAATGTACAAAAATCAGTGGCATTTCTTTATGCAAACACTAAATCTGAAGAAGAAGACATCCAGAAATCACTCCCATTTACTGTTTCAGCAAAATCAATCAAATACGTAGGAATAAAGTTTACCAAAGAAGTGAAAGACTTATATACTGAAAACTATGAGTCGCTACTCAAGGAAATAGAAACTGATACAAGAAATAGAAAGATATCCCATGCTCATGGATTGGAAGAATAAATATCATCAAAATGAATATTCTCCCCAGAGCCATATACAAATTTAATGCAATAGCCATCAAAGTTCCACCAAGCTTCTTTAAGAGAATAGAACAAACACTACAATTATTTATCTGGAACCTGAAAACACCTAGAATTGCCAAAACCATCTTAAGGAAAAGAAACAGAAATGGAGGCATCACACTCCCAGACCTTAAACCATATTATAAAGCCGTCATCATCAAAACAGCATGGTACTGGAACAAAAATAGGCATACAGAGCAGTGGAACAGAATTGAAAGCCCAGAAATAAATCCCCACACCTACGGACATCTAATCTTTGATAAGGGGGCGCAAAGGGTTAAATGGAAGAAGGAGGCTCTCTTCAATAAATGATGCTGGGAAAACTGGGTTGTAACATGCAGAAGAATGAAATTGAACCACTTTATCTCACCAGAAACAAAAATCAACTCCAAATGGATCAAAGACCTAGATGTCAGACCAGAAACAATCAAATACTTAGAGGAAAACATTGGTAAAACACTTTCCCACCTACACCTCAAGGACATCTTTGATGAATCAAACCCAATTGCAAGGAAGACTAAAGCAGAAACAAACCAATGGGACTACATCAAATTGAAAAGCTTCTGCACATCCAATGAAACTATTAAACAAACAAAGAGACCCCTCACAGAATGGGAGAAGATCTTCACATGCCAGACATCAGACAAGAAACTAATCACCAAAATATATAAAGAGCTCAGCAAACTTAGCACCAAAAAAGCAAATGACCCCATACAAAAATGGGCAGAGGATATGAACAAAACATTCACCTCAGAGGAGATCCAAAAGGCTAACAAACATATGAAAAACTGCTCTAGGTCACTGATTGTCAGAGAAATGCAAATTAAGACAACACTAAGATGCCACCTCACTCCTGTAAGAATGGCATATATCAAAAAGGACAGCAGCAACAAATGCTGGAGAGGCTGTGGGGACAGAGGAACCCTTTTACATTGCTGGTGGGAATGTAAATTGGTACAGCCTCTGTGGAGAGCAGTCTGGAAAACTCTCAGAAGGCTAGACATGGACCTTCCATATGATCCAGTAATTCCTCTCCTGGGGTTATACCCCAAGGACTCCATAACACCTAACCAAAAAGAGATGTGTACTCCTATGTTCATAGCAGCTCAATTCATAATAGCTAAAACCTGGAAGCAACCCAGGTGCCCAACAACAGATGAGTGGCTGAGAAAGCTGTGGTATATATACACAATGGAATACTATGCAGCTATCAAGAACAATGAACCCACCTTCTCTGACCCATCTTGACAGAGCTAGAAGGTATTATGTTAAGTGAGCTAAGTCAGAAAGATAAAGATGAGTATGGGATGATCCCACTCACCAACAGAAGTTGAGTAAGAAGATCTGAAAGGGAAACTAAAAGCAGGACCTGACCAAATTGTAAGTAGGGCACCAAAGTAATAACCCTGTGATGAGGGGTAGACATGCAGCTTCCTGGGCCAGTGGGGGGTGGGAGTGGGCGGGAGGGATGGGTCACAGTCTTTTGGTGGTGGGAATGGTGTTTATGTACACTCCTAGTAAAATGTAGTCATATACATCACTAGTTAATTTATACGAGAGGGGGAAAATTAATTGTATGTCTCGAAGTTTTTCAAAACACAAACTGAATCTTTTCTCAATATATGCAGTGTAATTGATATGCAGACTCTCTCAAAAGCCTAGACCAAGTAGAACAGAAGCAACCAACAGCACAGCTATATACAAGATACTGGGTACTGTACAGCAAACCCTAACAAAAGGACTTTTCAAAGTTAACCCAATTACCAAATAATGTGATGATAACATTAACTATCGATTGTCTTTTTGAACTCTAAGACAGCAGGAACCTCACATCTCCACTATAGAGCCTCTACTTCCCCCAGTCCTGGAACCATTGGATAGGGCCCACTTTCCCATATGCCTCTCCCAATCCATATCAAATAATATTGCATCTGCCGATCACAACCTAACCAGCACAACGATTGCCACCTCAACATGCTTCACTTCAGACTGTGTCCAGAGACTTCACGTTTGGAATGACAACCCTTCAGCTTCATTACTCGGGTGAGACCTTTCCTTTCATAATATACTCTAATTCCATCTCAGGTGGTTCACTTTCTAACAAAGTCCCAAAACCTAGATATACAACAGTTTCTGTGAGAGAGAGCATATGTTCACACGTATCCGTAAACTACTGCAAAATATATACCTGAAAGCAGAAGTACACTAGAGTTTGCAGTGAGTATCCCCCTAACACTTCCTCTCCACTATTCCAAGCTTTGGGTCCATGATTGCTCAACAACTTGTTTGGCTTCATATGTTAACTCTCTTTTCAGTCACCAGGTTCCAGATGTTATCAGGACGCCGGCCAGGCTTCCCCGAACTGAAGACCCCACCAATATGTCCTGGAGCTCCACTTCCCCAGAGACCCACCCTACTAGGGAAAGGGAGAGGCAGACTGGGAGTATGGACCGACCAGTCAATGCCCATGTTCAGCGGGGAAGCAATTACAGAAGCCAGACCTTCTAACTTCTGCAACCCACAATGACTCTGGGTCCATGCTCCCAGAGGGATAGAGAATGGGAAAGCTATCAGGGGAGGGGGTGGGATATGGAGAATGGGTGGTGGCAATTGTGTGGAATTGTACCCCTCCTACCCTATGGTTTTGTTAATTAATACTTTCTTAAATAAAAAATAAATAAGTGAGAAAAAGAAAGGAAGTAACATCAAATGGTTCACTCATGTGTGGAATATAAATAACTGAAAAACAAAAATAATTCCTGGACTCTGAAAACTAAAGTAGTTATTATAGGGAATACAGTGGAGGCAAGGAGGTAAAAGGGTCTCTAATGTAATGATATTGGATCTTTGTCATGGCTATAGTAAATCTTATACACATAGGTAGATGTGAAGTAAGACCCTCCATGTTTTATAGTATTCCAAATCAATGTTAAGCCTGTAGATCAAAAAGCTATGATTTCTATTTCTAACTAAAATAGACATAAGTACAGATAAAGAGAAATGGGTTAGTCATTAGTTTCACAATTTTGTACCCAAATTATACATTCTTTCTAACATTTCACAAAGCTCAGAAAACATTTAAAGGAAAACTTCATTCTCTAGTTCTTATCATCATGAGGATTTTACTGTCTATTGGAAGGGACTAGTACTTCAATATATTGGAATAAATCTATACCAAACACATTTCACAGTCACTGCATGAGAACACTGTGTTTTTACAAATTCAAAATAAGAAATATTGTTTAAAAGCCACTCTGAATGAATTTTATGTAAATTAGTTATCCCTTCTAAATATTAAGAAAATGAAAAAGGAAAAGTAGAAAAGTTAATTAGGGTTGTTTTCTAAGTTTACAACATTACAAAAATTCAAGGTGACTTAAAAGCAATATCAAAAGAGGCAATAATGGTTTTGGCCATGCAGTCAAATGCATAATTATGAGGTAAATTATGACAGACTTATCAGACTATAACACTGATATCCATTATGGTACACTGATAGAACTAGGTCTTCAAGATCTTCCTTGTTCTGTAATTTGATCTTATTCCAGGTTGTTTAAGATTTCTATTACATACACACTGCTGAGCTGAGCTCTCTCCCAAGTTTCCTTTCTCAACTGAAATCTGACAGTCTTCCTAGAATTCCCTGAGCTATGCTTCCAATTTATTTTTCCTGTTATATATAGGCACTGTTGGAATTGAGCTTCAGATTCTTTGTTTTTAACTTTTCTCTGATCTTCATCTCACACACAGACTCCAAGTCTTTGCCCAATTTATTCTTCATGGCTATATGCTCCCTTATTTCTGCTATATTTTTGACAAAAGTCTTTTGTTGTTGTTGTTGTTGTTGTTTAATAGGACAGAGAGAAATCGAAAGAGGAGAGGAAGACAGAGAGGGAGGGGGAAAGAAAGACACCTGCAGACCTGCTTCACTACCTGTGAAGTGAGCCCCCTGCAGGTGGGGTTGACAAAAGTCTTTCAATAAGTTATTTCCTTATCGTTTTTGGTCTGACCTTCATTTTCTCCACAGTTGATAACTTTCTGTTATTCTCGGTAGTATACTTTATTAGTGATACTCTTCATGCTCTAAAATATTCTCTCACCAACACACACTATAACTGTAAAAATCACAATCTGATTTTCACTTTCAGTAACACTCCAAGAATGCTACCCTTCTATGACTAATTCTTTGTCACTAAACTCAATTATAACATTATAAATGAGAAAAGCATAGATTTTAAAAATATAGGAGGTGTGGTCATGGAATAGCAGCACATATGGCAGTTCCCCCAAAACAACTAGAAAAGCCACTGGAAAATAAAAAGAAAACCCATTGAAAGAACATACCGGGGGTCAGGCGGTAGCGCAGCAGGTTAAGCGCACGTGGCGCAAAGCGCAAGGACCTGAGTAAGGATCCTGGTTCCAACCCCCTGCTCCCCACCTGCAGGGGAGTCGCTTCACAGGCGGTGAAGCCAATCTGCAGGTGTCTATCTTTCTCTACCCCTCTGTCTTCCCCTCCTCTCTCCATTTCTCTCTGTCCTATCCAACAACAAGCGATATCAACAACAACAATAATAACCACAACAAGACTACAACAATAAGGGCAACAAAAGGGGGAAAACATGGCCTCCAGGAGCAGTGGATTCATGGTGCATGCACTGAGACCCAGCAATAACCCTGGAGCCAAACATAAAAAAAAAAAAAAGGACATACCAAATCTCATCAAGCCACAGCAGGAAGAACTTCTGAAGAAACATACTGACACATAGGTGGGTGTAGGTGTTTTGTGGCCAGTAGGTGGAAAAGCAGAATGAGTTGTATGTGGTCAGTAGGCAGAAAAGTAGAGTGGGAAAGAGTCCCATTATAGAAGAAACCATGAGTCACAGCAGCCAGTGCCATCTTGGCAGCTACACATTGGAGCACAGTTGGATAGTAGAGAGGGGAAACTCTGTGCTCTCTTAACCCACGACCTCATGTGCATAGTGGCACTGATCTCTGTTTGCAAATACTCACAAATATAGCAGAAAAAAATAACCTAGCTGAGGAATAGAGCCATATGGCTTGTCCCCATACCAAGCAAGACACACAAGTAATTAAGCAGGTACAGGCAAATGCTGGAAGCTGGTTGGGAAAGTAAAATTTGTGTCTTCAAGAACTCAGAAGAGAATACCTCTCACACAGATAGTCTTCAGAGGTTTAGGAAAAGGCTGAAAAAATGCAGAAAGGCACTGTGCTTTTCAAGTATTGAAACAGTCTGGTAACACTGTAAAATCATCCATCTCACACACTGTGGTCACAGCACTACCTGATGGGTCAACAACAGAAACTATGCTAAATGTGAAGGGAGAAGCACAATATTCTTATTATATCAAGCTGCAGTTATGATAGAACTCACAGAAAGAAAGACCAAAGAAGAACTCCAGAAATATATGGAACTGGAGAAAATATCAGAGAAATAATGTAGAAAATTCTTTGTGAGAGCAATTCAAGAATCTCAGCTTGACATGCAGAAACATTTAAGCACTGAGATTGGCACTTTCCAATCCTAACACAAGAGAAAGTAGATAGCATGAACAGGTCAATCACTAGTGCAGAAACTGAAGCAATAATCAAAAGTCTTCGCAAGAATAAAGCCTAGACTCACAGTTATACTAGTAAACTCCATAAGAATTTCAGAGAACTAACATCTATTATTATCAAACTCTTCCAGAAAATTGAAGTGGAGAAAACACCCCAAAACATATTTGATGACACTAATATTACTCTGATTCCTATAAAATGAAAGGATATCACAGAAGGAAGGAAGGAAGGAAGGAAGGAAGGAAGGAAGGAAGGAAGGAAGGAAGGAAGGAAAGAAGGGAGGGAGGGAGGGAGGGAGGGAGGAAGGAAGGAAGGAAGGAAGGAAGGAAGGAAGGAAGGAAGGAAATCAAAGAAAAGAGAAAAGAAGGTCCAAAAAGGATGACAGAGGACCTAGTGGGCGTTGTATTGTTATATGGAAAACTGGGAAATTTATGCATGTACAAACTATTGTATTCACTGTCAAATGTAAAACATTAATTCACCAACAAAAAATTTTTAAAAGAGAGAGAGAAAATAAGAAAAGAGACTTATAACTCTGAGGAACATTGATGCAAAGATCCTCAAAAAAATCTTGGCAAATCAAATCCAATAACATATTAAGAGAGTAATCCTCCAAGACCAAGTGGGATTCATCCCTGGGAAGCAGAGATGATTTAACATTTGTAAATCAGTCAGTGTAATGTACCACATCAACAACAACAAATATATATATATATGTATATATATATATATATATATATATATATACCACATAGTCATATCAATTGATGCAAAAAAAAAAAACTTGACAAGATCAACATCTATTTATGATAAAGACTTAAGAAACTGAGATCTTATCCAAAGGAAACAGAAACACCTATACAAAGACCTGTATACACACCTATGTTCATAGAAGCACAACTTATAATAGCTCAATTTCAAAAACAACCTAGGTACTCAGCAACAGATGAGTGGCTAAGAAAGTTATGGTACTTACACACAATGGAATACTACTCAGCTGTTAAAATTATAGCATCATAATTTTTGCCAAGTCTTGAACATATCTTGAAGAAATCATATTAAGTGAGATAAGCCAAAAAAAATAAGGATGAATTCCAGAGGATGTAACTTATAAATGGAACATAAGAAATATGGACAGAAAGGGAAAACACAAACTGAAATTTGGACTAGGTGTGGTGTATTGTACCAAAGCAAAGGACTCTAAGGAGCAGAGAAGGGGGGGGGGGGGTCTTGGGGAGGCTTGCAGTCCTCATGCATGATGGTGGGAAAGGACTTAAGCTGAGGGTGAGAATGTTGTGCAGACACCAGATGAGAAATTTTACCTATGTGTCAACAGCTATAAGGTAACTCGTTAACCCTCCCCAATAAAATGTAAAAGAAGAAGGAGGAGAACTTTCATGTATTAACTTGTTGGTGTAATGTATAAATATCTTCTTTCTTCTATTTCTTTCCAGTTCTCAAAGTGACTTCTCTGTATGTTGACTTCCAACTAAACACTACATTTCCTCATAGTAGCTTTTATAGTCTGTACACCATGCCATCAAAAATATGCCTTAAGAACAGTATTTTAAAATGAGTCTTCCAAGGGACCAGGTAGTATCATACCTGGTTGAGCACACACATTACCATGGGCAAAGACCAACCTTCAAGCCCTCAACCTGTCTGCAGAAGGGAAGTTTCACAAGCAATGCCTTTTTCTCTCCCTCCCTCTCTCACACTCCTCTTGATTTCTTTCTGTCCTATCAAATTAAATATAATAAAGACTTAGAAAAATTAAATATAAAAATAGAAATAAACAAGTGAATTAGTATTCCAACACTAAAATAGAAATGGCAAGAATGGGAAACTTTTTTTTTCTTAAAGGAAATGTTTTGATTAGTATTCACCATTTGAATATGGTGTTTATCATGTAGTTGTGAAGTCTTTATTATGTTGAAACATATTTCTTATATACCACTTTGAGAGGCTTTATCATAAATTTATTTTGTAAATTTTTTTCATATTTATGGAGATAATCATGCATATTTACATTTGATACTTAATCTTACATAATGAACTACCTTTATATGCCAGTGATAAATTCCACTTTATCATAGTGTGTGATCCTTTTAACGTTTAAATGTATTCATAATTCACTTTGCCACTATTTTGCTATGGAGTTTTGCATTGATGTTTACCAGAAACTGGCATGTGCTTTCATTCTTTTCTAGTATAATTTCTATTTCTGCATTTGAATTTGTTCATTTGAGTATGGGTTTCTACACACTAGGAAAAATAATATGAAAATGTACATTGCAGCTATAAATATGCATATTTTTAAACTTAGCAATATGACTTTTGGGATTCTGTCCAACTGTAATTAAAAAGCACTTATATTTAAGATAAAAGAATGTGTTGCAGCACTCCCTGTCACAGTCAAAAATAAAAATAGGCTTAAAAAAAAAAAAAGACACAGTCACATGGAAAAGAATGAAACTAGGCTACTATCAAATACCACATACAAAAGTTAATTCAAAATGCTCTAAAGATTTGGATATAAGACCTGAAACCACAAAATACAGATAATAAAATTGGAGTCAATTTACTCACTTCTGGACATTAACCTTATAGATGTGTTTGGAACTCTACTCCAATAGCAAGGAAAATAAAAGAATAATAAACAAATCATGTCATCAAACTAAAAAGCATCCACATAATGAAAGAAGCTGTCATAAAAAAATGAAACTAAATTATACTGGGGATGGTGAGGAAAAGAGTTGAGTAGGCACTCAGGACCCAATTCACAATGGTGGAAGAGTACCAGAGTTAGAGTAGGTTAGTGTATAGATATTTATCACAGAAGGGTGTGAGAAATTGTACCTGACTAACAACTGTCTTGTAGATCATATTTCCCTAATAAAACATTTAAAAAAGAAAGTCTACTAAATGGAAAAAGATCTTTGCACATCAGCCCAAATTAATACATAAAACTCAATAATAATAAAAATAAGAAGATTAGATAATGGGCAGAGGATCTTAAAAGGCACTTATCCAAAGAAGACATTCAGGTGGTCAATGGGTGCATTAAAATATTTACATCATCTCTTCTTATGAGAGAAATAAAATCTAAACAACCAGAAAACATCACCTCACACCTGTGAGAATGGCTATTATCCAAAAGCAACAAGTATTGGAGAGAACATGAAGAAATGAGAATCTTCCTGAATGTAAGAATGTAATTGGTACTGTCATTATGAAATACAAGGAAATTCCTAAAGAAAAAAAAAAGTAAAAATAATAATTCCATATGATCCAGTTATACCATTTCTGAGTATTTATTTGCTTTGTTTTTGTTTCTACCACAGCACTACTTAGCTCTTAACTCTGGCTTTGGTGGTGCATGAGATTGAACCTTCAGAGCCTCAGGCATGAGAGTGGTGCATGAGATTGAACCTTCAGAGCCTCAGGCATGAGAGTCTCTTTGCATAACTACTATGCTATTGAACATTTACATGTTTTGTGTTGTCTAAGGTTGGGAAGTTCTCATCTATTATGTCCTGTAGAATGCTTTCTTCCCCTCCTTCTCTTTTTTCCTCTGGCAAGCCAATAATATTAAGATTCAAATTTGGAGGGCTATGGAGAGACCATAATGATTATGCAAAAGACTGCATGCTTGAGGCTCGGAGGTCCCAGGTTCAATCCCTAGCACCATCATAAGCCAGAGTTAGGCAGTGCTCTGGTCTTTCTCTCTGCATCTCTCTCATTAAAATAAAATAAAATAAAATAAAATAAAATAAAATAAAATAAAATAAATATTAAAAGAAAATATTAAGATTTGGCTTATGTTCACATAATTTGTTAAGAGCAGAACTGGAATTTTTCAAATGCTATGTAAATCAAGAAAGGAGGAGAATTTTAGTACATTTTACTTGTTCTGAGTGTCCAGATTACCAATTCTGAGCATTAGGCTAAGCTATAACTCTACCACTGGCAACTTCCCTAAAAGGAAAAATTCAACAACACAGTGCAACAAATGAGAAATTTATTACATATAAACAGGAAGGTAAATAATAATATTCACAGAAAAAAAATAGGAATCCTTAGTCAATCCTCCAAGTCCCCTTCTCAGCCCTCCACAGACTTTTCTCTCTGTTTTCCCATCTGAGCCCTTCTTCCTAAGTTGCACCTGACTCCCCTAGCCTCTTCGCTGAAAACTGTATTTCTATTCCACTATTCATGCAAATTGGTATCTCTCCACTACAGAGCCTCTTGATAGAGAAACTGAATCTCTGCCTCCAATGCATTTGCTGAAGTCACTTTGAACATATGGGCACCTTTACCACACGAGCTTTTGGGAAGAAAAGGAAACTTCCTTTATAATGTTTCTTTCATTCCATATTCTCTAAGAAAAATTTTACAAGAAATATTGCAACCTTAAGCAAGACAGAAGAATAGAGAGACGTGAATGTGAAGAGGATATCACAATTACTGAAAATCATTCCACTCTCCTAGACCACAGTAAGGCCATAAAAATAAAACAAAACATCTCAAAATCCCGTGAGAGACAGAGAAGTTAAAATTGCCACAAAGGGACTGTTAAAGTTAGTTCATTATTTCACTTTACTATTAAAATATTTCAGTCAGTATTTCAGTTTTTCCCACCTGATTACTTCAAGCAGCTTTTATAGAAAAAATTATTAAATGCAAGACAATCTAATGTGTGAATACAACAACAAATACATGAACGTTATATTCCACAGTTCAGTAATAACTCAGGCTCACTAAAAATAATTCTAAAATGAATACAGAGAGTAGAAAGCACTTGATAAATATTAGCTATTAATATTAGCGTTATTATTATTATGAGCCTTCATGTTCCAGATTTAATACTTCAGTACTGCTTGATATGCAAGGTTATAAACTAATAATACATAAGTACTATAATCACTCCTACAATGAAAAGTAAAATACTTCTGAGAATTTTAGAGGCACACCATAAACACTAGATAAATAAATGCTCGCAAACCGGATATGCATTCTGTAGACAAGAAACTGAAATTTTTCTTTGTCTCAAGTTGTGGAATAATTTTAAATTAATAAAAATTCAGTGTGGCATGTATGATTTATAGCTGTCACTGAACCCTTTGAGTCGTTCCATCACATTGTGCCACTATAAATTCTTTAGGGAACTTGTTTTTCAGTATACCACAGAGATACCACCAAATTATTTTCAATAGTATGACATTCCTCAAGGGCTATGAATTCCTCTTGGAAATCTTTATTGTCCAGTCAGGTAATGTTGGTTTACAAGACTGCTTTAAGGGTAAAAATTTCAGACTTCTTCAAAATGTAAATTAAAACACACACACACAAATGCACACACACCACTGAAGAAATACTTTTTGAAACTCTATCTGCTTTAGATGCTTAAATTGCTCTCCCAATTCCTTGTAAATACAATAGCATTGATGGTTTCCAAAACTATGGATTGTAAATGATTAATGGGTTTTCCAGTCAGTAGTTTATAACTAGAATTCATTTTTCCCTTTTGTTGGAGTTAATGGATTATAGGATAGTTGTTGACACGTAGGTACAATTTCGCATCTCACTGTGAAAGGTGTCTGAAAAACACTCTCACCCTAACTTAAGTCCTTTTCTACCATTATACCATGGTGCAGAATTCAACTTTTAATAAAGGGTTAGAAAGTTCAGTGTTAGAGCACAGAACTTGCATGCATATAAGGTCCCAGTTTCAATCTCTAATACTGCATATGCCAGAACTGAGCAGTACCCAAGTATATCTCTCTCTGTCTCTCTCATAGTAAAAAAAAAATTACTTTAGGGGGTTGGGAAGTGGCACACCCAGTTAAGCGCACATATTACCAAGCACAAGAACCTGGGTTTAAGCCCCTGCTCCCCACCTGCAGAGGGCATGCTTCCTGAATAGTGAGGCAGGTCTGCAGGTGTCTATCTCTCTTCTCTATCTTCCCTCTCCTCCCAATTTTCTCTCTGTCCTATCAAATAAAATAAAAAATATATATTTTTAAAAAAACGTGGGGGCGCATCTGATTGAGCGCACACATTACAATATGCAAGGACCCGGGTTTGAACCCCGGCTGACCACCCGCAGGGGGAAAGCTTTGCAAATGGTGAAGCAGTGCTGCAGGTATCTCTCTGTCTCTCTGCCTCTCTGCCTCCCCCTTCTTCTCCATTTCTGGATGTCTCTATCCAAAAAATAAATAATAATTTTTTTAAAAGTGCAACTCTCCAAATGGAGGCTAGGTCAACCTCCTTTGCCACTCAAGGAAGATAGGTCCTGAAATGAGTGCAGCCTAGAAAGCTCCATGGAATGTGAGCTCAGACTGACAAGGATCCAAAGGTAATACAGGTTCCTGTGCTAAATATGAATAGACATGGGCCTTACGTCAGATTGATAGGGTTTACAGTTAATGGTATTTATATACTTCCCATATTTGGGAGCTACTCTCTGAGCCAGCTTTCTGACTCTATTCCCAACTGACAATCCTCCCAGACAATACCTTTAGCACACCTGCATGTTAGCTGTTGGGCTCAGGCAAAAATGTCTGTATATCGCCTAACCAGGCCAAATTATTTTTTAAATATTTTATTTATGTATCATTTTTTGGATAGAGACAGAAATCAAGGGAAGAGGAACATAGAGAAGGGGAGAGAGAGAGAGAGAGAGAGAGACCTGCAGCACTGCTTCACCGCCTATAAAGCTTTCCCCTTGCAGGTTGGGGGAGATGGGCTTAAACCCAGGTCCTTGCACTTTGTAACATGTGAACTCAACCAGGTACACCACCACTCAGCCCCTTCTGTTTAGCTTGTAAGATGAGATGAGCTCGGATGTGTTCAGGGCAGTGTGGCTATGGACTCAATAGCACAAGTTTATGTATGTATAGTTAATGGCGATAGTGAAAATTACTTGTGGCCAAAAACATTTAAGGGAATAAATAAATAAATATATTTTTTTTATTTTTTTTAAAAAACACTATTGTATCAGTTTTATTTTATTTTTTAAAGGTTTTATGTATTCATGTTAATGAGAAAAAGATACAGAGTAAGACCAGAACACTGCTCAGCTCTCACCTATGGTGGTGCTAGGGATTGAACCTGTGACCTCAGAGCGCCAGTCAGGAATACCTTTTGCATAACCATTATGCTAACCCCCAGCCCTGTACGAGTTTTTTCTGTTTTTTACTAGTTATTTACAAGATTATAAGACAATAGAGATATAATTTGGAGCTGGGCAGTGGCACACCCCATTAAGCACACATATGACCATGTACAAGGACCCAGGTTTGAGCCCCCACTCCCACCTGCAGGAGAATTGCTTCATGAGCAGTGAAGCAGGTCTGCAAGTGTCTATCCTTCCTCTCTACCTCCTCTCCCCTCTCAATTTCTCTCTATCGGTAAGCAGCTACACATTGGTAGCTCTCTGTCTCTATCCAATAAATAAATAAACATCATAATAAAAAATAATCTTGAGCGGGGTAGATAGTATAATGGGGGGGGTGGAGCCAAGATGGCCACTCAGAGACAACGCACAGCCTGAGCTCTGCAAATTCGGCTACCAGGTTCCAGATGCTACCATGATATCAACCTTCCCTGGGCAGATGACCCCACCAATATGTCCTGGAGCTCCGATCCCCAGAACCCTACCCTAATAGGGAAAGAGAGACAGGCTGGGAGAATGGATGACCTGTTAGCGCCAATCTTCAGCCGGAAGCAATTACAAAAGCCAGACCTTCCACCTACTGCACCCCATAAGGACCCTGGGTCCATACTCCCAGAGGGTTATAGAATGGCAAATGCTAGAAGAAGAAGAATAGAATAGGAAAGTAATCAGGGGAGAGAATGGGATACAGAGTTCTGGTGGTGTGAAATTGTACCCCTCTTATTTTATGGTCTTGTCAGTGTTTCCAATTTATAAATAAATATAGTATAATGGTTATGCAAAGAGACTTTGATGCCTGAGGCTTCAAAGTCCCAGGTTCAATCCTCCACACCATCATAAGCCAGAGCTAATCAGTTTTCCAGTAAAAAACAATAATAGTAATCTATGGAACTATCCATTCTCACTTTTTTATTGGGCTGTTCTTTTTCTTTTTGTTGAGCCGAATGAATTCTTTATAGAATTCTGCAAATATCTCCTCCCAACTGCTGGATTGCCTGTTTATCCTTGTGAATTTTTCTTTTGATGTATAGAAGCTTTTTAATTTGATAGAGTCTCACGTATTTATCTTATTTTAGCTTCTTTGCCCATGGAATTTGGTCTCCAAATACATTTTTGATGTTAAGGTCATGATGTGTTTCACTGATAGATTCTATGTATTTTATGGCTTCAGGTCTAATATCCAAATCTTTGATATATTTGAGTGAATTTTGATCGCACATGATGGTCTAGTTTCATTTTTCTACAAGTGGCTGTCCAATTCTACCAGCACCATTTGTTAAGGAGACTTTCTTTTCCCCACTGGACATTTTTGGCCCCTTTGTCATGTTAAGTGCCTATATATATGTTTGGGTTTAGTTCTGGTCTCTTTATCCTGTTCCATTGATCTCTGTCCATTTTTGTTCCATTACTACACTGTTTTAATTACTACTGCTTTGCACTATAAACTGAAGTAAGAAATTTTGATGCTTCCTTTTTTCTTCTTTTTCCTCAGAAGTGCATTGGCTACTCATGACTTTTTTATGGTTCCATAATTTGTTCAATTTCTATGAAATATGTCCTGAAGGTATTGACAGGGATTATACTGAATCTTAGATTGCTTTTATCAGGACAGACATTTTAATGATATTTAATGAACAAGGAATGTTCTTCCCTATATTTGTTCTTCCCTATATTTCTCTTAACAGTGTCCTATGGTTTTCACCTAACCCTTGTTAGATTTATTCACAGGTATTTTAACTTTTGGGGGTTCAATTATAAATAAGATTACTTCCTTCCATTTTCTTTTCTCTGACTTATCATTTATGTGTAGAAATGTCACAGATTAGTATTAATTTTTATTCCGTTATTTTGCTGAATTTGATAATTTCTAGTACTATTTTGGTTGAGTTTGTATGATCCTGTATTTAGAATTTCATGTCATCTACAAATGACGATAATATAGCTTCCTCCTTTCTAATATGAACTCCCTTGATAACTTTTTCTTGCCTGATTCCACTCCAGCCCAATAAGTTTTATTTTTGAGAATTCTTGAAGGAGCAGCACTAGTTCTCACAACCACCAATGAGTAGCTGTTTACTACTGAATTCTGATTGTTTAAGTACCATGATTCATATCTTAATTTATAACACAGATAATTATCATACAACCCAGAACTGACCACACCCTCCCAAACTCAATTTACCCCTAAGAACAAATAATGTTAAAAATTGGTCAGACTGAAGGACATTTTGACTACAGTTCATGATCATACTGTGAAAATAGGAAATTACAACTTGAATTTAGAGAGAAGCTGTTTCTTGTGGTATTCTTCCTTCAATGTGGAAAGAAAATAATGTTTTCCTCTGGAGAATAGCATAGTGAAATGAGTAAGAAGCCATATATATAAACTAAGTTACCTAAAGTTTAATTTTATTCTGGCTGCAGTGGAATACCCTTAAATATTGATGGTTTAAAGCAGGAGAGTAATGCAATATAAGAATATATCTTCAGGAAATTATCTCTGATTGCTAGTTAGAAACTAAGTTGTAGGCAAGGAATACTGTATTTAGGAGACCAGTGCCATGATCCAAGTGACAGATGATACTGGTACAGACTAGACTTATTACAGAAGGTGGTAAAAAGTCACATTTTAAATATATTTTGAAGGTTTATATGCCTGACCTTACTATTAATAATAATGAGGGGCCGAGTGGTGGCAGGTCTGGTGAGCGCACATTTCAATGTCAAGGACCTAGGTTCAAGCCCCCAGCCTCCACCTGTATAAGAAAAGCTTGGGGGTCGGGCGGTGGCGCAGTGGGTTAAGCGCATGTGGCGCAAAGCGCAGGGACCGGCGTTAAGGATCCCGGTTCAAGCCCCCGGCTCCCCACCTGCAGGGGAATCGCTTCACAGGCGGTGAAGCAGGTCTGCAGGTGTCTATCTTTCTCTCCCCTTCTCTGTCTTCCCCTCCTCTCTCCATTTCTCTCTGTCCTATCCAACAACGAATTGCGTCAACAAGGGCAATAATAATAACCACAACGAAGCTACAACAAGGGCAACAAAAGGGGGGAAAAATGGCCTCCAGGAGCGGTGGATTCATGGTGCAGGCACCGAGCCCAGCAATAACCTGGAGGAGGAAAAGAATAAAAAAAAAAGAAAAAAGAAAAAAAAGAAAAGCTTAATAAGTGGTAAAGAGGTTCCTTCCCCTCTATATCTCCCCCTCCCTCCCTCTCAACTTATCTCTGTCCCTATCCAATAAATAAATAAAAATTACAATGAAAATAATAATAAAGGAGAATTCATAATTGAAGAAAAGCAACAGGTGATGACAATTTGGCAATGGATGTGGTTACTGTAAAGACACACACACAGACACATATGGGTGTGAATCTATATCATGAAATCTTATATTGTGCAAACCAATGTTAAATCAGTAAGAAAGAAATGTCAGTTTGGAGGAGAGGTTTGCAATAGCTCAGTGAAGCATATTAAATCCAGCAAACCTCAGTGGAGACTCACTAAGCCAAAGGTGGGACTATATGAGATAAACTAAAAAGAAAGAGAAAGAGAGAGAAAGAGAAGGAAAAAGAGGGAAGAGAGGGTACATGGACATTGAGGACAGAGACTACATGTCCTCCTATTTTCAGATAGGATGGGTAAGAACCAGAAAGCAATCACAAGCACTAGGTAAGGTAAAAAGAACACTGTCACATGCGTCTGATATTAAAAATAAAAATCATTCATAATAGGATTTTAATAGAGCAGGTAAAGGCAGCTATGCTGAACCTTGAACAGATTCATTATAATGAAGATTCAAAATTTATTACATTTTCTGTTAAGATTTTAATAACTGTTAAAATATGATTTTGCTGTGTTTGGGTCTAGAAAACTTGACAATATCAAGATAATCAATATTCAACAGCATTAATTACATCAAATTTTCACTTGCAAGTTTCTTCTCTGAATTGTTCTGTTTGTGAGGATTAATATTTCATTATTTTTAGTCATTCTTAGAAATCTTCCAAAACTGAAAGTGTTTAAAAAATAAAGTCCAGCGGGAGTCAGGCTGTAGTGCAGTGGGTTAAGCGCAGGTGGCGCAAAGCACAAGGACCGGCATAAGGATCCCGGTTCGAACCCCGGCTCCCCACCTGCAGGGGAGTCGCTTCACAGGCGGTGAAGCAGGTCTGCAGGTGTCTATCTTTCTCTCCTCCTCTCTGTCTTCCCCTCCTCTCTCCATTTCTCTCTGTCCTATCCAACAATGACGACAACAACAATAATAACTACAACAATAAAACAACAAGGGCAATAAAAGGGAATAAATAAATAAAATAAAATAAATTTAAAAATAAATAAATAAAGTCCATTCTACTTGAGTTATTATATGAGTCTATTAAACTCTTTTATAAATCTAAATTATGTGATCTTGCACTTCCTATATCGTAAGACATTATGCAAATTCATAACCCTAGAATTTATCTCATCATTATTAATCAGTTATTCCCATGTAGGCTAACAAACAAAAACTACAAATATGGAATAACATTAAACTCACCTGAAAGGATAATGCAACAGTGAAATAAATCATCATTTCAATTTCAATTTTCTTGTTATCCACAGTATTACATCATATTTCAAAAATTGTTTCAAAATATTAGATATAAATATTATCACTGTAACCAGTTTTATCTTTTCATTGAACACAATAAATAATTCAGCTTTTTCCTACCCATAATGGTAAAAAAAAGATATTCATAATTATTAGAATCACAGTAAGATGAATACAAAGAGACAGAGCAATGTGAATTCTAATGATTATGAAATTGATCATGTCAGAAAAATATCAGATTATTGTAACAGCAAGAAAGGGTTAAAAAAATTTCTGTGTGACCATGACTACATGCTCAGACTGATAGGGCCTTGGAAGTTAAACAGGTTCCTGTGCCAAATTCAGACACCCTGGGTCAGATTGATGTGGTAAACAGTTAACTGTATATATAGAGTTTCTTCAAGTTTGGGAGCTACTCTCTGCCCTAATCCAGCTTTCTAGTTTTATTCTCAACTCTGACTACATCTCCTCAAACAATCCATCTTAGCTATCAAGCTCAGGTGAAAATTACTAAAGTTATATCCCCCTAGGAACACACCCAAAATAGACTTCCTAGCTTCTTACTACCCTAAAATCCCTATTCTCACCTATTCAAATCCTATTCTATTTCCCATTTATTAAACATTTTGTCCTGCCTCATAACTTACTGCCTGCAGACACCAACTTGCAGATGCTACTATGATTCCATTATGCACTCCCTGCTCCTGACCAATATTTTCCAGAACCTCACCTCTCCAGAGACCTACCTTACTAAGGAAACATAGAAACAGGCCGAGGGTTTGGCTTGACCTTTTAATGCCCAGCAGAGAACAATTACAGAAGCTAGTACTTGTACCTCCTGCACCCCATAGTACCAGAGGGGGAGAAACGCTGGGGAAGATGACTAGAGAGCTCTGAAACCCAATTCCATCAGGACTCAGAAAGATCCAGGTTCCAGCCCCCGACTCCCCACCTGCAGGGGAGTTGCTTCACAGGTGGTGAAGTTGGTCTGCAGGTATCTGTATTTTTCTCCCCTTCTCTCTCTGTCTTCCACTCCTCTCTCCTTTTCTCTCTGTCCAATCTAACAACAATGACATCAATAACAATGATAATAATAACCACAACAATGGTAAAAACAACCAGGGTAACAAAAGGGGAAAAAAATGGCCTCCAGGAGCAGTGGATTGATTCCTGGTGCAGGCACCGAGCCCCCGCAATTACCCTGGAGGAATAAAAATAAATAAATAAATAAAAAAGGAAAGACATTTAGAAGTAGAAATACTGAGGGTGTGACTTAAAATAGAAGAGAAGGCAGGACCATGGAAAAAATGGGCAAATGTATATATAGATAGGTAGAGAAATAATAGTCACCCAGTATCTGTGACTTTGGAAGTACCACTGCAGTTTCCAATGGAGGGAATATGGACACAGAACTCTAGTGGTGGAAATACTGTGGACCTCTTTAGTTTTATAATTTTGTAAATTACTTTAAAAAAAAACTTTTCTGAAGACCCCACCTTCAAACCCAAAAGTCAGCACCTAAGCCTGGTGTGCCATCTCCACCTAAAAAACCTTGAAGCTCACCTGATGCAACCCTGCCTTCCAGAACAGAGGCTGCAAACTGGAAGTTTTAAAAGGAGCAAAGGACAGTATGTGGTGAGAGATGATTTGAAAGATAAAAGTGTCCTTTCCCCTATAATGTACTATTACTTAATAAACCACTTCCCCTGGCACAGATAATATTAAGAACCTTTATTCCCGGCAGGCAGATGAACCAAATAACTGTTTTCTTAGCTCTGTTTCACTATGAGCCTTCAGATAATGGCACTGTATATCATTGTCTCAAACTTGGAATGAAGTTTTTTAAACAGACTTTTAGAGACACAAAGAAATTATAGAGAAATTGCACCTACAAAACCACAGAAACCTTTATAAAGATCTCAGTTCATTATCCTATCATCAGTTACAGACGAATACAATATTGGTGCTGAAGAAAAAAAACAAAGATTTACTCATTAAATCCCAAGTATGACCACGGTACCATGTGGAGGAGAAGGAATCAATCATGCCCAAAGCCACTCTTACATGCCTTTCTCCCACCTACCCCCACCCCCAACTGTCCCCAGATCCTGCCAGGGTAGGCAGCCCAAGCCTCTGCTATTCCTGTGCAGACTTCGGTTTAGATTGGCTTTGTAAATGTCCCATTTCCTGCACTACAAGAGGTTTGGTTACAGTCTTTTTCCTAACAATTTCTTCTTTTTTTGCTCTGTTACAACCTTTTTCTAGGTCATGACATCCCCATATCTACAATATGCATTGCAGGTCATATGGAGTCTGCTTTTATCACAAGGGTTTCTTCACTGCATCTGACTTTTGGCACATCTCCATTCACCAATAGAAGTAATAAATCACCATGGTCCGGGAGGTGCACAGTGGAGAAAGCACTGGACTCTCAAAATGAGGTACTGAATTTGATTCCTGCAGCGCATATACCAGAGTGATACCTAGTTTTCTCTCTCTCCTCCTGTCTTTCTCATTAATAAATAAATAAAATCTTTTTAAAAGAGGGGGGCGGGCAGTCGGGCGGTAGCGCATACGGTTAAGGCAAGTGGTGGGAAGTGCAAAGACCCGCGGAAGGATCCCGGTTTGAGCCCCCGCTCCCCACGTGTAGGAGAGTCACTTCACAGGCAGTGAAATAGTGAAGTAGGTCTGTAGGTGTCTTTCTCTCCCCCTCTCTGTCTTCCTCTCCTCTCTCCATTTCTCTGTCCTATCTAACAACGACGACATCAGTAACAACAACAGTAATAACCACAACAGTAATAAAAGGGGGGGCAACAAAAGGGAAAAGAAAAGAAAAGAAAAGAAAAGAAAGAAGAAAGATAGATAAGAGAGCAGGGCGGAGCCAAGATGGCAGCATGACAACATCTCCTGACTTTCTCTCTGCAAAGCAGCTGCTTGAAACTGAGAAATTCGGAATGAGGACAAGATTTCCAGACCAGTGGTAAAGTAAGTGTACAAGAGAAGTCGGAGTGGAGCCAAGGAAGAGAGCGGCAGATCACATACTGTCTGGAACAGAAAACAAAAGGACAAAGCACACTGAGCTGAGTTTCTGTGAGTTAAAATTGGTGTTCTGTAAGGCCCCCCACCTCAAACCCTTAACTCCAAAGGGATAAGGAAACCAGCCACTGACAAAGAGGCTCCTGTGGAGACAACCTCATTCTCAAGATTCCAGGCTCAGCAGGGGGCATCAGAAGGAGCTGTCTTTTTTTTTTCCTCCTACTTCTCTCCTCAATAGGGCTGGAACTCTTTCTGACTGGTCAACTTCCTTGACCAAATTTGCCTCTTCTGGGGACCTGAAAACATTCTGCCCTAGCTTTTTTTTTTTTAGCTTATGTTGTTTTTTTATAATTGTTTTTGCTTTGATTAGGAAGGCGGGGAAGTTTAGGATAGACAATTAGGAATAATTCAAACTGCAGACTGATCTTTAGGTGTCCTTTTTTAAATTTCGTTTGTCTTGGTTTTTTACCTTTGTTTTAGTTTGTCTTTGTTTTTGTTTTTTTGGTTGTTGTTTTTTTTTTTGTCAGTTCGATTTTTTTTTCCATTGCTATTATTCCCTTCTCATTCCTCTGACCAAAATAATCATCAACTGTTGATGCATTCCATTTACTGGTTGTACTCTTTATTGTGGTAGTAATTTTTTTTTCTCTTTTCTTTACTCTCTCTTTTCCTCTAATTTTTTTTCCTTCCTTCTCTCTGATTTAAAAAATCTTAGCCTTTGCTCCTGTATTTGTTGTATTCACTTGTGCATATCTGTGACCTATCTTGTGCAAGAAGGCTGATATAAGGTTTTTTTTTCTTTATCTCTAGCTCTCTCTCCTGATTTATTTTCTTTCCCTTCCCAAAATCGCTTAAATTTATGTTTGACAGTAGATTTCTGTAATTTTC
This sequence comes from Erinaceus europaeus, assembly GCF_950295315.1. Lineage (NCBI taxonomy): Eukaryota > Metazoa > Chordata > Mammalia > Eulipotyphla > Erinaceidae > Erinaceus > Erinaceus europaeus. The sequence goes on from NC_080163.1 coordinate 131,606,563, forward strand.
TGTTCTTGCATTGCATTTTCTCAGCTACTGTTGTTGTTTTGTTTGTGATTCTGGTTTGTTTTGTTTTTGGTGGGCAGAGTTTTTGTAGCTTAAAGGCTTTGGTTGAAATGCATTAATCATCGCTTTTGTTATTATATTTGCTGAGGTTTCTGACCTCATCTGTAAGAGACCAATAAAAAAATATAGTCAAATCAAAAGCAACTAAATCAACTATGGCAATGAGTCAGGACAGAAGCCCAGAAAAAATTCTAAGTAAGCCAGAAGCAACTATAAATAAGGACTATATCCAAACAATAATTGACCTATTAATCACAGAAACGAGGACACCTATTGAGGAAAAGGCTATCAGAAATAAGGAAACAACAGATGAGACCTATAAGGAAAATACTAGCTTGTGGTTTGGGAAGTGGCGCAGTGGCTATGGCACTAGACTCTCATGTATGAGGTCCTAAGTTTGATTCCTGGCAGCATATGTACCAGAGTGATGGCTGCTTCTTTCTCTCCTATCTTTCTCATGAATAAATAAATAAATTCTTAAAAAAAGAAAAACTAGCTAAGTTGAGGTAATTAAAGAACTGAAAGTTGAAATAGCTGAGTTAAAAAGACTACTAGTAGAACAAGCTAATACTGTAATTGAGCAAGTTAAAAAAATAGTTGAACTGAAGAAGGAAGCTAAGGGTAAGGAAAGCAGATTAACAGAAGCAGAAAACTAGACAGAGGATGAGCTAGAGAAAACTAAGAAGGAGGTAAAAGGGCTAAAAAAAAAAAGGGGGAGATTGAGAGACACTGAAAACAACAGAGACATATGGGATGATCACAAAAGAAGTAACACTCACAAACTTTCTAATGCACATAGACTGAGTCTTTGAAATGTTGACTCTTAAAAGCTTAGACCAGGGAGAACAAAAGCAACCAGTGGTGTTACTTTATAAGACACAGCTATATACAAATAATGTCAAATGACATAAATTATGGTGATGTTGTGTATGATACAGCAAATCCTAACAATGGGATATTCAAAGTTAACCTAATTGCCAAATAATTTGATTACAACAATAGCTACCTATTGCAGGAACTTCCCGCTTCCTCTATAGAGCTCCTATTTCCCCCAGTCCTGGAACCTCTAGGGTGGGGCACACTTGCCTGCATAGTTCTCAAAATTCATACCAAATGATATTGCTTCTGCTGATCCCAACCTAATCAACACAACGAGTACCACTTCAGGATGCTTCACTTCAGACTGTGTCCAGAGCCCTCAGGCATGGAATGTCAACCTTTCAGCCTCATTACTCGGGTGAGACCCTTCCTTCCATAGGATTCTCTATTCCATTCCAGGAGGTTCACTTCCTAACAAAGTCCCAAAATCTAGATATAGACTAGGTCCCATGAGATAGGGCATATGTTCACATGTATCCATAAATTAGGACAACATATATACCTGAAAGCAAAAGTGCACAATAGTCTGCAGTGAGTCAGTATATGCAGCAAGCAAGTAGAAAAACCTGAAAAGACACCAAAAAGTTCATAATGAAATAGTGTCTACTTGGACTTAGATACCCTTCTCACCTGCTTCCTATTATACTTCCCTTAGTCATCACTCCACAGCTAATATTATCAAAGTAAGGACTGCAAAAGCTGGATAAGGGCAAGAGACTGGCATACTTTAACGATGACTAAGTCACCATCAGGCCGGGATATCCCATCAGCTGGGGCCCTAGTCAAGGAGTCCTGAAGTTCCCAAACAGTCATGATGGGCCTAGACCTCAAATAGATCCCTCTCTATATTGTTACTGGTCATCTCTATCAGGAACAACACAATAGACCCCTTAATAGGTCCCCATAGGACCTTGCCCTCAATGTGGATCAACAACAACAGAGAATGTTCCATCCTCCAAAAGAAGGCTGGACAACATACTCTATGTCCCACCTGAGGAAGATGGGTCCTAAAATTGGGGCACCACAGTAAAAATCTCTGGGTAGAGGATGAAGGTAGATGTTCAGTTTTGTTGTTTTCGATGGGTTATGTTGTTTTCGCCAGGCTGGCTTCACAGGCAGGTAACAGACGACCAGGGACTCATAGTTGAGCTGTAGGCAGTATCTCTTTATTCATGCAGGACGCAGCACAATCTAAGCCGAGCTGAGCTAAACTAAAGGTAAAGTACTCTAAAACTCACAATGCTGTCTTTATATATACTTGCCAAGTAGGGTGGGAACAGGGTGTGACATAGAGAGGGTGGAGAGAAAAGTGACTGGTGACAATCAGAGTGTGACAAGGAGAGGATCAGGGTGTGACAAGGAGGGGGGGTGGAGCAAAAACATATGAAACTGGGGATTGAACCAATGCCCTGGAGGGAGGTGCTTGTTAACAGCGGTTATGTAAATAGAATGAAGTGGTTATGTAAATAGAATAGTGTTAAGCAGGGGGGATTTAAACCAAATGAAACAGAAGGGGTCTCATGCATACCAACACAGTTTCACTTTGGGAGTGGGAGGGGACACAGACCTTTGGTGGTGGAACTGGACCATATGTCTCAAACTTTTTGATGCATAGAACATAGCTCTAAGTATATGTTCCTTCAATCTAAGCACTTAAAACTTCAAAGTGGTAATCAGATTGAATTTTAACAGTGGGATCAAATTGTTAATACATTTCTAATAATGACTTGTTCTTTGAAATATTAAATCTTCTAAAAGCTTATACCAGGGAGAACAGAAGTAGCTGGTGGCATTATTTTATCTGATACAGCTATATGTAAATAGCATAAAAGGACATAAATTATGGTGAGGTCTTGTATGATACAGAAAATGATAACAAAGGGACAGTTGCCAAATAATTTGATTATAGCAGTAACTATCTGTTGCCTTCTTAAACCCTTGGACAGCAGGAACCTTCCCCTTTCTCTATAAAGCCCACATTTCTCCCAGGCCTGGAAACTCCAGGGTAGTGCTCACTTTCCTGCATGCTTCTCTCAATTTATACCAACTGATACTGCATCTACTGATCCCAACCTAATCAATGCAACCAATACCACCTCAGTATGTTACACTTTAGGCTATGTTCAGAGACGTCAGGTGTGGAATGTGAACCCTTCAGCTTCATTACCCTGGTGAGAACTTTCCTAGCTCATAGGACTCCTTAATTCCATTTTGGGTGGCACAATTCTGAACAAAACCTCAAAACCATTCTGGCTGTCTCCATCCAATAAATAAATAAATAAATAAATAAATAAATAAATAAATAAATATTATTTAAAAAATTTTTAAAGAATAGGGAAGCTATCAACAGAGGGGATTAGATATGGAGTTCTGGTGGTGGGAATTCTGTGGAATTGTACTCCTCCTATCCTATAGTCTTGTCAATTAGAATATACCTAAATAATAAATAAAAACTAAAAAGACAGTGAGAGAGTGAGAGAGAGAAAGAGACAGGGAGAGGGAGAGGATATCCAACTCCTATTGTAGATCAAAGAAAGAGGAAATAAAATTTTATGCTGGGCTGGGGAGGTAGCCTAATAGTTATACAAAATGGCTTTCATGCCTGAGCTCTGAGGTCCCAAGTTCAATCCCTAGCATTATCTAAACCAGAACTGAGCAGTGCTCAGTTATTTCTCTCTGTATCATTCTGTATCTCTCAAAGTAAAAATAAAATATTTTTAAAAAGTATAAATCACCTTTTCCCAAATGGTGACCTTTAGACTTCTATGATAAGTGTTACAGGTCACTGAATCCCTGTTTTTTTTAAATATTTATTTATTTATTCCCTTTTGTTGCCCTTGTTGTCTTATTATTGCAGTTATTATTGTTGTTGATGTCATTGTTGTTGGATAGGACAGAGAGAAATGGAGAGAGGAGGGGAAGACAGAGGGGGGAGAGAAAGATAGACACCTGAAGACCTGCTTCACCACTTGTGAAGTGACTCCCCTGCAGGTGGGGAGCCAGGGCTCGAACCGGGATCCTTACGCCAGTCCTTGTGCTTTGCGCCATGTGTGCTTAACCTGCTGTGCTATCACCCGACTCCCTGAATCCCTGTTTATACCACTGGCGGCTCATGTTGTCCTCTACAGAGTGACTCTGACTTCTGGCACACTCCCTTTTAACAATTCTTTTTTTTTTCTTTTATTAATGTACTTTTAAAATTTTATTTATTTTTATTTTATTGGGTAGGACTGAGAGTAATTGAGTGATGAGGGGAAGACAGAGAGGGAGAGAAACAGAGAGACACCTACAGATCTGCATCACTGCTCATGAAGCTACTCCCCTGCAGACAGGGAGCAAGGGCTCAAACCTAGGTCCTTGTGCACTTACATGTGTGCACTTAACCAGGTGCTCCACAACCTGCCCCCCTTTTTAACAATTCTTATTTTCACATAATAGTCATATATGTGTTTTGTTCTCCATGTCCCTAATGTTGGCTTCCTCATTTACTGTAAAACCTGTATGTCTCCTAGTCCTGGGACCTCTGGGGTTTTGCTTTTTCTTTCATGCTTCTCTTGATCCATACCATTTGATACTGCATCTGCTGATCTCAACCAAATCAATGCAACCAGTTCCACTTGGACATGTTTCACTTAGGACTGTGTCCAGAGATACCAGGCAAGTGATATTAGCCCTTCACCTCCAATACTTTGGTGAGACTTTTCCTAGTTCATAAGACTCCCTAGTTCTATTTCAGGTGGCACACTTCCTAACAATGTTACAGAACCTAGATATAGACCAGGGCCCATAGGATAGGGCACATGTGCACATGTATCCATAAATTAGGGGAATATATTTATATACCTTAAAGTAAAGGGTGCAACAGTCTGCTGTGACTCAGTAAGTGCAGCAAGAAAATAGAAAGACCTAAAAAAGACACCATAAAGTACTTAATCAAATGTTTTCTACTTAGACCTAGATACCCTCCTCACCTACTTCCTATTTCACTTCCCTCAATCACTCTAACTCTGTCCGATAAAGTAAGGACTACAAAAGCTGATTAGGGCAAAAGACCAGCACATGATGGACCTTTTGATCACCGCCAGTCACCCCATCATCCAGTGCCCTTGTCAGGGGATCCTGGGATTCCCACATAGATATGATGGGCCAAGACCTCTAAAAGATCCCTCTCTCAGCCATCACCAGTAATCTCCATCAGGAATAACATTACAAACCCTCTTTTAGACCTCTACAGGACCTTGCCCTCAATATAGAACAACAATGGTAGAAATTGCCCCACTCTCCAAAGGAAGGCTGGGTCAACAAACTCTGCCATTCAAGGTAGACTAGTCCTGAAATGAGTACAGCCTAGGATGTTCCTAGTTATGACCATGGAATGCGAGTTCATATTGGCAGGGATCCAGAGGTTACACAGGCTCCTATGCCAAATAGGAATAGATATGGGCCCTAGGTCAGATCAATGGGGTTTACAGTTAATGGTATTTACATTCCTTTCCCATATTTGGGAACTGTTGCTATGCTTCACACTGGTTTGGTCTCTCCCCCCCGCCCCCCGCCTCTGGGAGATTGTGGTTTGGCCCCTGCTAGTTTCCTGCGCCCCCTTCTCCCCGCCCCCTACCCCTGCGGACTTCCAGAGTCTCTGTCTACCACGAAGCTAGCCCAGCATACTAGCGCCCCGAACTCTAACAACAGGGAGCAACTCACTGCCCTGATCCAGCTTTCTAGTCCTTCTCCTGACTCTGAAACTATCTTCCCAGACAATAGTTTTAGCTCACCTGTAATAGATGTTAGCAGTTGGGCTCCAGCAAAAATTGGTAAAGTCATGGGCCCCTTAGAATATACCTAAAATAGACTCCTAACTTCTTCCAACATGAGGACTCCAAACTTAATCTGCTATATTCTTACCTTTAGATTTCTAATTATTAGACAGTTTTTCTACTTTGTATGTTAATGCTTTTCAGCCACCAAGTTGCAGATGCTACCTTGATGCCAACCTGACTTCCCTGGGCAGACAACCTCACCAATATGTCCTGGAACTCCACCTCTCCAGAGTCCTAGCCAACTAGGGAAAGCAGCCTCCTTGAGAGGCTGCTTCTGTCACGTATTTCTCCTCTTACAGAGAAATTCCTATCACCCGCCCAAGCTGGTTTCCGCCCAGGAAGATCTACCTGCGAACAAGCCCTGGCCCTCTCAACTTACATTGAAAATGGATTCCAGAAGAGTTTAAAGACGGGTGCTGTCTTTGTTGATCTCACAGCAGCCTATGACACGGTCTGGCACCGTGGTCTCCTAGTCAAGATCTCAAGATGCCTGCCTCCATGGGTGGCCAACACTATATCCTTTCTTCTCCAAAACAGAAGATTCCGGATGCATCTGGGTGACAAGTCTAGCAGATGGAGACTTGTCTCAAGTGGCCTCCCCCAGGGCTCTGTTCTGGCTCCTACGCTATTTAATATTTACATCAATGACCTCCCAGAAACTTCAAGGAAGTTCATCTACGCCGATGACATCTGCTGTGCAACTCAGGCATCCAAGTTTGACATCCTCGAGGAAACACTCACGAAAGACATGTCTCTGATATCTGATTACTGTAAAAAATGGCGACTAATCCCTAACACTGCAAAAACGGTATCATCTGTTTTCCATCTACACCATGCCTTGGCCTCGAGTGAGCTTAATATGCAGCTTGATGATATGAGAATCCGGCATGAAGCCCAGCCAGTTTATCTTGGCGTTACTCTCGATCGCACCCTGTCATTTCACGAACATTTCATAAAAACTGCAGCAAAGGTGGGCGCGAGGAATAACATCATTGCAAGACTGGCCAGCTCCTCATGGGGCACGAGCGCTTCCACACTACGATCATCATCTCTGGCATTATGCTATTCCACTGCAGAATACTGTGCCCCAGTATGGTTCCGTAGCCCCCATGTCCACTTGGTCGATTCCAAATTATATTCCTCCATGAGGATAATTTCTGGAACCATTCGTTCCACCCCGGTTCCATGGCTGCCAGTTCTTAGCAACATCGCCCCGCCAGATATTCGTCGGGATGCGGCATCATCTAAGTTCATTTCCCACGTCTACGCTCGACCGGACCTGCCAATATACATGGATATCTTCGCCCACCCTGTCCAACGCTTGACGTCTCATCACCCAATCTAGTCCCCTACGCCTACACTGAACTTCTCTGTTCCAGACTCTTGGAAACAGAGTTGGCAGTCAGCTGAGGTAAAGAACAAACATCTCATCACAGACCCCTGAAAGCGTCAACCCGGCTTTGACCTAGCACGTTATGATTGGGCCCTCCTCAATCGCTATCGAACGGGCCATGGCCGGTGCGCTGCTATGTTCCAGAGACAACCCGAATTGCCCCTGCGGCTACAGACAGACTATGACCCACATAGTCAACAACTGCCACCTCTCCAGATTCAAAGGAGGTCTCGAAACTTTACATCAGGCTCAACCTGACGCTGTTGACTGGCTACGGAAGAAGGGCAAACGCTAGAAGAAGAAGGGAAAGATAAAAACAGGCTGGGAGTATGGACTGACCTGCCAACGCCCATGTCCAACAGAGAAGCAATTACAGAAGCCAGACCTGTCACCTTCTGCATCCCATAAAGATCTTTGGTCCATACTCCCAGATGGATAAAGAATAGGGAAGCTTACAATGGAGGGGAGAGAATACGGAACTTTGGTGGTGGGAATTGTATGGAATTGTACTCCTCTTATCCCACAGTCCTGTCAATCATCATTAAATCACTAATCAAAATAAATAAATAAATAAATAAAGGAGTAAAAAAAGACTACTGTAAACCACTAACCCCCCTAATAAAACTTAAAAAAAATATTGTGATTCTTAAGTAATGGAGCTAACATAAGTGTTTGTTGTTTTGTTTTTATGTTTTCAGATAGAAAGAATGAGACAAAGGCAAGGAGAGAAAGGGAAAGAAACCAGACCAGAACTTCCTTCAGGCAGTAGGTGAGTCACTCACAAAACAAAGTAACGCATATCCAAGGAAGCTATGTTATCAATCCACATGTTTTCATACAGAGCCTGTAAATTGCTTGGAAATTCCTGGTTAACAGAAGTATATTTTCATCTACAAAGGAAATCTGGGGAAAGGGACCATAGATGGAGGATGGTCATGAGAAAGACCAAGCTTGATTAGAATCTTGGAACTTTCAGTCCTGTTTCTCATCGCCTGGGGGAGAAAGGGAATTGGAGATTGAGTTAACAATTCACTGTTTCTATGAAACAAAACTTACATAGCAATCACTAAACAAGACGTTTGGAGAATTTATGGACTACATCAGGACAGGACATTCCAATTCCACAGGGACAGAACTCAACATCTGACACCGTTCCAAATCTTGCCATATGTAACACCTCTTATCTGGTTGTTCATCTTTTACAATAGTCAACATAAGTGTTTCCCTCAGTTCTATGAACTATAATAACAAATTATGCAAACTAAGGAGAGGATTATGGAAATGCTTGATTCACAGCCAGTCATTAAAACATTCAGGCAGCAACCTACAATGTACAATTAGTGTCTAAAGTTTAGGATTTTGTGGGATCTGTAGTAACTTCAACTAGAGTTGAACTATAGGACAGTCAGCTAGAGTCCAAAGAACTAAAAAAGGTCACCAGGGTGGGGGATGAGGCTGGTGTAAGAGTGCTATAATTATAGAAAATCTTTTTTTCCTTTTAGGCAAACATTCTATGGATTTACAAGAAGAGGTAGAGCCTGTGTGATTGCATCTATATTCTCTAAGAATTATGAAGCAATTCACATTAAGGATCATATCAAAGGTCACACAAGTAATCAATGATTGAGAAAAGACTTTAAAGTAAATATGATTGCAGAGATCAAATGCTTTACTCAGAAAATGTAACCACAGTAATTTCATCAAATTTGTGCTCAAGGCCTCTTTTTTTGTTGTTAAGATTCACCATATTATATTTGAGATTTGTTTATAGTGTATTTTTTTAAAACTATATCTCAGTGTCTTCAGTGTGTTTGTCAAACAGATTGTGTTTATCCTGTATTTGATAAATGAAGTTATGGAAGAGAGGACATATGGGAGGGACAACTATGTGGAGATGGAGGGGAAGCAGGGGAAAAGGAAAGACAGGAAATGGATATGAATGAATGATAAATAAATATCTAGCTTTGATTCTGTTACACACTAGCTTATAACTGAGATGACAGATACATGAGAGAGAGGTAGAGAAAAAGAAATCCTTGTGTCCCAGTTTCAGTATGTACAATTTGAATGATCTGCTAGTTCTATATATATGGTTATTTTTTAAATTTTTACCACCAGAGCATCAATGGGACTTTGTGCCTGCATGATACTGCTGCTTCCATAGACTTTTCTTTTTATCTTTCTCCCAGATAGTGTGAGATACAGATATACTATAAGAAAAGACACCACAACAATGGTCCACTGATTATGAAGCTTTCCTTTTGTCTGAAGTTCTTACGTGGTGGTTGCAGGTCCAAACCAGGGTCCTCAATCATAGCATAGTGTGTACTCCATAAATGTGCTATCTCCCAGACCCCTATTTCAATATTTTTCAAGCTCTACTTTATTTATTTATTCCCTTTTGCTGCAACTGTTGTTTTATTATTGTAGTTATTATTGTTGTTGTTCTATTGATGTCATCATGTTGGATAGGACAGAGAGAAAAGGAGAGAGGAGGGGAAGACAGAGAGAGGGAGAGGAAGATAGACACCTGGAGACCTGCTTCACCACTTGTGAAGCGACTCCCCTGCAGGTGGGGAGCTGGGGGCTGGAACTGAGATTCTTGCACCTGTCCTTGCACTTTGCACCACGTGCACTTAACCCATTGCGCTACTGCCTGACTCCCTCAAGCTCTACTTATCTACAGAAACCTTCTTTATATAATACCTGATTCCAGAGTGTAAACAAATCATTTAAGCATTGTTGTAGTAAATGGGGATGAGGAAAGTCCAGTCGGTTCTCTTTGCCCTCAGCTCACTAGAATGACTTTGCAAGGTCACATCTCTCTCCAACAAAAGCATTGGAAAAAACTGAAAGAAAAAAGGATTCTGGTGGTAGCACAGCGGGTTAAGTGTGGGTGGTGCAAAGCGCAAGGACTGGCATAAGGATCCCGGTTTGAGCCCCTGGCTCCCCACCTGCAAGGGAGTCACTTCACAAGCGGTGAAGCAGGTTTGCTGGCATCTATGTTTCTCTCCCCCTCTCTGTCTTCCCCTCTTCTCTCCATTTCTCTCTGTCCTATCCAACAACGATGACATCAATAACAACAATAAAGCAACAAGGGCAATAAAAAGAAATAAATATTTTTTTAAAAAACTGGAAGAAAAAATAAGTGGATTACATCTATAGGGATTGGTCAACCTCCTGAGATGAGTCTAGAAATCCTCAAAATTGTGGGAGAAAGTTTGATTATCCTGTAAACTCTTGACCAATACCATAAACATCTATATGAAAAATAAGTTATCTGAAGAAGGCATCTAACATGACATCAAAGAAAATTATGTTAATGTAAAAGCCATCAGCTTAATTAGAGTAATTCATAAATTAATATATCTACTTCTTATCAGATATGCATCCAAGATAAAGTTAATATAATTATTAATGTGCAATAAAAGTAGAAATAATTTTAAACTGCATAATTACGTATTTCAAAGTATACATAGCCATGCTATACTTGAGAATTCTTGTTATTGGGTTTTTTAATCTTTTTTATTTCATACACCTATAAGAATTCTATGTACAGATTACAGTTTTATGAGTAAATTTATCACTTTGTACTATTTTAAAATGAGGAAATTAAGAGTAATTTTCATTATCTTTCTGCTTTACTGTTATCAGGTTTTTGTTTTTTACTCTATTAAGAGTTTTGAGGCTTACTTTCTGTTAAAGCATCAAATCAAACTAATTACCCTGAGACAGTTTAAAGATAAACCAAATAGTTCTAGAGATAAAAAGTATATCCACATTCTCTTGAGAAACCTCTGTTGATCAGATTTGGACTGTCTCTTAGCAATAGTAAAATAGCATCTTGAAATAGCAACAGACAAGAGTACAAAAGACAGCAGGTCATTCATGAAAGGTTCTTCCTCTGAAATTACTCTAAATTTATTTTGATGCTTTAGGCAACAATAAGCCTCTCTTTCTCCCTTCATTTGCAGTAGCATTAACTTCAAGACCTGTAACAACAGAATGATGCTACAACTACAATTTTCTTTTCATTAAAAAGCTCTGATCCATGGGACTAGGGGTGGTTCACCCAGTACTGTACACACATTATCACACTCCAGACCACCAGTGGGAGCACTTGCAGGGAGGAGACTTCACAGTGGCCATGTCTCTCTGACTCTTCCTCTTTATATAATTCTGTCTCTCACCCTCTATTTTTAAAAAATGTGAGCAATGGAGTCATACAGGCACTGAATCCCAGTGATAACATGGTAACAAAACAAAACAAAACTCTATCCAACGATATGATGGGATAGACATCCTATGTACATATAAGCTCAGTTCTCAATTCTCTCTCAAAAGAATTCTATCAGAGGGATGGGGACAGAGAATTGTGGATATATGAAAAGACTCTGATAGCTTGAGATCCAACATCCCAGATTCACCACCAAAAGAAAGAAAAATAGATTCCATCGGGGCCCAAGACTTTCCCTGAAATCATTAATTGTATAATTATAAATTTTATTCTATTTACCCTATTACGATTTAAGAATAAAACACAAAGTATCCCTTTGAAATCTATAAATTTAATATTCATGATAACCATGTATTGAAACTAAATTTGTTTTTGCAATTTATACTTAGTGGAAAATGATGTTCTGTATGTGTACATGAATGTAGAGTGTGTATAGTCAGTATCTTAACTAATAACAGACTAATGCAATAATTGCAGCACTTGCAGGGTATCCCAAATATTGTACATGCACCCCAGAAGAGTAAGCATATAACTGCTAGAAGGAAAAAAAAGGCAAGCTTATATAAGTGAAAAGGCATTCAAGATATGCTAGGATCAAGAGGCATAAAAATAGAAATTCATGGGTCAAAAGGAAGAACTTTTTAAAATTTTTTACTTATAAAAAGGAAACACTGAATAAACCAAAGGATAAGAGGGGTACAACTTCACACAGTTCCCACCACAAGAACTCCGTATCCCATGCCCTCCCCTGATAGCTTTCCTATTCTTTAACACTCTGGGAATATGGACCTAAGGTCATTTGGGGTACAGGAGGTGGAAGGTCTGGCTTCTGTAATTGCTTCCCCACTGAACATGGGCATTGACAGGTAGATCCATACTCCCTGCCTATCTCTCTCTTTCCCTAGTGGGGAAGAGCTTTGGGGAATTGGAGCTCTAGGACACATTGGTGGGGTTGTCTGTCCATGGAAGTCTGGTCGGCATCATGCTAGCATCTGGAACCTGGTGGTTGACAAGAGAGTTAACATACAAAGCCAAACAAATTGTTGACCAATCATGAACCTAAAGCCTGGAATATTGCAGATGAAGAGTTGGGGGGTCCTCCATTTTGTAGATAGCTAGTAGGCATATTTTAGTTATATTCCAAAGGGCCTGTGGCTATACTAGTTTTTGTTGTTGTTGTTGTTGTTCCCCGGAGCCTAAATCTGATATGCAGGTGGATCCAAGTTATTGTCTGGGGAGATGTTGTCATGGCTGGAAAAGGGACAGAAAGCTGGATCAGGGAAGAGAGTAGCTCCCTAATATGGAAAAGGAGTATAAGTATTATTGACTGTAAACCCCATTGATTTGATTTGGTCTGGGGCCCATATTCAGCTTAGGAGCCTATGTGACCTCTGTATCCCTGTAGATCTGAGCTCACATTCTGTGGTCATGAGTAGGAACACTCCAAACTGCCCCAATATAAGTACCCATCTTCCTTGGGTGTGGCATGGAGTATGTTGTCCATTCTCCCTTCAGAGGATGGAACATTCTCTACCATTCTTAGTTCAAGTTAAGGGCAAGGTCCTATGGGGGCCCACAAAGGGGTCTATTGTGTTGTTCCTGATAGGAATGACCAGGAACAATGGAAAGAGGGATTCATTTGAGGTCTAGGCCCATCATGTCTGTATGGGAATCTCAGGACTCCCCAATTAGGGCCCCAGCTGATGGGGTGGCCTGACAGTGACTAAAGAATCATCATTAAAGTATGCCAGTCTCTTGCCCTTATTCAGCTTTTGCAGTCCTTGCTTTGATAAGGTTAGCATTGGAGTGAATGAGAGAACTGTAATAGGAAGTAGGTGAGAAGGGTATCTAAGACTAATTAGATACTATTTCATTATTAACTTTATACTGACTCATTGCAGACTATTGTGTACTTTTGCTTTTAGGTGTATATTTTGCCCTAATTTATGTATACATGTAAACATATGCTCTATCTCACGGGACCTGGTCTATATCTAGGTTTTGGGACTTTGACAGGAAATGAACCACCTGAAATGGAACTAGAGAATCCTATGAAAGGAACGGTCTCACTCAAGTAATGAGGCTGAAGGGTTGACATTCCATGACGTCTCTGGACACAGTTTGAAGTGCAGCATGCTGAGGTGGTACTCATTGCGTTGGGATCGGCAAATGCAATATCACTTGGTATGAATTAAGAGAAGCATGCAGGAAAGTGCACCCCACCCTAGAGGTTCCAGGACTGGGGAAATATAGGCTCTATAGAGGAAGCAGGAGGTTCCTGCTGTCTTATGATTAAGAAGACAATAGATAGTTACTGCTATAATCACATTATTTGGCAATTGAGTTAACTTTGAAAAATTCCTTTGTTAGGATTTGCTGTATAATGCACAACATCACTATAATTTATGTCCATTATTTGTATATAGCTGTGCCACCAGTTGCTTCTGTTCTCCCTGGTCTAGGCTTCTAAGAGAGTCGACATATCAAAGACAGCCTATGTATTAAAAAGATACAGTCTGTGCTTTAAAAAGTTTGAGACATACAATCAATTTTCCCCTCTTATATTAATTAGTGATTTATATGACTACCAATTAATAGGAGTGTACATAAACACCATTCCCACCACCAAAAGACTGTGTTGCATCCCACCCCTGCCGCCCTGGTAAGCTGAACATCCACCCTCACCCTCACCCCAGGGTTTTTACTCTGGTGCTGTACTGCAGAAAAAAAATGTTTTTAAATGGGGAGGGGGAGGCAGGTTGTAGCACACCAGATTAAGCGCACATGGCTTAAAGTACAGAGACCGGTGTAAGGATCTGGGTTCAAGACTTCCCCCCCACAGGTGGTGAAGCAGGTCTGCAGGTATCTATCTCTCTCTCCCCCTCTTTGTCTTCCCCTCCTCTCTCCATTTCTCTCTGTCCTATCCAGCAGCAACAGCAGCAATGGCAACAGTAACATTGTTGTTACAATGGCAACAGTAACATTGTAACAAGAGCAACAAAATGGGAAAAATGGCCTCCAGGAGCAATGGATTTGTAGTGCAGACACTGAGCTCCATCAATGACCCTAGAGGCAAAAAAAAAATGGAGAAAGGACAAGAACACAATATTTACCATATTCACCAAAGAAGACACCCAAAGTGCTGATAGACTTATGAGAAAGTGCTCAGCCACTAATTATCAGAGAAGTGCAAATAATGACAACAATGAGATACCACTTCACACTAATGAGAATGTCATAAAACAGGAAGGACATAAACAAGTGTTGAAGTAGATGTGGAGGGGGAAATGAACCCTTCTACAATGCTGGTTGGAATGTACATTGGCCCATCTCCTATGGAAAGCAATTTAAAGAGTCTTAGGACACTAGAGCTAGACATACCTTATGACCCACCAATGTATTTCCTAGTGACTTATCCAAAGGAAACAAAACCCCTATCCAAAGAGATCTCTATACCCTTATGTTCATAGCAGTACAATTCATAACAGCCCAAACTTGTAATTAATCTGTGTGCCCAATGGAATGCTATTTGGCTGTCTGAAATGATGGCATCATTTCCATTGCCTCATTTTGGATGGATCTTGAAGAAATCATGTAAAATGAGGTAAGCCAAAAAGAGAAGGACAAATACCAGGTAATCTCATACATAGATGGAACTTCAACAAAGGACAGAAATGCAAAGCACAAAGTGAAATTTGGACTGGCTTCAGTGTTTTGCACCAAAGCAAAGGACTTTGGGGAAGAAAGGAACAGGAGAGGGTGAAGAGGGCATTGTGGTCCTGGTGCATGATGGTACAAAAGAACCTAAGCTGAGGGTGAGAGTGTTCTGCAGATACTCAAGATACAGAAATGAGACATGTACCCATGTGACAACAACTGTATTATAGACTATTAATCCCTAGTAAAATGGGGAAAAAAGATCTGGAATATTTGTAGCATATTCCCAGTTTGGCAAGCTGGGTATAATTAAGAGGAACTAATTTAATATGATAACCCAACCTTACAGAAGCTTGACTCTGGTACTGAAGTTGGATATTTCCAAAACCAAGCTGATCTTTTTTTTTTAAGCTTTATTTCCTTCATATTAAATATGAGAAAATGGGGATTGAAGGGGGGGCAGACCACTACTCTGGTACATGAAATCAAACCTAGAGTTTTAAACATTCAAGTCCAGTACTCTACCAATAGTTATTTCTCTGATCACATTTTTATATGTTGCTTTTTAAGTACCAGCACTGTTAAGTTTCTCTATGTACAGCAAACAGAAAAGTAGGAAACAGTGGTCTACTGTTACGTTCTTGATTCATAGCAGGTAAGTACCCATCAGTGTAAATTTTTATATTCTTTATGTGAAACCAAGGCATATTAGAAGTGAAACAGTAATAATAGTGATGTTCTCAAGGTTGCTCAATTCTTTCACTCAATTTAAAAATTAAATAAATAAAATAAATAAGGGGGCTGGGGAGATATCATAGCAACTATGCCAAAGACTTTGATGCCTGAGGCTCTAAGAGCCCAGGTTCAATCTTCAGTACCATAAGCCAGAATAGAGCAGTGCTCTGGTAAAAAGAAGAAGAAGAAGAAGAAGGAGGAGGAGGAGGAGGAGGAGGAGGAGGAGGAGGAGGAGGAGGAGGAGGAGGAGGAGAAGAAGAAGAAGAAGAAGAAGAAGAAGAAGAAGAAGAAGAAGAAGAAGAAGAAGAAGAAGAAGAAGAAGAAGAAGAAGAAGTAGAAGAAGGAAGGAGAAGGAGGAGGAGGAGGAGGAGGAGGAGGAGGAATGGTGGTTAGTATGTCAAGCAATCAGTCACTGAGTAAAGTGTATGCTTTGCAGTGTAAGACCCTGGATACAAGTTCTGGTACCACAAGGGAGCAGCATGTATGGCACCATTCATGGTTGGTGGAGTGGTGCGAGGTCTCCAGTTGGATTTTCAGCATTGTATGTACGAGAGTAATGTTCTGGTTCTCTCTCTTGCTCTCTCCCTATTTCTCATAAATAAATAAAACTAGAAAGAGAGAACTTTAGTGTATTCATATGAAATATTTTTGATAAATAAATACAGTTCTATCTACTGCTTGTGAAAATGCAGTCATCTCTACATAGACACAGTTCTGTTTTGTGTCAAGCCCATCTGTTGTAATTATCCAAATGCCTATTTTTATTATTCAATTTCCCAATAACATGTGTTTGCTTACCTTGTCCCATTAACTCTCTATTCTTTTTATGCATTTCCTATACAGTAATAAGCTCTATGCATTATATGCCACTATCCAAAAATATTTTAGGAAAGAAAGGGATATACACATGAAGAGGAACATTATATAATTGTTGAATATTATGATATTTGATGCACAACACCTCTTCACCATACAGATAAAACTGACCTGGGCAGAATAATCTTTCCCTAAATTTGTGTAATATTAGTAACAATAGCACCAACAGTAATAGTAGAAGTATCAAAAGTGATTGTATTTTCCACTACATTGAATTCAGTTAAATTATTATGTACACTAAAACATCCTGAAAATAAAACAGAAGAATAGAAAGACTCTTCCTGGAATGTGGGACTGTTTGTGGCTTTCACAGATTTCTCTTCTAGATAAAAGTTCACACTTCTTCAGGAAAGCTGTTGTGGTGTGTGTAATAGAGTCCCCATAACAGATAATGAATAAACACACACACACACACACACACACACACACACACATAATCTCTAGGTTTTCTAATTTTCAGTGTAGAAGACAAAGCATTTGTATTCACCATCAACCACTCATCCCACCTAGTGATCCCAGCTTCATTTCTAGTTATAGAAAACATAACTATATATGGCCCCAAGTCAAAACTGGCTTCTGACCTAGTGCTGCACTTGGATAAATCTGTTCCCTGTTAAAACACAGTCTGTGATATGACCTACAAAGTTTATCAGGAAAACGTTAAGAAATCAAAGATAACTTTTGTATAATTTCATCAAAAAGCAACATGCATCTGAAAAAACAAATGTACTGAGAAAAAGTTTCTTTGATCTTAAGATTAATCTCAGTTCTAGAACCAAAGCATCTCCACATAAAATTATAGTTTAATAGAAAACTAGATGTGGTATCTATTTCTGGTTCATATACTAACTGGTAGTTCCCCTTAACTAAGAGATTTAAACTCCATTCATACATTACTGACCATCTACCATTTGAGTATATGGCAGGCTGAGTTCTAGACATTCATTGTCATTACCTTCAATTGGTAATAACTTTTAGCTCTATCTTAATTACAGAACTCAATGTAGCTTTGTGACATAAGAATATCTAGGATTTATGTATTTGTTTTTGTGTGAGCTACACAGAAAAAGACAAATACCAGAGTACTGTTCTGGTCATTTGCAGTGCCAGGAATCAAAACCATGGCCATAAATATGCAAGCCCTATGTTTTATTCATTTAACAACCTCCCTTCCCACTGATGTAAGAACTTGAACCAAGGTAAAACCTGCTCTATGTTTATATGGCAAGTACACCAAGGTGAGAAGAGTTTTTATGTCTCCTTTTAGTCAAGTATCTACCATAACAAACATTCTTTGGAACATAAAAGCAGCATCTCTAAGCTACCTGTTATTTTTCCAATAGACAAATTATAGATTAATTTTCCACCAGAAAAGAGGATATGGTTTTAGATCACCTTTGTACTTCTTTTTAAAACTCTGCAAGGTTTTTTCAATGTTTACTGAAAAGATGTCATAATGTCCCTCTTTAAAGCAAGCTACCCTCAAGCAGAATTCAAGTCTTTTTTCTATCAATACTCACACTTTTCACAGGAGAAAACTCTCAAAATAAACTGAAGAGTTTACCACCATATCAATCCTTGAAAGAAAAAAAAAAGCCTAGAAAGTAAATGAAACAAATATGTAGCTTCTCTAGATGATTACCATATACCCTCTGAAGGTGTGTTTACATCCTATTCTTTCATACAAATAGCTTAGTTACCAAAGATAATCTGATAAATTAAATAAATATTTATCCTTATTCTAAGAAAAACAACTTCCAAGCTATTTTAAGGTATAATTGACATAAAAAAGAGAAAAAGAAATGAAAAGACTATATAGTAGCATGCCCAGTAAAGCACATATATTATCATGGGTAAGAAGCTGAGTGGAAGACCCTGGTCCCCACCTGCAGGAGGAAGCTTCAAGAAAGTGAAACAATGTCCTATGTAACTGCCGGGCTAGCCTGAGGGTGTTCCTTCATGTGCTTTCTGGGTTGGAGAGAACTCTACTGGAGCCAACCTAGGCTGATGCAAGAGAGGAACCAGGAACTCTCATGGCTGAGCGGGAACGCGATCCAATGTTTACTGATTAGAAAAAAATCTGCCTTTATACCTTCTGAGACAGAAGTTGCAAGTCAGAAAAAGGAAATGACTAGGAGAAGGGGCAGAGTGGAAAAAGCGCAGGAAGGTGGCAACACTTTCATCTAACCAGTGGGGATTAAACCAATGCCTTGCAGGCAGGGCGGGTCTCAGGCAAAACTGTGATTATGTAAATAGACCACAGCATCAAGCAATGCAAGGGAACCTGGCGTGATGACCAACACAGATAGAAACAGAAGCAGAATTAGCCAAAGGAGAAATGATGACCAACATGTAACTATTATTCTGTCTGTCCCTCTGTGTGTGTCCCTCTCTCTCCCCTACACACATATATTCTCTCTATCTCTATCAAATGGAGTAATTGTGCAGGCACCATACCACAATAACACTGATGGTTTAAAAAAAAAAAACACAGTATATATACAGTCTTCACAATGACTTTGACAATATACCCATAAAACCACCATATAACAAAATTTTACTTAATTTCTGGAATCTTTAGGCATCTTTTTTCATATAACAGAGCATTAAAAAAAAATAGGAGGAAGGGAGGGAGGAAGGGGCAGAGGGAGGAAGGAAGGAAGAAAGAAAAAAAAAGTCAGTGAGAAAGTTCACCTGAAAGGATGCTTTCTTTGCCATGTACACGATGCAGGTTCACATCCTTGCACACCATAGGAAAGTAGGGGAAATTTCAGTGCTGTAGTATATCTATCAATCTATCATATCTATCTATCTGAAAAAGTCACCACAGAGTGGTGAAACCACAGCTATTACAACATCAAAAATGAAGAAAAGTATACATGCTATGTTATAAAATAGAAGTATTTGCCTCAAGAAAAAAAATCCCTAAAATTTTAAGGTTACAGTAAACAAAGCAGATAGCATAGTCCCTTCCAGAAAGTTAATTCTCACATGCTCACAGCATTTGGACCACTTTCTTCTTTTTATTTATTTATTATTTTTTTATATTTATTTATTTTCCCTTTTGTTGCCCTTTTTCTTTTTTTTATTGTTGTTGTAGTCATTATTGTTGTTTTTATTGATGTCATCATTGTTAGATAGGACTGAGAAATGGAGAGAGGAAAGGAAGACAGAGAGGGGGAAAGAAACATAGACACCTGCAGACCTGCTTCACCGCCTGTGAAGCGACCCCACCCCCCTCAGCAGGTGGGGAACCAGGGGCTCTAACCAGGATCCTTATGCAGGTCCTTGTGCTTTGCTCCACATGTGCTTAACTGGAACATTCTCTAAACCACAGACCAAGCATAATTATTAATTTTTAATTAATTACTGGGTTGTGTATCTCATTGCATCATAGATCATATCTGGTGGTGAAGCAGATCTGTAGGTGTTTGTCTTTCTCTCCCCCTCTATCTTCCCCTCCTCTCTCCATTTCTCTCTGTCCTATCTAGCAATAACGACATCAATAACAACAGCAATAATAACTACAACAATAATAAAAAAACAATGAGGGCAACAAAAGGGAAAATAAATAATTTTTTTAAAATGTTAAAAAAAATGTCAAAGATCATATCTGATCTTTGGTTTAGTTATTTCCATTGATATAGAGTGTTTTAAAAAAAAACGAATAGGGAGTTGGGAAAGCGCAAGGACTGGCTTAAGGATCCTGGTTCAAGCCCCTTGCTCCTCACCTGTGGGGCGGGGCGCTTCACAGGTGGTGAAGCAGATCTGTAGGTGTTTGTCTTTCTCTCCCCCTCTCTGTCTTCCCCTCCTCTCCCCATTTCTCTCTGTCCTATCTAGCAATAACGACATCAATAACAACAGCAATAATAACTACAACAATAATTAAAAAAACAATGAGGGCAACAAAAGGGAAAATAAATAATTTTTTAAAAATGTTAAAAAAAGAAAGTGAAATCACCATTTTAAAAAAGAAAATCCCCACTCATCAACAGAAGTTGAGAAAGAAGAACAGAAAGGGAAAGTAAAAGCAGGATCTGATTAAATGGAGAGCAGGGCACCAAAGTAAAAACCTTGTGGTGAAGGGGAGGGTGGCCATTGGGCTTCCCTGCACCGTGGGGGTGGGGGCGGGGGTGGGGGGGAGGGCAGGGGTGGGTGGTTGGGATGGGACACAGTCTTTTGGTGGTGGGAATGGTGTTTATGTACACCCCTATTAAAGTGTAGACATATAAACCACTATTTAATTAATATGAGAGGGGAAAAATTGATCATATGTCTAGAACGTCTTAAAACCCAGACTGAGTCTTTTTAATACATAGGTTGTCTTTGTTATGTTGACTCTCTCAAAAGCCTAGACCAGGGAGAACAGAAGCAACTGGTGGCACAGCTATATACAAGATGTTGGGTATTATACAGCAAACCCTAACAAAGGGACTTTTCAAAGTTAACCCAATTACCAAATAATGTGATGATAACAATAACTATCCATTGTCTTCTTGAACCCTAAGACAGCAAGAACCTCACATTTCCACTATAGAGCCTATATTTCCCCCAGTCCTGGAACCTTAGGGTGGGGCACACTTTCCTGCATGCTTCTCTCAATCCAAATAATATTGCATCCGCAGATCGCAACCCAATCAACATAACGAGTGCCACCCCAGCATGCTTCACTCCGGACTGTGTCCAGAGACTTCAGGTGTGGAATGACAACCCTTCAGCTTCATCACTGGGGTGAGACCTTTCCTTTCATAGTATTCTCTAATTCCATTCCAGGTGGTCCACTCCCCAATAAAGTCTCCAAACCTAGATAAAGTCCAGGTCCCCTGGGATAGAGCATATGTTCACATGTGCCCATAAACTAAGGAAAAATATATACCTGAAAGCAGAAGTACGTAAGAGTTTGCAGGGACTACCCCCCAACACTTCATCTGCACTATTCCAGCCTTTAGGTCCATGGTCATTCAACAATTTATTTGGCTTTGTATGTTAACTCTCTTTTCAGCCACCAGGTTCCAGATGCCAGCATGATGCAGACCAGACTTCCCTGGACAGACGACCCCACCAATGTGTACTAGAGCTCCACTTCCCCAGAGACCCACCCTACTAGGAAAAAAGAGAGGCAGATTGGGAGTATGGATTGACCAGTCAACACCCATGTTCAGTGGGGAAGCAATTACAGAAGCCAGACCTTCCACCTTCTGCAACCCACAAGGACCCGGTGTCCATACTCCCAAAGGGATAGAGAATGGGAAAGCTATCAGGGGAGGGGATGGGATATGGAGATCGGGTGGTGGGAACTGTACCCCTCTTATCCTATGGTTTTGTTAATGTCTCCTTTCTTAGATAAAATTTAAAAAAAAATTTTTTAAGTACAGATAAACCACAAATTATCCATCTTACAATTAATGTAATACGAAGTATATTTGGGGTGTTTCTAGTTTGTAATATTAAAGAAATGTGACAAGCTTGTTCATACTTTCATTTAACATAATATTGAAGCTCCTAACTAGAAAAATTAGAAATACAGAGAAGAATAAGGAAGAAAAGGCATCCAAATCATAAAGTAAAATCCACCATTTGTTTTGTTGTTTTGGATGTGGAAAATCACTTTTATTTTTATTTGCGTTGGTTCACAAATATGGAGATTTAAAGAATATGACTGTGTGTGTGTGTGTGTGTGTGTGTGTGTGTGTGTGTGTGTGTGTGTGTGTGTAAAACTCACTGCACCCACCAACAAGTTCCTGTGTCATCATACCAAATGGAGCTCTCCACTTAGATCTTTCTTAATCATGCCTCCCCATTTCCTCTGAAAACCATCAAAACTTTTGGAGTCTAGGAATCAGTTTGATTAATATTCTTTTTTATTCAAGTTATTTGTTTTAGTTATCTATATTCCACATATGCACTAAAACATTCAGTTGTTGTCTTTCATTACACTACTTATGCTTTTGTGGGCATTTTATAAGACTTTTGTTTGATTTTGAGGTAACCTTGGTTTACAAGACTATAAATGTTCTATGGCACAGTCTAGTTGACATTGGACCCTGATTTCATTTGCTGGTGCTACAATAACCTTCGAAGTTTGTTGTGGTATGATTTAATTTTGTTGTAGCCTGTGTACTCAGGGATTTACTCTGTTGGACTAAACAAAACAATGGGTTTTTCCCCAAACCTAAGGAGTGGAACATTGGAGCCAGGGTATACCCTAACTCAAAGCCATGTTTAGCTTGAGAAAAAAACCCATGTTTTCCACATGGTACCTTTTACATCTGATGTAAATGATGTGATGCACCTGATGTAAGTAAAGTCATACACCTGATATCAGCCAAGAGTATAAAGGCTGTTTGGAAAAACAATAAAGGGGAAGGTGCTAGCAAGCAGGAGCAAAAAAAAGTACCTTCTACCAATGTGTCATAGCCCAGCCCCCAATGCCCAGGAACCTTCTAGAAACTCTGAGAAATGATGGAAGGCCAAATAGTAAACTTCATAGGAAATAAAACTTTTCTTTTTTTTTTTTTTCAAATAACTGGTTGTTCACAGTCCAAAGTCTAGATAGATAGTAATAAAGATTCAATGTAGTTGTGAAATCAGATTTCAAGTAA
This sequence comes from Erinaceus europaeus, assembly GCF_950295315.1. Lineage (NCBI taxonomy): Eukaryota > Metazoa > Chordata > Mammalia > Eulipotyphla > Erinaceidae > Erinaceus > Erinaceus europaeus. The sequence continues at coordinate 131,629,819 of NC_080163.1, forward strand.
TATTTTACTTCATTGGGTTTCAACAGCTCCTCAAAAAAGCCCTTTTTATCTGAGTCCACGTGGGAATGATATGCCACCATTCAGAATAACAAACAAATCCCTTGACTGTATTCACTTCTAGGTTGTATACTGACTAAAGTCCTTTGGAATAGGAAATGTGCTGCATTACAATTTCAAAAATAGCAAGAGACTGAAAATTAATGCACCACAGAGCACGTTTTTTTGGCCTTTTATCTAAAGGGCAAATGCAAACAAATCAGAGTTTAGGGCTGTGTGCCATATATAGGGATTTGTTTCCTGCACAAAACTCTAAAGAAAATCGTACATTCATATGGTAATGAAGAGAGGGCCTGGGTGCAGATAATGGTGTATTAAGCTTGGATGAGCTAATTGTGCATTTTCATGTGAATCAGCCTCCTGCTAAGACTCATTAGGAATGCACATTAAAGATATAGACAAGTGTACCGCCTTTTAATCAAGTGTCTTATTTCTAACAACACTATTAGTGTTGTGAGCGTTCTGGTAAGTGGAATTTTTGACTGAAATTTAATTGTGCAGCCTGGAAATCTGATTCCATTTCAAAGCTGTAAGAATATCTTCATATGAGGATAGAATGGAAATGAGGAGGAGGGGAGTGGACAAGAATAGGAATTGATTGATTACTTTCTTTTCTCTTAAAAATTAAATATGCTGCCCTATTGGGATGAATCTTACTTGGAATCCATACAAATTTCAAAAAAGAAAAAAAAAAACAGCAAAAAAAAATAGCAGTCTACAGATGGTATCAGGAAATGACAATTAAGACCGCAGTAGCAATAACAAAGAAAAGCAAGGAGAAATCCTGCAAAAGGATACCAGAACCCATGAGGAGTCTCAGAGACATATTACAGGGTAATCTGTATCAAGAACAGCTGAAGAATACCCATGTTATTATGACTAAATGAACAGAGGAGAGCAAAACATGATATGGCTTATTAAGAAAGTAAAATTCATATGGGCCAGATTTAAGATTTTAAAATTTTTCACTAGTTTTTCAATTCATATTAAACTTAAAAGAAGCAAACATTTACATTTTAGTTGCATTAAAATTGTGATTCTATCACTGGGAAAATTATTAGCAATAATAAATCAATATAGTGAGATAGCAGGCCACAAAACTAATAAAAATTGTTAGCATTCTTCTATGTAAGCAGTGAAGCAGAAGGAGAATTAAGAAACCAATCCCATTTATAATAGTATCAAAAAGAATTGGGTATCTACATATAAGTATAACAAAAGATGTGACTTAAATGTTTAAACTGACTATTATAGGAAATAGAAATCCCATGCTTTTGGATTGGAAGAACTAGCATCATTAAAATGACCATCCTTCATGGGTCTTTCTATTCCTGTTCTCAACTCTGACACCATCTTCCCAGACAATACTTTTAGTCCACCTGCTATCATGCTTAGGCAAAAGTTACTAAAGTTATGGGCCACATGGAACATCCTTCATGGTATCATGGTCATTATACTTACCACATGTGATTATGAAATTTTGCCCCTGAAATCATAAAATTTTGTAAAACTCTGTGAGGAGGGAAACTAGGGACAAAGAACAGACAGAGAAGGAAAAGGAGGAGAAAGAAGAGCAGTTAAAAAAAATGAATAAAAATAAAACCATCCCTCTTAATGCAATGTGCAAATTCATTGCAATCCCTATCAAAATCTCAATGGATTTGTTTAAGAAAAACAATGGTGTAGAAATTCATATGGAACCACAAAAGACCCAAAATCACCAAAGCAATCTTAAGTAAATTGAATGAGAATAGGGGCATCACATTACCTAGTTTAAAATTATACTACAGGATTATAGTAATCAAAACTATATGTTGTTGTAGAGTAAAAAACAGACAAATAGTCAATGGAATCAAATAAAAATACCAGAAATAACTCCTCAAGCTCATGAGCACTCTGTTTATACAAAGGAACCCAGACATAAAATGGAGAAAAAAAGAGTCTTTCTAACAAATTATATAGGGGATATTGGACAAAAGAATGAAGCAGTGTCACTACATCTCACCATGCACAAAAGTCAACTAGTAAAAGATCAGACCTGAATGTCAGATAAGAAACTATAAAATAATACATAGAAGAAAACTCCACAATGGTTTCCATAATGCCTTCAGAGACTTGAGTTCACTAGCAAGGGGGAATAAAGCAAAAAAAAAAAAACCAATAGGATTACATTAAACTTTGAAAAAAAATTTTGCACAACAAAAATCCTGCATATATATATCTTACTAAATGGGAGAAAACATCTAAGGGATAATAGCTAAGATATTTTAAAAACTCACAAAACAGCAATAAGAAAAATCAATTTATCAACAAATGAGAAGATCTGAAAAACTCTTCAACATATAACACATTAAGACAGCTAACAGGCATATGAAAAAACGGTCAGTGTCTTCTATCAGGAACATCATCATAAACCCTTTTATGGGCCTCTCCAGGACATTACCCTCATTGTAGAGAAGTAATGGTAAGGACTGCCCCAATCTCCAAAAGGAGGCTGGGTCAGCCTACTCTGCCACTCAAGGAAGACTGATCCTGAAATGAGTGCATCCTAGAATGTTCCTGTTTGTGACCATGAACTGCAAACTCAGACTGACAGGGACCCAGAGGTTATATAGGCTCTCTTGCTAAACATACATATATATGGGCCCTAGGTCAGATGAATGGGATTAACAGTTAATGGTATTTATATACTTTCTTCACATTTGGGAGATATTCTCTACCCTATTCCAGCTTTCTATTCCTATTCTCAACTCTGACACCATCTTCCCAGACAATACTTTTAGTCCACCTGCATGTTAGCTATCATGCTCAGGCAAAAACTGCTAAAGTCATGGGCCACATGGAACATACCTAAAATAGACTTCCTGCTTCTTTCCATACAAAGACCCCTAGTTTCATTTGCTCTATTCCTACCTTTGGGTTCCTGTTTATAAAATAATTTGTCCTGCTTTACATCTTACTGCATTTCAGCACCAAGTTGCAGATGCTACCATGATGCCATCCTGACCTCCCCTGGCATATGACCTCACCAATGTGTACTGGAACCTCACCTCTCCAGAGCCCTACCCTACTAGGGAAAGACAGAAACAGGACAGAAACCTGCCGATGCCCATGTCCAGTGAAGAAGCAATTACATTTTCTGCTCCCCATAAAGATCTTTGGTCCATACTCCCAGAGGGATAAAGAATAAAGAAGCTTCCAATAGAGGGGAGGGGATATGTAACTCTGGTGGTGGGAATTGTATGAAACTGAACACTTCTTGTCCCACAATCTTGTCAATCATTATTAAATTACTAATAAAAAATAAAATGAATAAAATAAAATAATTTTGCCCATACTCATTTAATACTTTTTTTAAAAATAAAAGAAAAAATTTTTATGATCTCAGTGTTGGGAAGATATCTCAGCACATAAGAACACAAGTCCTGTGGTGGCCCACTGGGTAGAGTATACACATATACCATGCATATTTGTTAAGGTGTATTGTAACCTGGAATTTACAGTTTTCTATAACAATAACTTTAATAAAATATGAAATAAGAAAACTATGAACTCTGACAGAATTTAAAGTATAACTGTAACTGAGTATAACTATAACTGAGTGACAGAGTATAAGACTTGCAAATGCAAGGTACCAAATTTGCTCTCTACCACTAAAAGTATACGATAGTGATATTCTGGTTTGTTGTCTCTCTTTCTATCATTAATAAACAAATCTTAAAAAGAGAAACTATCAAAGACCAATTGAAATCTTGAGAAAAACTATAAAGTTTTATCAAGCAGATAAGTTATCTTTTTTTTTTTTTGCCTAGAGGGTTATTGCTGGGGCTTGGTGCTTGCGCTACGAATCCACTGCTCCTGGAGGCCATTTTTCCCATTTTGTTGCCCTTGTTATTGTTGCCATTACTGTTGTTGTTGTTGGATAGGACAGAGAGAAATTGAGAAAGGAGAAAAAGACAGACACCTGTAGACCTGCTTCACTGCTTGTGAAGCGACCCCCTTTCAGGTGGGGAGCCCTGGGGTAGGACCAGGATATTTATACTGTTTCTTGTGCTTCACACCATGTGTGCTTAACCTGCTGTGCTACCATCCAGAATCCCAAATAAATTATCTTAACAGACACCATCACAGAATAGGATGAAACGTTAAACTTATACCTTTAAAATGATTTTATTCCATATTGTTTTATAGATGAATTCTATCAAAAAATTTTAGTTTTTGTTATCTTTATTTATTGGGTAGAGATTGGCAAAAATCTAGAGAATGGGGGGAGACAGAGAGAGAAAGAGAGACACCTGCAGACCTGCTTCACCACTAACAAAGCTTTCTCCCTGCATGTGGGGACCAGGTGCTCAAACTTGTGTCCTTGTGCATTGTAATATGTGTGTTCAACCAGGTATGGCATCACCAGGGCCCTCTATCAGAATTTTTAATTTACTATTTATTCCCAGGTCATAGAAAAATATGAAAAAAAATTCATCAAACAAAACTAGCAATTTTCCCTAGGAACATGGCTAAAACAGACTTCCTATCTTCTTTCCACCCTAAGATTCCTTTTCTCATCTGTCTACTTGTTTCCTGTTCATTAATCATTTTGTCCTGCTTTACATCTTGCTGCCTTTCAGCCACCAAGTTGCAGTCGTTATCATGGTTCCAGACTAACTTCTCTGGACAGATATGTCTCAGAACCTCACCTCTCCAGAGCTCTACCCCACTAGAGAAAAATACAAACAGGCTTGGGGTATGGATTGATTTGCCAACATCCATGTCCAGCAGACAGCATTTACAGAAGCCAGAATTCCCACCTTCTGAACTCCAAAAATAATTGTGATCTATACTCCCATTGGGGGGAAAGTGATAGGGGGGAGATGACTAGAGGGAACCAGAGAGAGAGGAGGAAAAAGGGGCATTTGGGTGTAGTGATAGGTGTATGTCTGACTTGGAAAGGAAGAGAAGATGGGACCTTAAAAAATAGGGGGCAAATATTGACACATAGTTACAGAAATAATAGTTGACCCATATCTACAACCTTGGGAGAACTGCTATAGCCTACAATGGAGGGACTGGGGACCCAGAACTCTGGTGGTGGGAACAGTGCAGAATTGTACCACCTGTTATCTTGTAATTTTCTAAATCAACATTAAATCACTAATAAAAAAATAAAATAAAACTAGGAATTTTATAAATGATGTTAAATAAAAATTAAATCTGAATAGTCAAAACGTGGAAGAAACCTAAGTGTCCAGCAAGACATAAGTGGCTAAAAAATGTCATGGAGCAGCAGTGAGGAGGCCCTGTGCTGCATCGTGGGCAGAGAACTGACCAAGAAACTCAGGAGAAGATCTACACACCAGTGGTCTAAAGGTGGGGCTGTGCAGTGGGAGCCTTTCTGCATTGTTCTCCTAATGAGAACATGGAGAATAATTGCCTCAGAACCCACAGAGTACAAATGGGAGTAGTTAAGAAACTCACAGGGTCAAGAAGTGCTGCTGGGCTTGGCTTTGACTGCTACCAGAGAAGCTGAATTTGAGCCAGGGCTTTTGATCCTTGGGGAGTGTGATTCCCCTGAATAACCACTGTGCTATCTCTCTCCAACCCTGTTTTATCTCTTGGTCAGGAGTGAGTGATTAAGCTAAAAAACCTACTTATATATTTAAAAAAAGAAAGAAAGAAAAAAAAAAAAAAAAAAAAAAACGCAGGCTACCATAACCTACACGGAAGAAAAAGAACAAAAGAGGCTTTAACAGCCACTGTGCTTCAACTCATGGATTGAGATAACATTGAAACAACTGTTAATTTCCACAACAGTGAACTCTTTTAAGTACCTTACTTAGAAACAAGTCAATCCAGGCAAGAGTGATCTATGGGTTGAAAAGTACAGATAGAGGGACCTCATAACACACTATGTAAAATGGTTTAACCAAGAAGAAAGATTGGAGAAATGAAATAGGATAAAATTCCAGATAAAATCCACCAAAAAGTAGAAGCACATAAGAATGACAATAACATCCAAACATTAATGGAGACATTAGTCACAGGAGTGAGGAAAAGAGTTTGAAAGAAATGTCATCAGAAATGAGGAAACAACAAAATGAGACTCCAAAAGAAAACACTATCTCCAGATAATAAGAGAACAGAAAGCTGAAATAGCTGGGCTAAGAGCACAACTAGTTGAACAAGTTAAAACAGTATCAGAACAAGGTAACAAAACAGCTGAGCTACAGAAAACAACAGAAGGGAGAGAGAATAGAAAAAGTGAGGCTGAAAACAGAATTAGCAAGATTGAGGACGAATTAGAGAAAACTAAGAAAGAAGAGAACTAAAAAATAATTTAAGAGATACTGAAAACAAAAACAGAGATATGTGGGTGACATCAAAAGAAATAATATACGCATTATAGGCCTACCAGAGGAAGAAAGAGAGGGAGGGGAAGGAAGCACTCTACAGAACATATAGATGAAAACTTCCGTATTCCAGACAACTTAAAAGACATAAAAGTTCAAGAAGCCTAGAGGGTCCCAAACAGAATTAACCCAGACTTAAAGACACCAAGACACATTCTATTTAGAATGAAAAGAAATGAAGATAAAGAAAAGATTCTGAAGGCTGCAAGAGAAAAACAGAGTAACTTACAGAGGAAAACTCATAATATTAGCAGATTTCTCCACACAAACATTACATCCAGAAGAGAATGGCAAGATATCTGTCAAGTGCTCAATGAGAAAGGCTTTCAACAAAGACTATTGTATCCTGCTAGACTGCCATTCAGACTAGATGGAAGCATAAAACCTTCTCAGACTAGCAACAGTTGAAGGAATCAACTATCACCAAGCCTTCCCTGAAAGAAGTTCTGAAAGGTAGCCTATAAACAGTTAGACCAACATAAGCACGTCATATTTCAGAACACTCTAAAATCTACAAGAATGCTGTTAAAATACCTTCAATCTTTAATATCAATAAATGTCAATGGCCTGAATTCACCTATTAAAAGGCACAGAGTAGGAAGATGGATCAGAAAATGCAACCCAAACATATGTTGTCTGCAGGAGTCCCACCTAAATCAACAAGATAAACACAGACTCAAAGTAAAAGGATGGAAAACTATCATACAAGCCAATGGAACACAAAAAAGGGAAGGAACAGCTACTTCCATACCTGACACAATAGACCTTAAAATAAATAAAATTTAAAAAGATAGGGATGGACATAAATTAGTGCTCAGAGAATCAGTCAGTCAAGATGACATAATGATTATCAACATCTATGCCCCCAATGAGAAGCTATCTAAATACATCAAACATCTACTGAAAGAGCTACAGCAATGTATTAACAGCAACACAGTAATAGTATGGGACTTCAATACCCTACTCTCTCAACCTGACAATTCCAAGCAGAAAATCAGTAAAGAAACAAGGGAGCTGAATGAAGAGGTAGGTAAACTAGAACTATTGGACATTTTCAGAGCCATTCACCACAAGAAACTTGAATACACATTCTATTCAAGTCCACATGGGTCATTCTGAAGGATAGGCCATAGGTTATGCCACAAAGACAACATCAGCAAATTCAAGAGCATTGAAATCATCCTAAGCATCTTCTAGGACTACAGTGGAATTAAATTAACACTTAATACTAAACAAGAATAACAAAGAGATTTTTCAAAGTTAACCCAATTACCAAATAATGTGATTATAGCAATAACTATCTATTGTCTTCTTAAACCCTAAGACAGCAGGAACCTCCTGCTTCCTCTATAGAGCCTATATTTTCCCCAGTCCTGGAACCTGTAGGGTGGGGCTCACTTTCCTGCATGCTTCTCTCAATTCATACCAAATGATATTGCATCCACCAGTCCCAATCTAAGCAACGCAACAAGCACCACCTTAGCATGCTGCACTTCAGACTGTGTCCAGAGATGTCAGGCATGGAATGTCAACCCTTCAGCCTCATTACTCAGATGAGACATTTGCTTTCATAGGATTCTCTAATTCCATTACAGGTGGTTCACTTCCTAACAAAATCCCAAAACCTATAGACCAGGTCCCATAAGATAGAGCATATGTTCACATATATCCATATATTAGGACAAAATATATACCTGAAAACAAAAATAAAAAATAGTCTGTAGTGAGTCAGTATAAACTTCATAATTAAATAGTGTCTCCTTAGGCTTAGATACACTCCTCACCTACTTCCTATTACAGTTCTCTCACTCACTCCAAAGCCAACCTCATCAAAGCAAGGACTGCAAAAGCTGAATATGGGCAAGAGACTGCATACTTTGAGGATGACTCCTTAGTCACTATCACACCACCCCATCAGCTGGGGCCCTATTCGGGGAGTCCTGAAATTGGAGTCATGGACAGACATGATGGACCAAGACCTCGAACAAATCCCTCTCTCCATTGTTACCAGTCATTCCTAGCAGGAACAATAAAATAGACCCCTTTGTGGACCCCCATAGGACATTGCCCTTAACTTGGATCAAAAACAGAAGAGAATGTTCCATCCTCCAAAGGGAGGATGGACAACAAATTCTATGCCACACCTGAGAAGATGAGTCCTTATACTGGGGAAGTTTGGAACATTCCTACTCATGACCACAGAATGTGAGCTCAGATCTACAGGGATGCAGAGGTCCCATAGGCTCCCAAACTGAATATGGGCCCCAGATCACATCAAATCGATGGGGTTTATGGTCAACAATAGTTATATACCTTTCCCATATTTGGGAGCTATTCTCTTCCCTGATCCACCTTTCTGGTCCTTCTGCCAGCCATGACACCACCTCCCCAAACAATAATTAGGATCCACCTGCATATCAGATTTCAAGCTCAGGAAAAACAAACAAACAAACAAAAAAACAGTAGTACATCCACAGGCCTTTTGGAATATAACTAAAATATGCCTACTAGCTATCTACAAAACGGAGCCCCCCCCCCCCCCCCGACTCTTCATCTGCACTATTCCAGCCTTTAGGTCCATTACTGGTCAGCTATTTGTTTGGCTTTGTATGTCTTCAATCTTTCAGAAGATTTTCAAAAGTAGAGGGGTTAACCCCTCCTTGAAGGTTTTGTAGAATTCATTTGTAAAACCATCTGGTCCAGGACTTTTATTCTTGGGAAAGTTTTTGATAACTATTTGAATTTCTTTGGCTGTGATTGTCCTGTCCATATTTTCTAGTTCCTCTTTATTTAATTTTGGAAGTTTGTAGGTATCTAGGAACTCATCCATTTATTCTATGTTCCCTAGCTTGGTAGCATATAGTTACTCATAGAAGTCTTGCATGATATGTTGAATTTCTGTGGTGTCTATTATAATATCTTTTCTTTCATTTACAATCAGATTTATTTGAGTCTTCTCTATGGACCCAGGGTCGTTGAGGGTTGCAGAAGGTAGAAGGTCTGGCTTCTGTAATTGCTTCCTCGCTGAACATGGGCATTGACTGGTCGGTCCATACTCCCAGTCTGCCTCTCTCTTTCCCTAGTAGGATGTGTCTCTGGGGAAGCTGAGCTCCAGGACACATTGGTGGTGTCTTCAATCCAGGGAAGTCTGGCCGGCATCCTGATGATACCTGTAACCTGGTGACTGAAAAGAGAGTTAACATACAAAGCCAAACAAATTGTTGAGAAATCATGGACCCAAAGCTTGGAAAAGTGGATAGGAAGTATTAGGGAGGTACTCACTGCAAACTCTAGTATACTTCTGCTTTCTTACTTTGGTGCCATACTCCAAACTCAGTCAATTTCTGCTTTGCGTTTCTACTTTTTTTTTTTTTACATGCATAACATTCCCCAGATTCCCATTTAGCAATAAAACCCCCAATATTTCATTTATCATTTTTCATGGACCTGTATTCTCCTCACCCACCCACCCACCCCAAAGTCTTTTACTTTGGTGTAATACTCCAATTCCATTTCAGGTTCGACTTGTGTTTTCTTTTCTAATCTTGCTTTTCAACTTCGGCCTGAGAGTGAGATCATCCCATATTCATCCTTCTGTTTCTGACTTATTTCACTCAACATGATTTTTTCAAGGTCCATCCAAGATTGGCTGAAAACGGTGAAGTCACCATTTTTTACAGCTGAGTAGTATTCCATTGTGTATATATACCACAACTTGCTCAGCCACTCATCTGTTGTTGGACACCTGGGTTGCTTCCAGGTTTTGGCTATTACAAATTGTGCTGCCAAGAACATATGTGTACACAGATCTTTTTGGATGGATGTGTTGGGTACCTTAGGATATATCCCCAGGAGGGGAATTGCAGGGTCATAGGGTAGGTCCATTTCTAGCCTTCTGAGAGTTCTCCAGACTGTTCTCCACAGAGGTTGGACCAATTGACATTCCCACCAGCAGTGCAGGAGGGTTCCTTTGACCCCACATCCTCTCCAGCATTTGCTGCTGTTACCTTTTCTGATGTGTGACATTCTCACAGGAGTGAAGTGATATCTCATTGTTGTCTTGATTTGCATTTCTCTGACAATCAGAGACTTGGAGCATTTTTTCATGTGTTTCTCGGCCTTTTGGATCTCTTCTGTGGTGAATATTCTGTCCAATTCCTCTCCCCCATTTTTGGATGGGGTTATTTGTTGTCTTGTTGTTGAGTCTGGTAAGCTCTTTATAAATATTGGTTATTAAACTCTTATCTGATGTATGGCATGTAAAGATCTTCTCCCATTCTATGAGGGGTCTCTTGATTTGGGTAGTGGTTTCTTGCTGTGAAGAAGCTTTTAATTTGATGTAGTCCCATAGGTTTATACTTGCCTTAGTCTTCCTTGTAATTGGATTCGTTTCATTGAAAATGTCTTTAAAATTTATGTGGAAAAAAGTTCTTCCAATATTTTCCTCTAAGTATCTGATAGTTTCTGGTCTAACATCCAAGTCCTTGATCCACTTGGAATTTACTTTTGTATTTGGTGAAATACAGTGATTCAGCTTCATTCTTCTGCATGTTTCAACCCACTGTTTCCAACACCATTTGTTGAAGAGACTCTGCTTTCCCCATGTAATAGTCTGGGCCCCTTTGTCAAAGATTAGATGTCCATAGGTGTGGGGCCTCATTTCTGGGCTCTCAATTCTATTCCACTGGTCAGTGTGTCTGTTCATGTTCCAGTACCAAGCAGTTTTGATGACAATGGCCCTATAATATAGTTTGAGATCTGGCAGTGTGATGCCTCCGGTTCTGTTCTTTTTTCTCAAGATTGTTTTGGCAATTCTAGGTCTTTTCTGGTTCCAGATAAACATTTGTAGCATTTTTTCTATTCTCCTAAAAAATGTGCTTGGGCTCTTGATGGGGATAGCATTAAATTTGTAGATGGCTCTGGGTAATATATTCATTTTGATGATGTTAATTCTTCCAACCCATGAGCATGGAATATCTTTCCACTTCTTTGTGTCTTTTTCAATTTCTTTGAGTAGTGACTCATAATTTTCAGTATACAAGTCTTTCACTTCTTTGGTTAGGTTTATTCCTAGATATTTTATTGTTTTTGTTGCTATAGAAAAAGGAGCTGATTTCTGGATTTCAATTTCTTCTAACTTAGTGTTTGCATAAAGGAATGCCACTGACTTTTGAATGTTAATTTTATAACCTGACACATTACTGTATTGCCTGATGATTTCCAAAAGCTTCTTGCTAGATTCCTTAGGTTTTTCCATGTATACTATCATGTCATCTGCAAATAAGGAGAGTTTGACTTCTTCTCTTCCAATCTGTATTCCTTTAATTCCTTGCTCCTGCCTGATTGCTATGGCAAGAACTTCCAACACTATGTTGAATAGTAATGGTGATAGTGGGCAGCCCTGTCTAGTACCTGATCTGAGGGGAAATGCTTCCAGTTTTTCACCATTGAATATGATGTTGGCTGTAGGTTTGCTATGTAGAGACTCCACTATCTTCAGGAATTTTCCATCTATTCCTATTTTTTGTAGTGTTTTGATCATAAAGGGATGTTGTATTTTGTCAAAGGCTTTCTCTGCATATATTGATATGACCATGTGGTTTTTGGTCTTGCTTTTGTTGATGTGGTGGATCACATTGATTGATTTACGTATATTAAACCAACCTTGCATGCCTGGGATAAACTCCACTTGGTCATGATGAACAATCTTTTTGATAAACTGCTGTATCCGGTTGGCTAGAATTTTGTTCAATATTTTCCCATCTATGTTCATCAGAGATATTGGTCTGTAGTTTTCTTTTTTGGTTGTGTCCCTGTCTGCTTTTGGTATCAGGGTGATGTTGGCTTCATAGAAGCTGGCAGGGAGTATTCCAGTGTCTTCAATCTTTTGGAAGACTTTTAAAAGTAGAGGTATTAGTTCTTCTTTGAAAGTTTTGTAGAATTCATTTGTAAAACCATCTGGTCCAGGACTTTTATTTTTGGGAAGATTTTTGATAACTGTTTCAATTTCATTAGCTGTGATGGGCCTGTTCATGTTATCCACTTCCTCTTTACTTAGTTTTGGAAGTTGGTAGGTATCTAGGAAATCATTTCTTCCAGGTTCTCTAACTTGGTGGCATATAGTTGTTCATAGAAGCCTCGCATGATATGTTGAATTTCTGCAGTGTCTGTTGTGATATCTCCTCTTTCATTTACTATCCGATTTATTTGGGTCTTCTCCCTTTTTTGTTTTGTGAGTCTGGCTAAAGGTTTGTCGATTTTGTTTACTCTTTCGAAGAACCAACATTTACTTTCATTGATCTTTTGTATGGTTTTCCTATTCTCAATGTTATTTATTTCTGCCCTAACTTTAGTAATTTCTGTCCTTCTGGTTGCTTTAGGGTTCCTTTGTTGTTCTTCTTCTAGGTCTTTAAGATGTGCAATCAGGCTGTTTATTTGTGCCTTTTCTTGTTTCCTAATGTGTGCTTGTATAGCTATGAACTTCCCTCTTAGGACTGCTTTAGCTGTGTCCCAAATATTTTGATAGCTTGTGTCTTCATTTTCATTGAACTCTCGAAACATTTTGATTTCTTCCTTGATTTCCTCTTTGACCCAGAAGTTGTTAAGAAGTGTACTGTTGAGCTTCCACATTTTGGCACTGTTACTAATCTTTGGTTGATTGTTAAGTGTTAGTTTAATTCCACTGTGGTCTGAGAAGATGCTTGGGATGATTTCAGTGCTCTTGAATAGGCTGATGCTGTCTTTGTGGCCTAACATATGGTCTATCCTTGAGAATGATCCATGTGGATTTGAGTAAAATGTGTATTCCAGTTTCTTGGGATGAATGACTCTGAAAATGTCCAATAGTTCTAGGTTATCTATCTCTTCATTTAGCTCCCTTATGTCTTTACTGATTTTCTTCCTGGATGATCTGTCAAGTTGAGATAGTGGGGTGTTGAAGTCCCCTACTATGATTGTGTTACTGTTAATATATTGCTGTAGCTCTTTCAGTAGAAGTTTGATGTATTTAGATGGCTTCTCATTGGGTGCATAGATATTAATAATTGTTAAGTCCTCTTGATTGACTGATCCTCTGAGCATTAAGTAGTGTCCATTCCTATCTTTTTTAATCTTATCTATTTTAAATTCTATCATGTCAGATATGAGAATAGCTGTTCCTGCCCTTTTTTATGGGCCATTGGCTTGAATGATAGTTTTCCATCCTTTCACTTTAAGTCTGTGTTTGTCTTGTTGCGTTAGGTGAGTTTCCTGTAGACAACATATTGTTGGGTTGTGTTTTCTGATACATCTTCCTACTCTGTGTCTTTTAATAGGTGAATTCAGGCCATTCACATTTATTGATATCAAAGATTGAAGATATTTTAACGCCATTCTTGTAGAGTTTTAGTGTGTTTTGATATACGTTCTATTTGTGGTGGTCTGGTTGTTTATAGGAAACCTTTCAGAACTTCTTTCAAGGTAGGCTTGGTGATGGTTGCTTCCTTCAACTGTTGCTTGTCTGAGAAGGTTTTGATGCTTTCATCTAGTCTGAATGACAATCTAGCAGGATATAGTATTCTTGGCTGAAAGCCTTTCTCATTGAGCACTCGATAGATATCTTGCCATTCTCTTCTGGCCTGTAGTGTTTGTATGGAGAAGTCTGCTGCTAATCTTATGGGTTTTCCTTTGTAGGTGAGTCTTTGTTTTTCTCTTGCAGCCTTGAGGATCCTTTCTTTATCCTTATTCCTTTCCAATCTAAGTATGACATGTCTTGGTGTCTTTAGGTCTGGGTTAATTCTGTTTGGGACCCTCTGGGCTTCTTGAATCTTTATGTCTTTGGTGTTGTCTAGACTAGAGAAAATTTCAGCTATTATGGCCTGGAGAACGCTTTCTTCCTCCCCTTCTCTTTCTTCCTCTGGTAAGCCAATAATGCGTATATTGTTTCTTTTGAAGTCATCCCATAGGACTCTGTTGTTGTTTTCAGCATCTCTTAATCTCTTTTTGAGATCTCTTACTTCTTTTTTTCTTGTCTCTAATTCATCCTCAATCTTGCTAATTCTGTCTTCAGCCTCATTGATTCTATTCTCTCTGCCCTCTACTGCTTTCTGGAGTTCATCTATTTTGTTGCCCTGCTCTGATACTGTTTTAGCTTGTTCAGCTAGTTGCCTTCTTAGCTCAGCAATTTCAGCTTTCAGCTCTCTAATAACCATGAGATTATTAGAATTTTCTTCCATATTCTCATTTGTTGTTCCTGCAGTTCTGATTACAATTTTTTCAAATTCTTTACTCACTCCTGTGATTATTTCCTTAGCTAATGTTTGGATGTTGAACTCGTTGTTTTGTGCTTTGCCCTCTGGGGGACTTTTAGCTGGACTCTTGTCCTGGTTCGAGTCTCCATTATTTTTTCTTGTTGTTTTAACCATTTTATATAAGTTAAGAAGTTTTTCAATCCCTGAGTTGGAGTTCAGTGGTGTAAAAGCCTTTTTTTTTTCCCCTGTAGGCTATGGTAGCCTGAGGGCTTTTAAACTATCAATAGGCTTCTTGGCTTAATCAATGACTCCTGACCAAGAGATAAAGCAGGGTGTGGCAGAGATAATCCAGTGGTTATGCAAAGAGACTTTCACAGCTCTTCAGCTATGCCACCGAGGTATAGGTCTTCTCCTGAGTTTCCCGGTTAGATCTCTGTGCCCTGGTGTCCCTCCCTGTTGTTGCTCCAGATTCTGAGGGTAGTAGCAATGGAGACTCAGAGTTGTACTTGGTGAGTCTCTGGGGAGTCCTTTCCTCCCTTCAGCTGTCCCCTTGTTGGTGGAGCAGACTGGAGGTGGTGTCTCCACTGACAAACTGTCGAACTGTTAGCAGTCACTTAATCTCTCCTTAGGCCCCTCTCTCCTCTCTGTCACCAGCCACGCGTGTTTGTACTCACGGGTGTTTTACTGGGTTTCTGTGGTCATTCTAGTCCTGTCTTGTTTCAGTCCGGGTGGTCTCCTTTGGTATTCCTAGTTGATCCAGGAGAGGAGAGGAGAGGAGAGAAAGCGATCTGCTGCTCGTAGCTCCGCCTCCGGAAGTCCGATAAACTATGTTTTTAATATACTGCTGTATCTAGTTGGCTAGAATTTTGTTTAATATTTTAGCATCTATGTTAATCAGAGATACTGGTTTTTAGATTTCTTTGTTGGTTGTATTCCTGTATGCTTTTGGTATCAGGGTGATGTTAGCTTCATAGAAGCTGGAAAGGAGTATTCCTGTGTCTTCAATCTCCTGGAAGACTTTTAAAAGTAAAGGTATTAGTTCTTCTTTGAAGGTTTTGTAGAATTCCAAACTGCCCCAAGATCAGGACCCATCTTCCTCAGGTGTGGCATAGAGTATGTTGTCTATCCTCCCTTTGGAGGATGGAACATTCTGTTCCGTTGTTGATCCAAGTTGAGGACAAGGTCCTATGGGGACCCACAAAGGAGTCTGGTGGTTGAAAAGAGAGTTAACATACAAAGCCAAACAAATTGTTGACCAATCATGGACCTAAATCAGACAGTAATACAACCAAAAAAGAAAACTACAGATCAGTATCTCTCATTAACATAGATGCTAAAATATTAAACAAAATTCTAGCCAACCAGATACAGCAGTATATTAAAAACACATGACTAAGTGACTAAGTGGGGTTTATCCAGGGAAGACTGGCTGGCATCATGGTAACATCTGAAACCTGGTGGCTGAAAAAAGAGTTAACATATAAAGCCAAACAAATTGATGACTAATCATGAACCTAAAGGCTGGAATAGTTTAGATGAAGAGTTGGGGGGGGGTCTCCATTTTATAGATAGTCAGTAGGCCTATTTTAGTTATATGCCAAAGGGCCCATGACTATACTAGTTTTTTTTTTTCCCTGAGCCTGACATCTGATATGCAGGTGGATCCAAGGTATTGCCAATTCACATATTTCCCAATGGTTTCCCATTATCTATAGTCTGAACCTCACTTAAGGTTCACAGAGAGAATTAAACCCAAATGTTCTGAACATCAATGTAAGTAAGAAATTAACTTCCTTTCTGTGCACCTAGACTGATAATGGTGTGTACTAACTTTGAGAGGCATAAGAATATAATCAGTCAATTTATTTTATATAAGGTGAAATTCTCTTGTGGAAACCCCATTGAGAATGACTAGTTCTAAAAAAATAATATTCTGTTCTTCCATAAACCCCTTTCAGATTTCTTTGGAATTATTCAAATTGGACTCTTCTCAGCAAATCTTTAGCATTTCTGTCTTCCATTAAGCAACAGAATTCCCACTCCTTTGTGTATCCTTTGTACATCCCTTTAAATAGAATCATACCCAGTCTGCAAGGTTAATGATAAATATACCATGAAGATTCTTTTATTGCCTTAGTAAATGGTTTATTTCTTCTTTGGACTTCCTGCATATTAGTGCACTTATTACATTTAATTTTCCTTACCAATCTTTTTATATATATTCACCTCTCCTGTGAATTTCTTGAATGCTGAGCTTTTGTGTGTATGTGTGTGTGTGTGTGTGTGTGTGTGTGTGTGTGCACATACACAGAGCATCATGTTTTTTTGCAGAACAGATTCTCAGTTGATAGAGCAGTACAGCATGTTGTTAAGAGAAAATATTAAGAAGAACTGAAGAATCACTGGAAATATGTAAGACAAAGTACAAGTACCTTCTGATATAAAATGCCAGTTTTCCACTACTACATTACATGGCATAAAAACCAGTACACATAATGAGCAGCAACCTGGAAAGGAGTCAGGTATCAGCAGAAAATATCATGAGATAATTATCTTTTCTTTGCAGATCTGTATTCTTGATTAAAATACAGCCCCCACACATGGTCTTTCTTTGTTATAGATCTATATTTTCTATACTTAATCACTACTTATTTCAAAGACAGTGACTGGCATAAGTGCACAACTGAAAGAAGATGAAAAACGTCCTTTCAAGATCTGATAGTAAGACTGTCCTTCAAAGTTTAGTATGTTCTCTATAAGGTTAACACTCACTTATTTGAACAAATTGTTCCTTTACTATATAAATAGTATAGTTCTTTAAGCAACTGTTTCCTAATGTTAAAAGATAACATTAATCTAAAATGTCTACATATACTCTCAACCTACATATGCATATATGAGCTATTCCACATAAGGAATGAGAGTATATGTAGACAGTTTAGATCAATATATGCATATACATAATACACATGTGTATCAATCTCTTATATCCTATTATTAACTCAATTGCAAGTCCATTTCCTTTGTCAAACTTCATAAAGTTAACAATATACACATCTCATACTACAAAGCTAATTGTGACACAGTTTTGTTATAAATGACTTCAGGGTACATTTTCACTTATGACAGCAAATTCACCATTTGTTACTATATGCTAAATTACCACCCTGATGGTTGTTTTTAAAGGTAAATATGCATTCAATTACTTAAAAAAGTCAAACTGAAAGTTATTAGTTACTAAGAGCAAGTAATACCCAGGTTTTATTCTAAAATGTTTCTTTTGACTTAGAGGTTGTCATTAGCTATTTTTAGAAATTTTCTACTATTTGAAAATCACTCTAGTTGAAAGCTTCCTAGTTTCAACAGAGTCTAATATTTTCATAATTGAAAATATTCAGAAAAATTAAAAAGTATATCTTAGAGGTCATCATAAAAATTAACTGTTGGTCCAGTTTACTCCAATAGAAAGCTGAAGATAATTCCAATAAAGTAAGTCAGATGAAAGCTTAACTTGTTAATTATTACAAGCTATTTTAAGAATAGGAAACAAAATTGTTGCAGGCAAAGTTGTTCCCCTGGATAGTGCCCTGGCATTGCTGTGTGTACAGACCAGGTTTGAGCCTACATTGGAGGAAGATTCAATGTTGTTGTCTCTCCCTCTCTCTCTCTCTCTCTCTCTCTCTATATATATATATATATATATATATATATATGTATATATATATATATACATATTACTATATGTATATGAAAAAGCCAGGCTGGAAGCAGTGACAACAAAAACAGAAAACAAAAAAAGACTACACCCCCTAGTCAGAAGACAGTTCAGGGTGTAGTCCTGAAAATAAAAACAGCATCAGTCCATGGATCAGAGTTATGGTTCAGGACTCAGGAGGTATAAAAAGCCTAGAAAGCAGAAATGGTTATTTTTGCATTCAAATAGTTTTTTGGCGTGTGTGTGTGTGTGTGTGTGTGTGTGTGTGTGTGTGTGTGTGTATGTGTGTGTGTGTTGAGAAAGGGTGTTGGTATAACTTCGTAAGAGAGAAAGCAACAGTCATGGGGATAGTAGGAAAACTTGGAAAGAATATAATAGTTGCTGCCAGATGCTGTAGCCCTGAACCTGGGGATGACTGTCTGAGCTCTACAGACCCCTAATGTAGGAAATGAATCTTAAACAATTGTTAAGATTCTCATTACTACTACTACTACTACTAGCATTTGCCCTTCTTCCATAGCCAGTCAACAGTGTCAGGTTGAGCCTGATATAAAGTTTCGAGACCTCCTTTGAATCTGGAGAGGTGGCAGTCGTTGACTATGTGGGTCATAGTCTGTCTGTAGCCGCAGGGGCAGTTCGGGTCATCTCTGGCTCCCCAGCGATGGAACATAGCGGCGCACCGGCCATGGCCTGTTCGATAGCGATTGAGGAGGGCCCAATCATAACGTGCTAGGTCAAAGCCGGGTTAACGATTGCAGGGGTCTGTGATGAGATGTTTGTTCTTTACCTCAGCTGACTGCCAGCTCTGTTTCCAAGAGACTGGAACAGAGAAGTTCAGTGTAGGCGTAGGGGACCAGATTGGGTGACGAGACATCAAGCGTTGGACATGGTAGGCAAAGATATCTGCGTATATTGGCAGGTCCGGTCGAGTGTAGACGTGGGAAATGAACTTAGATGATGCCGCATCCCGACAAATATCTGGCGGGGCGATGTTGCTAAGAACTGGCAGCCATGGAACCGGGGTGGAACGAATGGTTCCAGAAATTATCCTCATGGAGGAATATAATTTGGAATCGACCAAGTGGACATGGGGGCTACGGAACCATACTGGGGCACAGTATTCTGCAGTGTAATAGCAAAATGCCAGAGATGATGATCGTAGTGTGGAAGCGCTCGCGCCCCATGAGGAGCAGGCCAGTCTTACAATGATGTGATTCCTCGCGCCCACCTTTGCTGCAGTTTTTATGAGATGTTTGTGAAATGACAGAGTGCAATCGAGAGTAACGCCAAGATAGACTGGCTGGGCTTCATGCCGGATTCTCGTATCGCCAAGCTGCACATTAAGCTCACGTGAGGCCGAGGCATGGTGTAGATGGAAAACAGATGAAACCAAAGAAATACCCAACACTGGCTGCCAGCTATAGACCAATTTCTCTCCTCTCCGTGTGTTACAAACTCCTTGAGAGGCTGCTTCTGTCACGTATTTCTCATCTTACAGAGAAATTTCTATCACCCGCCCAGGCTGGTTTCCGCCCAGGAAGATCTACCTGCAAACAAGCCCTGGCCCTCTCAACTTACATTGAAAATGGATTCCAGAAGAATTTAAAGACGGGTGCTATCTTTGTTGATCTCACAGCAGCCTATGATACGGTCTGGCACCGTGGTCTCCTGGTCAAGATCTCAAGATGCCCGCCTCCATGGGTGGCCAACACTATATCCTTTCTTCTCCAAAACAGAAGATTCCGGGTACATCTGGGTGACAAGTCTAGCAGATGGAGACTTGTCTCAAGTGGCCTCCCCCAGGGCTCTGTTCTGGCTCCTACGCTACTTAATATTTACATCAATGACCTCCCAGAAACTTCTTCAAGGAAGTTCATCTACGCCGATGACATCTGCTGTGCAACTCAGGCATCCAAGTTCGACATCCTCGAGGAAACACTCATGAAAGACATGTCTCTGATATCTGATTACTGTAAAAAATGGCGACTAATTCCTAGCACTGCTAAAACGGTAGATAGCATAATGGTTATGCAAAGAGACTTTCAGGCCTGAGGCTCCAAAATCCCAGGCTTAATCACCTGCACCACCTTGATCAGTGCTCAGATAAAAGAGAGAGAGAAAGAATTTATGACCATATTCCAGATCACATAAAATCGATGGGGTTTACAGTCAACAATATTTATACCTCTTTCCCATATCTGGTGGGGCGATGTTGCTAAGAACTGGCAGCCATGGAACCGGGGTGGAACGAATGGTTCCAGAAATTATCCTCATGGAGGAATATAATTTGGAATCGACCAAGTGGACATGGGGGCTACGGAACCATACTGGGGCACAGTATTCTGCAGTGGAATAGCATAATGCCAGAGATGATGATCGTAGTGTGGAAGTGCTCGTGCCCCATGAGGAGCTGGCCAGTCTTGCAATGATGTGATTCCTCGCGCCCACCTTTGCTGCAGTTTTTATGAAATGTTCGTGAAATGACAGGGTGCGATCGAGAGTAACGCCAAGATAAACTGGCTGGGCTTCATGCCGGATTCTCATATCATCAAGCTGCACATTAAGCTCACTCGAGGCCAAGGCATGGTGTAGATGGAAAACAGATGATACCGTTTTTGCAGTGTTAGGGATTAGTCGCCATTTTTTACAGTAATCAGATATCAGAGACATGTCTTTCGTGAGTGTTTCCTCGATGATGTCGAACTTTGATGCCTGAGTTGCACAGCAGATGTCATCGGCGTAGATGAACTTCCTTGAAGAAGTTTCTGGAAGGTCATTGATGTAAATATTAAATAGCGTAGGAGCCAGAACAGAGCCCTGGGGGAGGCCACTTGAGACAAGTCTCCATCTGCTAGACTTGTCACCCAGATGCATCCGGAATCTTCTGTTTTGGAGAAGAAAGGATATAGTGTTGGCCACCCATGGAGGCAGGCATCTTGAGATCTTGACTAGGAGACCACGGTGCCAGACCGTGTCATAGGCTGCTGTGAGATCAACAAAGACAACATCCATCTTTAAATTCTTCTGGAATCCATTTTCAATGTAAGTTGAGGGGCCAGGGCTTGTTCGCAGGTAGATCTTCCTAGGCGGAACCAGCTTGGGCGGGTGATAGGAATTTCTCTGTAAGAGGAGAAACATTCTCATTGATCTTGACTAGGACATCAATTGGAAAGTTACTGCAGACATCTAGGATTGATCAGCGTTGCAACTCTGTTAAACATTTGTTAAGTAGTGTCCTGGGATATCAAATGGCAAGCCACATAGGTCAACTAAACATCACAAGGAAATTGAAATACTTTATTACTTATAGGTCCTGAAAGAGGTGCAAATTGATTTTGGTGGGGTCATATCTAGAGGTCAGAGCAGAGTGCAGATAGAGAATAGGACTATCACTGGGAGCACATGCTTTTGCTAGGGTCAGCGGGAATACTTGGGTATTCCTAAGGCATAGTCTGACTGATCTATTACAAGCTAAAAGTGTTAGGGTTTAGTATATCCTAGGAGATCTCATCTAAAGTAAAGGCCTGGAGAGGAGGAAGGAGGAGGAATTTGCATTTACTTGTGACTCTGCAAGCTGTTCCATAAGGCATGCACCTGAAGAAGGCTGGTGTCAAATCAAGGCCCCTTGGCAACCATCTGACCACAGGAAATGGATGCCAAGGCAGCAATACTATTCAGTAGTTGATCTAGATCCCCAACAGTCAGTAAAGACTAGTCACTTAAAAATGGGAAAGAAAGGAACCAAACTTTCCTAGGCATCGAGTTTTAAGTTTGTCTTGCTCTCATTGACCCACTATCCAGGGGACTCCTTCAGCCAGACAGTTGTGAGGACTGAATATGCACCCTGGATGCCCAATACATTTCTTTACAGGAATCTGTGACAACTACCAGCCCTGGCTCTACTGTTAAATATAGATTTAATCTCTTTCTGGGATAATTCCTCTTCCTAGCTGCTGTTGCTCTCTGCAGATGGAATGGGGAGGAGGTGAATGAGAAGCCCTGTGACTGATGCTCTATTTACAGTCTTTCACTATGAGGATGAGAAACAGGGCACAGAAGCAGAGATTTCTGATAAGAATTCACCAGCCCTCTTTCATCAAAGGCTTCAGGCTCAAAGAAAAAGAGGAAACAGTTACAAAATCAATTTGGTATAAACAGCTGCATCTTCATGAAAAGGGCTAACTGAAAATTCTGGATGAGATTTTTGATCAACTTCAGATTTTGTAAATATATATAAGTAGATAACACAGCCAAGAACCCTAATATTCCATTAAAAGGATAGCAATTGCAGCAAGACAAAAATATATTGTCTATCCTCCACTAATAATGTCTACTTGCTATCTGTTGCTGATAAAAAGAAATAACAACAACAACAAAAAAAAACATCAGAGAATGGCTAAGCACCTGACTAACTAAGGAGTATAAAATTACTATATTTTCATTCTGGCTCTAAGAACAGAAAAAATTAAAATGAATGAAATATGCATTGGCATCAATAGCAATAAAACTAAGTCATCTTTTTATTAACTTTCAAGTTTTTTTATAAAGGTTTTGAGAAACACTCAATAGACCTTCAGTTAGAACTGACACTCATCCCCTGTCTCATCCTAACTCCTAGAATTTAAAAACAACTCTTATTTAAATACCCTGACTTTTCCTAATGGATGGCAAATAAAATGTAGAAATAGGTTATACATTTTAAAAGATTAGTATTAGTTGTTTCATATTACATTTATCATTTTCCTTGTAGTATTATCTTGTTACTATTACTAAATAGTATTATCCCTTCACTCAATCCATTATACCAAGCATTCATACAATGCTTTATAGTACTTTTAAAAAAATTAAAACACAACAGAAATTACTAATGTCGTTTAGGTAGTGTAAGAGTTTCAGAATAGAGTTAACTTTCTAAGTTCTCACTGCTAGTGAATCCCAAAACCTCTATTAAATTTCACCTTGGATCAATTCCAATGTCTGCAAATACCCAATCCCATCAGTCATGTTTCCATATAAAAAGTTGTCAAAAACTAATGAAAAATGTATCAGTTATGTTTTACTATTATGTTAGTCAATCTAACAATATCAATGTAATAAGACATTTTCATTAAATGTAGCTATTACCCATAGTTTTATAAATATTAATATCAAATTATTAATGTCTATAAATACTAAACATTAAATGTCCACACATTATTATTGCTTCTTCATCTTTAGAAAATCATTTGAGGAAATAACCATAAAATGAGAACATTATTGGAAATTGTTATCACCAGGTTTTTAATCACTTTGAAATGATATTTGGCATTCTCAACTAGGAGAATAGTGCTATATATTCAATTGAAGGGATTATGACTAAGAGGATTAGCAGTAAATTCATAGGAAAGGAAGCAGCTACCTAGAAAATGTGTTTGATCTCAGAAAATTTTAGTTTCCCTCCCAATTCCTACAATCTACCAGGAAAAAAATAGAAGCAAAAATAGATCAGGTATAAAATAGTTGTTTGTGCAATTAAATTAAATATAAAACTTCCACTTTGAACAATAACTATAAATTTACCAGCTTCACATTAAATATATCATGAAAAAATCTTCTAAACTTTGAAACATTCTCTGTGCCTCTAAACAAAGCATCTGCAGGCAGAATATCAGATAAAATCAGAACTAGTGACTAGGGGGTCGGGTGGTGGTGCACCAGGTTAAGCGCACATAGTACAGAGCTATTAAATTGCTGTTCCGCTAAATTGGTTGAACTCCAGTCAGCTAATATGTTGATAGCAACCCCATTGTTGATGTTATCATCTGCTCAAACCAGATTCCTGTTGCATAAGTCTCAAACCAGCATAGTTCAATGAAGCTACTTGAAAAGTTCATGCCAATTTTAAAAATATTAAACATATATTCCCTACTTAAACCACTACAGTGAATCAAAACTTTGTGAACCAGGTTCTTAGTTAACATTTGTTTGAGTCACTATCATCAGTTGCATACTTTTGAAACTGAAGAGCACTTTCTGTAAAGTTGACATTCACAATTTAAAACAAGATAACAGAAGAGCTTCTAGACACAATTTCAAAGGCTACTTCTAATGAAGGTGAATCACTAGTAATTAAAAACTGTAGGGATCTGATATGATTTCTTCTGGCCTAGATACTGACAAATAATTCACATTCATACACAGCTAATAAACACAAGATAAGAGCTTAGAGGAAAAGAAATTGCAATGTGCATCATGGGAATTCACCTTGCACAGGTACTCAGACTTTAGTGGAAAAGATGTAACACATAGTGAATCACCCAACTAATGGATGATCAGAAATCCTAAAAGGATATTAGAAAACTCTCTGGATTAGAAACTAGAAAATTATCATTATACAGTCTTGACATTAGCACAAACTATTTTATGCTCTGTTTTAAGCATGTTGTTTGCCATGTACAGGCTTCCACTTTCTCATATAAAGGGAAATTTACAGAAAACAAAACTGATGAATCAGGTTTCTGACATCTAAAAGTTTAAGATGAAATTCCCAGATGAAAAATACACTGAATAGATCATTTTCATGAGTTCTTTCCTTCAGTCAAAGCTTTGATGGTCTGAATGTGCCACTCTTTACAGTCTGTTGGTGATGTTCAGACCCACCCATCTAAACAAAAGCTCAGGTGGGGCTAATACTACTTCCACACATGTTTCCCACTGAATAATGAATTGTGCCTGTGCATACAGTAAGAATTCTTGGTGATTTATGGAAGCAATTTAAGCAAAGCATGGAGTTAGATACTTTACCAAATACATACAGATGATAATTTTTTAAAGGCTTTGATATCATCCTAACTATACAAAGAGAAAATAAACATTAGCCTCATAAAAGTGAAAAAAAGCCTAAGAATTAGATAATGTTAACTATCTGTATTTTTATTTCATAGAAATACATAATAATTATTTTATAGACACATAATTCACCTATAAATCATATCATTACAGACCAAAAATCAAAGTAATACAAAAGACAAATAATTTGCATCATCTTGCAAAGATTAAATGCTTTAGCAGGGGTAGACAGCATAATGGTGATGCAAAGAGACTCTCATCCCTGAGGCTCCAAAGTCCCAGGTTCAATACCCTGTACTACCATAAGCCAGAGCTAAGCAGTGCTCTGATTTAAAAAAAAAAAAAAAAAAGATTCAATGCTTTAGAACTGACAAAATTATAATGGCAAGTAGTAGGGTGGCAATGATGCAGTTCTAATTTTTCAATGGTTATTGGGAAATTAGGAAATTAGATGTTAATGGTCATACTAAACCCATAATGAGGAGGCGAATGATCACATTAACACATACCATATGTTTACAATCAGTTTGCTATGGTGACTCAGCCATCTCTGAAGAGAGAGGAAAAGTTCAACTTAAATTGGGAGGAGAATCAAGAGTACAATCAGCACTGAAATCAGAGATGCAAGCAACTCTATCTCCTCCCTTCCACCAAGAATCTTGAAGTCTTCATATTTAGCTTCCAATTTTCATAATGTGTCATCAAGTTCTCTTCTCAAGTTTGTTAACTTTTCCCTTGTCCTCCTACATACAACTCTTATCTCACCCATTTTATTCTTCTCAATTTCTTGTCCTCAAACATCTAGCTTTTTTCCTTTTTACGGCTTAACTTAAACAATTTAAATCAATAACCCATCATCCACCCAGAGTATGCTGGAATGCATGGGTTCACTTGAAATATCACTCACATGTTACAATGTTACAATGCAATGATACAATCAGAAGTCCATTGTTTTCTGTGTAGCTACTCCCCAACATGAACTCCCAGATAGCAACACAATATATATATGTGTGTGTGTGTGTGTGTGTGTGTGTGTGTAGAAGGACAAAAATCTATCTCTGAAGTGTTTTTATTAATAATTTTGTTTGGGAAAGTATGCTCAGTGTGTACCTGTGAGGAATGGCATGTAAATAACATAGTAACTTCAGTTCTCCTGGTAGGTCTGTGGTACCACTTTATAGATTAGGAAACAGGCAATCTGCAGACCGACGGGGAATGCACGATATTGGAACCAGTGCTTTATCTCCACGGCATCAACTATTTAGTCCTGCTTTTAAAAGTCAATAATCTCACCTACTCCCTTCAGCAAAGTACAGACTACAAAGCTAGATAAGGGCAAGATACCAGCAGACTTTAATAATGGCCCTTTTAGTCATTACCAGGCCACCCCATCATCCAGGACCCTAGTCAAGGAATCCTTGGATTCACATATAGATGTGATGGACCTAGACCTCTAACAGATCCCTCTCTCCACCATACCTGGTCATCTCCATCAGGAACAACTTCATGAACCCTGTTGTGGGCCTCTACAGGACATTACCCTCAATGTAGAACAATAGTCATAGAAATCTGGAGGGAGGCTGCCACTCGAGGAAGGTTGGTCCTGAAATGAGTGCAGCCTAGAATGTCCCTAGCTATGACCATAGAATTCAAGCTCAGACTTATAGGGATGCAGAGGTTACACAGACTCCTGAGCTAAATATGAATAGGCATGGATCCTAGATCAGATCAGAAGGGTTTACAGTTACTGGTATTTATATACTTTTCCCATATTTGCTATCTTCTCTCTGCCCTGATCCAGCTTTCTAGTCCT
This sequence comes from Erinaceus europaeus, assembly GCF_950295315.1. Taxonomy (NCBI): domain Eukaryota; kingdom Metazoa; phylum Chordata; class Mammalia; order Eulipotyphla; family Erinaceidae; genus Erinaceus; species Erinaceus europaeus. The sequence continues at coordinate 131,656,864 of NC_080163.1, forward strand.
ATCCTCAACTCTGAAACTATCTTCCCAGACAATACTCCTAGCCCACCGGCATGTTAGCTGTTGGACTCAGCCAAAAATTAGTAAAATTATGAGTCCCTTGGAATATACCTAAAATTGAGTTCCTAGCTTCTTCCAACATGAAGATCCCAAATTTCATCTGTTATACTTTTACTTTTAGGTATCTGATTACTAAACAATTTTTTCTGCTTTAAATCTTAATGCTTTTCAGACACCAAGTTACAGATGCTACCATGATGCTAACATGACTTCCCTGAGCAAAAAACCTCACCAATCTGTCCTGGAGCCCCACCTCCCCAGAGCCCTGCCCCATTAGGGAAAGAGAAAGACAGACTGGACTATGGATCAACCTGTCCATACCCACATCCAGCAGAGAAGCAATTACAGAAGCCAGACCTTCCACCTTCCCTACCCCATAAAGATCTTTGGTCCATACTCCCAGATGGATAAAGAATAGAAAAAATTCCAATAGAGGGGATGGAATATGAAACTCTGGTGACAGAAACTGCATGGAATTGTACCCCTCTTATACCACAATCCTGTCAATCATTAAATCACTAAAAAAAAAAAAAAAAAAAAAAAAAAGGTGCCCTGGCTTATTGTGGTGCAGGGTATTGAACCTGAGACCTGAAGCCTCAGGCATAAGAATTGTTTATATAATCATTATTTATCTCCCCCAGGGCTTTATTATGCTTTAATGATAAGGAAAAAGAGGCTTTTCAGGAGAGAGTATGAAAAACTGAAGCTTGAGTACGCTGGTGATGGGAATTGTATGAATCAGACAATTCATATAATTTTATCCCTCAATCTTGTCAATCATTATTAAATAACTAATAATAATTTTTTTAAAAGAAGTTGAAAAATAAGAAAATATAGTAGAACTTTGACTGGGTTTGGTGTACTGCCCCAAAGTAAAGGACCATGGGGTGTGTGGGAAGGCCAGGTCCTGGAACATGATGTCAGAGGACCTAGAGGGGACTGAATTGTTAGGTGAAAAACTGAGAAATGTTATACATTTACAAAATACTGTGTTTTATTTTATTTTTTACTGTATTTTATTGTTGACTATAAACTATTACTCCCCCCAATAAAGAAATAAAAGGTCAATAGCTAGTGATACTTTACTTTCCCCCTCCCCTTGCTTTTTGTAGTTGTTATTATTACTTATTTGTTCTGAATATCAATGTCTACCATCAATATGTTATCACAGCATGTCCTCATTGCAGTTATACAGACTGGGTATATACTATGGAGTAAAATTCTGAGGGGGTAACCTTTTACTATTCTTTAGCCATACATTTTAATATATTCATCTCGCTAAAATAGGAAGATTTTTTTTCCTAAAGGAATAATATAAATGTATAAATGTAACATATATACAGTTATATTTATTACATAATATATTAAAATTTAGAGAGAGAATAAAGACAGATAGAAGATAGAAGATAAAGAATATAAAATGGGGGGCCAGGCAGTGGCACACCTGGTTACGCGCGCACACTACAGTGCGCAAGGACCAGGGTTCAAGCCCCTGGTCCCCACTTACAGGAGGAAAGCTTCACGAGTGAAGCAGGGCTACAGGTGCCTTTCTCTCTCCATCTCTACCTCCCCTTCCCCTCAATTTCTCTCTGTCTCTATCCAATAATAAATAAAGTTTTTTTAAAAGTGTGATAATCAACAAGGGCAACAATAGGGAATAAAAAAATATTTTAAAAAAGTGTGATAAGTTAGTTAAAAAAAAAGAATATAAAATGGGAGGGGTGGATGGTAACACACTAAGTTAAATACACATAGTGCGAAGCACAAGGATCCCGGTTCGAGCACCCGGCTCCCCACCTGTGGGTGGGGAGGTTCATTTCACAAGGGGTGAAACAAGTCTGCAGGTGTCTAGCTTTCTCTCCCCGTCTTTATCTCTCCCTCCCCTCTCAATTTCTCTCTGTTCTATTCAAGAGTGACAACAAAAATGGAAAAAATGGCTGCCAGGAGCAGTGGATTCTTAGTGGAGGCACCAAGCCCCAGCAATAACTCTGGAAGCAAAATAAAATAAAACTATATATATGAAGATAGGAATCAAAGAGAGACTGAATAGGTGGTATCATGTAAAAAATGACAGAAAAAAACCTCCAAAAAGTCTCTCCAGAAAAGATATGACACAGCTTAAAAAAAAAAAAAAGGTCAAAATCAGTATGTCAAAACTTTGAAATTCACAAACAACTTGAAGCAATCTGGAGGGTATATATATATATATATATATATATATATATATACATATATATTTTTTTATAAGTACCAAACCTTGGAAGAACAGCATGCTCTGTCACATTTTTAACATGCTTTATTCCCAGGTGAAGATAGTCTTGTATATAATATCTTTATAGGCCAGCAAGGTAGCTCACCTGGAGAGTGCCTGCTTTGCCATGAGCACAACTGTGGTTCAAGCCCAGCCTCCACCACATTAGAAATGTCAGTGCTGTAGTTTATTTCCTTCTCTCCTTTTGTCTCTATCTTTATAAATAAATAAATAAATAAATAAATAAATAAATAAATAAATAAATACTGGCTCAAACTGATGAAGCCCCAGTAACAACAGAAAGAAGAGGAGAGGAGAGGAGAGGAGAGGAGAGGAGAGGAGAGGAGAGGAGAGGAGAGGAGAGGAGAAGGGAGGGGAAGGGAGGGGAGAAGAGGAGGGGAGAAGGGGAGGGGAGAAGGGGAGGGGAGGAGGGGAGGGAAGGGAAGGGAAGGGAAGGGAAGGGAAGGGAAGGGAAGGGAAGGGAAGGGAAGGGAAGGGAAGGGAAGGGAAGGGAAGGGAAGGGAAGGGAAGGGAAGGGAAGGGAAGGGAAGGGAAGGGGAGAAGATTTACAATCAGGTAAAAACCTGCTATTTAGCAAATACTGGAAAGGGGAAAGAAAGAATGAAACAGGAATTTCCCCAAAGTTCCATTCAAGAGAAAATTTTTTTTAATTTCTTTATTGGGGAATTAATGTTTTACATTCAATAGTAAATACAATAGTTTGTACATGCGTAACATTTCCCAGTTTTCCATATAACAATACAACCCCCACTAGGTCCTCTGTCATCCTTTCTGGACCTGTATTCTCCTCACCCACCCACCCCAGAGTCTTTTACTTTGGTGCAATACACCAATTCCAGTTCAGGTTCTACTTGTGTTTGCTCTTCTGATCTTGTTTTTCAACTTCTGCCTGAGAGTGAAATCATCCCATATTCATTCTTCTGTTTCTGACTTATTTCATTTAACACGAATTTTTCAAGGTCCATCCAAGATCATTTGAAAATGGTGAAGTCACCATTTTTTATAGCTGAGTAGTATTCCATTGTGTGTGTGTATATATATATATACATACCACAACTTGCTCAGCCACTCAGCTGTTATTGGACACCTGGGTTGCTTCCAGGTTTTGGTGATTACAAATTGTTCTGCCAAGAACATATGTGTACACAGATCTTTTTGGATGGATGTGTTGGGTTCCTTAGGATATATCCCCAGGAGAGGAAGTGCAGGATCATAGGGTAGGTCCATTTCTAGCCTTCTGAGAGTTCTCCAGACTGCTCTCCACAGAGGTTGGATCAATTTACATTCCCACCAGCAGTTCAGGAGGGTTCCTTTGACCCCACAACCTCTCCAACATTTGCTGCTGTTATCTTTTCTGATGTATGACATTCTCACAGGAGTGATGTGGTATCTCATTGTTGTCTTTATTTGCATTTCTCTGACAGAGACTTGGAGCATTTTTTCATGTGATTCTCACCTTTTGGATCTCTTCTGTGGTGAATATTCTGTCCATATCCTCCCCCCATTTTTGGATGGGGTTATTTGTTTTCTTGTTGTTGAGATTTGCAAGTTCTTTATATATTCTGGTTATTAGCCTCTTATCTGATGTATGGCATGTAAAGATCTTCTCTCATTCTGTGAGGGGTCTCTTGGTTTGGTTAGTAGTTTCTTTAGCAGTGCAGTAGCTTTTTAATTTTTTGTAGTCCCTCTTGTCTGATGTATGGCATGTAAGATCTTCTCCTATTCTGTGAGAGGTCTTTGTTTGAGTAGTAGTTTATTTAGCTGTGCAAAAGCTTTTTAATTTGATGTAGTCCCATAGGTTTATACTTGCCTTAGTCTTTCAAGAGAATTTTCATTATGCAATCAGTCTCCTAGTTTCCTAGATCACACTTGCAAAACTATATATTAACTGACATAGCCCATTCATACTGTCACATCTATAAATGTCATAGCAGGGGTTGCTTACAAAGCAAACATTTGTCTCAGGAACTTTGGAAGTTGAGAAGTCCAGGATCAAGGCAACTGCAGATTCACTGGTGATAATCTGCTTCTTGGTTCATAAAAGGGAATCTTCCCGGCCGGGTGGTAGTGCAGCGGGTTAAACGCAAAGCACAAGGACCGGCGCAAGGATCCAGGATCAAGCCCCTGGCTTCCCACCTGCAGGGCTGTCGCTTCACAGGCGGTGAAGCAAGTCTGGAGGTGTCTATCTTTCTCTCCCCCTCTCTGTCTTCCCCTCCTCTCTCCATTTATCTCTGTTCTATCCAACAACAACGACAACAATAACAACAACAATAGTAAATAAGGGCAACAAAAAGGGGAAAAATAAAATAGTATAAAATAAATAAATAAATAAAGGGAATCTTCCCATTGTCTTCACATAACAGAAGTAAGGGAACTCTATCGGGGGTCTTTTGTAAAAGTACCATTCCATTCAGAAGGACTCTGTCCCCATAACCTAACCACCTCCCAAGGTACTATTTCTAGTACTATCATATTTATCTTAAGGCATGGATTTACAGGGTCACAGATTTTTCAGACCATAACACTAAGTGTTCTCTAAGTGCAAACAGACTTTGTGGTTTTTTGTTTGTTTGTTTGTTTTGTTTGTTTTGCCTCTAGTGTTACTACTGGGGCTCTGTGCAGGCACTATTCATGGTGGCCATTTTTTCCATTTTATTTAATAGGACAGAGAGAAATTGAGAGGGAAGAGGAAAGAGGGAGAGAGAGAGAGGGAAAGACAGATACCTGAAAACTTGTTTCACCACTTGTGAAGCATCCACCCTGCAGGTGGAGAACTGAAGGAGGGGGTGTGGGGCATGGTGGGGGGGGGGTGTTTGGACCCGGATCCTTGCATGGGTCCTTATGCTTAACCTGGTGTGCTACCGCCCCCACCCACCCAAGCAGACTCTTTGGAGTCACAGATTGTCCAAAACAATTAAAGCAAATGTTAAATATTACAGATGCCTGAGGTAGCCAAAAGCATGTTCAGCCCAACTGTAGGCTAATCATAGAATTTAAAGAAAATTTGAGTTTTACTTTGTGCTTTCTTATTTCTTAAAGTCCACCTATGTATGAAGATCATCCAGTATTCCTCCTTCTCTTTTTGGCTTATGTCATTTAACATGATCCCCTCAAGTTCCATCCAAGATGAGGTGAAGGAAATGATTTCATCATTCTTAATAGCTGAGTAGTATTGTGTGTGTGTGTGTGTATATATATATATATATATATATATATATATATATATATATATATATATTACAATTTTCTTAGCCACTCATCTGTCATGGGACACCTGGGTTGCTTTCAAGCTTGTGTATTGCACCAAGTAAAGGACACTGGAGAAGGAGGGCTGTAAGGGGGATAGTGGGGGGAAGGGGAGTGACCTGGTACATGATGATGAAAAAGGACTGTAGTGGGGGGTGGGAGCTATTTGCAGACACCTATCCTGGGGAGATGAGAAATTGTACCCACATGTTAACAGTTGTACTGTAAATCATTAACCTTCCAATAAAGTTATATGAAATTGTGTTAAATAAAAAGCTAGGAACTGACATATCCATAGAGCATCTTCAAAAACGCCAACATAGTCTTGAAAATCTAGATGATCATACACAGCACAGGGTGTACACATGTTCAGGAAATAGCTAAAAATATGCTATATTCTTACATCTTGTTAACTTGGATGCTCTTCACAAGCAAGCTGAGAAGATAAGGCAGTTTTATAAGAGTCTCAGTCACTTGGCCTTTAACAATTCACAGTTGAGATAATGACATTTATATATTTTTCTTATTTATTTATTTATTTATTTATTTCTATTTATAAAAAGGAAACATTAACAAAACCATAGGATAAGAGGGGTACAACTCCACACAATTCTCACCACCAGATCTCCGTATCCTATCCTCTCCCCTGATAGCTTTCCTATTCTTTATCCCTCTGGGAGTATGGACCCAAGGTCATTGTGGGATGCAGAAGGTAGAAGGTCTGGCTTCTGTAATTGCTTCCTTGCTGAACATGGACGTTGACAGGTCGATCCATACTCCCACATCTCTCTTTCCCTAGTAGGGTGGGGCTCTGGGGAAGCAGAGCTCCAGGATATTTACATTTTTAAAGAAATTGAGATGCATATTTTCTTTATTTTCTGTAAATAATTACATTACCTTTACAATATTTCATATGGCATATTTTTTCCCCACCAGGATTACTTTTGGTACTCAGACACAGTAACTGCATAACAACTCCACCATTCATGGCAACCATTTTTTTCAGGTTTTTTTTTTTTCCATAAAAGTGAGAGATTAAAAAAAAAAAAAAGCATGTGCAGCACTACTCTACACTCTGCATGTGGGCACCAGAAATTTGAACCTATGTCCTTCCATATATTAATATGTGCACTCTACTGGAAGAGTTACCACCGGACTCCTAAACTTTTTTCAAGAAAATTGAAATGTATTTATTTATAACTATATCAAAATAATTTTAGTAAAACTTACTGCATAATGACTTTGGAAAAATCACAGATATATACATATGCATTTATATTTAAATGGGTGAGTATATATGCTTAAATTATCAGATGAAATAAATTGATGCAATGATTTTAAATAGCTGATTTTCTAATTTCTATCTGGTGGCAATCAATGAATTTCCATTTTGTAAAAAAATTATATGCTCAGGTAATGAAACATCTGGCACTTTAGAATATTGCCTTAGGCAATAATGATGGGGACATAGCCTGTAGGTCTATTTCATTCATCAACTTAAAGATAAGCTAAGTGTATTCTCTATTACATGGTGATAGAAGTTTTACATGATAATATATCTATGTCGTACATATCTTTCATAAAGCATGTACTTTCAAATCACTAGTTCCAAAGTTGATTTAAATTTAAAGTACAGAGGGGAGTTAGGAAGATGGCGGCCTGAGAAGTCGCTGACAGCGAGTGCTCTGATCGCATCATCGGCAACGGTAGGATTTTCTGCCTTTAGCAGGCCAGTCAATAAGGGGGGGCACCAAAGAAGTGATTACAGTTTAATTTGGGGTAAGAATTAGAGTAAAGGTGACACGGACTAGCAGGGCTCCAGAATTCCCCAGCGGCGCCGAGCAAGGTGAGTGCACCGGGCATTGTCCTCAGCCCGCCCAAGAAGGCGGCTCCTCTGCGGATTGTAGAGCACGGCAGGCAGAGGACCCGGAGAGAGCACTTTAGCTCGGGGGCTTCCTCTTGGGAGAATCCAGGGTCCACCGCGATCCTGTGGGTGGATCCAAAGACTTCCTGAGTATAGCTCTCATTGGATCAAAGGACTTGGAGCTAGTTTTCATTTTTTAGAAATCCTCTTAAAAAGTCTGGGGGGGGGGGTCTCCCAGAAGATGGTGGACGGAGAAGCGGCTAGCCTTTGAGCTCCGGACACATCTCCTGTAAACAATAGGATTTTCTGCCACTAGCAGGCCAGCCAATAAGGGGCCATAGCGGTCATACCAAGGAGGTGTCTATAACTTAATGTGGGTTAAGAATTAGAATAGGGGAAAAAAATTCTTTTTTCTTCCTTTTAATTTTCAAGCATACATCCTTCCCGCCACCCCCCCACCCCCCCCATAAGCAGTGCCTGGGACCAGCTACTAGCAGGATACCCCATACCACCAAACAGGGTTTTTTTGTTTTTTTTTTTTTAATTCACTGATACACATTTGGGAAGTTCCTCGCACTGCTCTTTAATTACAACCCTTCTTCTTATCTTCTCCCTTTTCTCTCTCTTATCTCTCTCTATCTCTATTTTTTTTTTATCTTGTCATACACTTCTTTCTTCTTTGCCTTTCTGAATTTGTGAATTACTGTGGGGAGGAAATCTGACCCAGAGTGGACTCTCTATGTGTGTATCTCTGCTCTAGTTCCCTTTACACTCTTGTTACCCCTAGAATATACACTGGATAGTAGATTTCCATAACTGTCTATTCTTGCTATCCTCTCTTTTCTCTTTCTTCACTGGGATTTGGTTACTATTTTTCACGGAGTGGAGAAATTGTTTGGCTAACTGGTAACGATTAAACTCCTTCAATACTTACTTCAGTTGCTACTGTAATTCTGGAGGTTGGTGAGTGCAATTGCCATAAAGGTATTTAGTACAGTGTTACTTGTGCTCAAAACACAACAACTGAGGAACAACAGAGCATAAAAAAAAAAGAGAGAGAAACACATAAATAAAAAAAAATGGGTAGATTAAAAACAAATAAAACTGCTACCCCAATGAATGAAGACAAGAGCCCAGAAGTAACCATAGATAAGAAAAGTATGCAAGCAATAATAAACTTATTAATCACAGAAATGAAAACAACATTGGAGGAAAGGAATGGCAGTATTAGGGAAACAACAGTTGAGACCCCCAAGGAAAATACTGATTATCTTGAAACAATTAGAGAACTGAAAGCTGAAATAGCTGTAATGAAGAAAGAAGCTGAGGCAAGGGAAAGCAGACTAACAGAAGCAGAAAACAGAATTAGTCAGACAGAGGATGAGTTAGAGAAAACGAAGAAAGAGGTGAAAGAGCTTAAAAAGAGATTGAGAGACACTGAAAACAACAACAGAGACATATGGGATGATCTCAAAAGAAGTAACATTCGTATAATTGGCCTGCCAGAGGAAGAAAGAGAGGAAGGGGAAGCAAACATTCTAGAGGAAATAATACAAGAAAACTTCCCAGACCTGAATAACAGAAAGGATATCAAGGTGCAAGAGGCCCAGAGAGTACCAAACAGAATCAACCCAGACCTGAAAACACCAAGACACATCATAGTCACAATGAGAAGAAGTAAGGATAAAGAAAGGATCCTAAAGGCTGCAAGAGAGAAACAAAAAGTCACATACAGGGGAAAACCCATAAGACTTTCTGCAGATTTCTCAACTCAAACTCTAAAAGCCAGAAGGGAGTGGCAAGATATCTATCAAGCCCTGAATGAAAAAGGGTTTCAACCAAGGATAATATATCCTGCTAGACTTTCATTCAAGCTAGATGGAGGGATCAAAACCTTCTTAGACAAACAACAGTTAAAGGAGGCAACTATCACCAAGCCGGCCCTGAAAGAGGTACTAAAAGACCTCTTATAAACAAGAACATCACTATAATACTTGCAATATGTCAGAGTAAACAAATTGTTTTTTAGAACAATGGCACTACAATACATTAAATCCATAATATCAATAAATGTCAATGGCTTAAACTCACCCATCAAAAGGCACAGGGTGGGGGGATGGATCAGAAAACATAACCCAACCATTTGCTGCTTGCAAGAATCCCATCTGCCACAACAAGATAAACACAGACTTAAAGTGAAAGGATGGAAAACTATCATACAGGCTAACGGTCCACAAAAAAGGGCAGGAACAGCCATTCTCATCTCAGACACGATAGATTTTAAATTAAATAAAGTAATAAAAGATAGGCAAGGACATTACATAATGATTAGAGGATCAATCAACCAAGAAGACTTAACAATTATTAACATCTATGCACCCAACGAGGGACCATCTAAATACATTAAGCATCTACTGAAAGAATTTCAAAAATACATCAATAGTAATACAATAATAGTGGGAGACTTCAATACCCCACTCTCACACTTAGACAGATCAACAAAGCAGAGAACCAATAAAGATACAAGAGAATTGAATGAAGAGATTGATAGACTAGACCTCTTGGACATTTTCAGACTCCTCCACCCCAAAAAACTGGAATACACCTTCTTTTCAAATCCACATAACACATACTCAAGGATAGACCACATGTTAGGCCACAAAGACAGCATCAATAAATTCAAGAGCATTTAAATCATCCCAAGTATCTTCTCAGACCACAGTGGAGTAAAACTAACTTTTAACAACAAACGGAAAATTATTAAAAGACATAGAATTTGGAAACTAAACAACATGCTCCTTAAGAACCACTGGGTCAGAGACTCACTCAAACAGGAAATTCAAATGTTCCTGGAAACTAATGAAAATGAAGACACAACCTATCAAAATATTTGGGACACAGCGAAAGCAGTACTGAGAGGGAAACTTATAGCCATACAATCACATATTAAACACCAAGAAGAAGCCCAAATGAACGACCTTACTACACACGTCAAGGACTTAGAGGAAGAGGAACAAAGGAACCCTAAAGCAACCAGAAGGACAGAAATCACTAAAGTTAGAGCAGAAATAAACAACATCGAAAATAAAAGAACCATACAAAAGATCAATGAAGCCAAATGTTGGTTCTTTGAAAGATTAAACAAAATTGACAAACCCCTAGCCAGACTCACCAAACAAAAAAGAGAGAAGACTCAAATTAGTAGAATTGTAAACGATGCAGGAGATATCACAACTGACACCACAGAAATCCATAGAATTCTGCGAAACTTCTATAAAGAACTATATGCCACCAAGCTAGAGAATCTGGAAGAAATGGAACAATTCCTAGAAACCTATGCACTTTCAAAACTGAACCAAGAAGAACTACAAAATCTAAATGCACCAATCACAGACAAAGAAATTGAAACCGTTATTAAGAATCTCCCCAACAACAAAAGTCCTGGACCAGATGGCTTCACAAACGAATTCTACAAAACTTTCAGGAAACAGTTAATACCCATACTTGTTAAGCTATTCCATAAGATTGAAGAAACAGGAATACTCCCTTCCACCTTTTATGAAGCCAACATCACCCTGATACCAAAAGCTGATAGGGACAGAACAAAAAAGGAAAACTACAGACCAATATCTCTGATGAACATAGATGCCAAAATATTAAACAAGATCTTGGCCAACCGGATACAGCAACACATCAAAAAGATTGTTCATCATGACCAAGTGGGATTCATCCCAGGAATGCAAGGCTGGTTCAACATCCGTAAATCAATCAATGTCATTCATCACATCAATAAAAGCAAAGCCAAAAACCACATGATTATCTCAATAGATGCAGAGAAAGCCTTTGACAAAATCCAACACCCATTCATGCTCAAAACTCTACAAAAAATGGGAATAGATGGGAAATTCCTCAAGATAGTGGAGTCTATATATAGCAAACCTACAGCCAACATCATACTCAATGGACAGAAGCTGAAAGCATTCCCCCTCAGATCGGGGACTAGACAGGGCTGTCCACTGTCTCCGTTACTCTTCAACATAGTATTGGAAGTTCTTGCCATAGCAATCAGGCAAGAGAAAGAAATCAAAGGGATACAGATTGGAAGGGAAGAAGTCAAGCTCTCACTATTTGCAGATGATATGATAGTATACATAGAAAGACCTAAAGAATCCAGTAGAAAATTACTGGAAGTTGTTAGGCAATATAGCAAGGTATCAGGCTACAAAATCAATGTACAAAAATCAGTGGCATTTCTTTATGCAAACACTAAATCTGAAGAATACATCCAGAAATCACTCCCATTTACTGTTTCAGCAAAATCAATCAAATACCTAGGAATAAAGTTGACCAAAGAAGTGAAAGACTTGTATACTGAAAACTATGAGTCGCTACTCAAGGAGATAGAAACTGATACCAAGAAATGGAAAGATATCCCATGCTCATGGATTGGAAGAATAAATATCATCAAAATGGATATTCTCCCCAGAGCCATATACAAATTTAATGCAATACCCATCAAAGTTCCACCAGGCTACTTTAAGAGAATAGAACAAACACTACAATCATTTATCTGGAACCTGAAAACACCTAGAATTGCCAAAACCATCTTAAGGAAAAGAAACAGAAATGGAGGCATCACACTCCCAGACCTTAAACTATATTATAAAGCCATCATCATCAAAACAGCATGGTACTGGAACAAAAATAGGCACACAGACCAGTGGAACAGAATTGAAAGCCCAGAAGTAAATCCCAACACCTATGGGCATCTAATCTTTGATAAGGGGGCCCAAAGGATTAAATGGAAAAAGGAGGCTCTCTTCAATAAATGGTGCTGGGAAAACTGGGTTGAAACATGCAGAAGAATGAAATTGAACCACTTTATCTCACCAGAAACAAAAATCAACTCCAAATGGATCAAAGACCTAGATGTCAGACCAGAAACAATCAAATACTTAGAGGAAAACATTGGTAAAACACTTTCCCACATACACCTCAAGGACATCTTTGATGAATCAAACCCAATTGCAAGGAAGACCAAAGCAGAAATAAACCAATGGGACTACATCAAATTGAAAAGCTTCTGCACATCCAAAGAAACTATTAAACAAACAGAGAGACCCCTCACAGAATGGGAGAAGATCTTCACATGCCAGACATCAGACAAGAAACTAATCACCAAAATATATAAAGAGCTCAGCAAACTTAGCCGCAAAAAAGCAAATGACCCCATCCAAAAATGGGCAGAGGAAATGAACAAAACATTCACCACAGAGGAGATCCAAAAGGCTAACAAACATATGAAAAACTGCTCTAGGTCACTGATTGTCAGAGAAATGCAAATTAAGACAACACTAAGATACCACCTCACTCCTGTAAGAATGGCATACATCAAAAAGGACAGCAGCAACAAATGCTGGAGAGGCTGTGGGGACAGAGGAACCCTTTTACATTGCTGGTGGGAATGTAAATTGGTACAGCCTCTGTGGAGAGCAGTCTGGAAAACTCTCACAAGGCTAGACATGGACCTTCCATATGATCCAATAATTCCTCTCCTGGGGTTATACCCCAAGGACTCCATAACACCCAACCAAAAAGAGGTGTGTACTCCTATGTTCATAGCAGCACAATTCATAATAGCTAAAACCTGGAAGCAACCCAGGTGCCCAACACCAGATGAGTGGCTGAGAAAGCTGTGATATATATACACAATGGAATACTATGCAGCTATCAAGAACAATGAACCCACCTTCTCTGACCCATCTTGGACAGAGCTAGAAGGAATTATGTTAAGTGAACTAAGTCAGAAAGATAAAGATGAGTATGGGATGATCCCACTCATCAACAGAAGCTGACTTAGAAGATCTGAAAGGGAAACTAAAAGCAGGACCTGATCAAATTGTAAGTAGGGCACCAAAGTAAAAACCCAGTGGTGAGGGGCAGACATGTAGCTTCCTGGGCCAGTGGGGGGTGGGAGTGGGCGGGAGGGATGGGTCACAGTCCTTTGGTGGTGGGAATGGTGTTTATGTACACTCCTAGCAAAATGTAGACATATAAATCTGTAGTTAATTAATATGAGAGGGGGAAATCAATTGTATTTCTCAAAGTTTCTCAAAACACAAACTGAATCTTTTTAATATATAGGCTATGTATTTGATATACGGACTCTCTCAAAAGCCTAGACCAAGTAGATTAGAAGCTTCCAGTAGCACAGCTATATACAAGATACTGGGTACTGTACAGCAAACCATAACAAAGGGACTTTTCAAAGTTAACCCAATTAACAAATAATGTGATGATAATATTAACTATTGATTGTCTTTTTGAACCCTAAGACAGCAGGAACCTCACATCTTCACTATAGAGCCCCTACTTCCCCCAGTCCTGGAACCCTTGAATAGGGCCCACTTTCCCGTATACATCTCCCAATCCAAACCAAATAATATTGCATCCGCCGATCACAACCTAACCAAAGCAACGATTGCCATCTCAACATGCTTCACCGCAGACTGTATCCAGAGACTTCACGTGTGGAATGACAACCCTTCAGCTTCATTACTCGGGTGAGACCTTTCCTTTAATAGTACACTCTAATTTCATCTCAGGTAGTTCACTTTCTAACAAAGTCCCATAACCTAGATATACACCAGTTTCTGTGAGAGAGAGCTTATGTGCACATGTATCCATAAACTACTGCAAAGTATATACCTGAAAGCAGGATTACACTAGAGTTTGCAGTGAGTACCTCCCTAACACTTCCTCTCCACTATTCCAAGCTTGGGATCCATGATTGCTCAACAAATTGTTTGGCTTCATATGTTAACTCTCTTTTCAATCACCAGGTTCCAGATGCCACCAGGATGCTGGCTAGGCTTCCCTGGATTGAAGACCCCACCAATGTGTCCTGGAGCTCAGCTTCCCCAGAGACACACCCTACTAGGGAAAGAGAGAGGCAGACTGGGGGTATGGACCGACCAGTCAACGCCCATGTTCAGCGGGGAAGCAACTACAGAAGCCAGACCTTCTACCTTCTGCAACCCTCAATGACCCTGGGTCCATGCTCCCAGAGGGATAGAGAATGGGAAAGCTACCATGGGAGGGAGTGGGTTATGGGGAGTGGGTGGTGGGAATTGTGTGGAGTTGTACCCCTCCTACCTTATGCTTTTGTTCACTAATCCTTTCTTAAATAAAAAATTAAAAAAAAAAAAATTTAAAGTACAATACATCCAGGATCCAGGCAAGATGGCTGCCTACCCTCTAGCACACAGTGCTTGCTCCAGAAGGCACTTTGGATTTAAAGAGGCATCTTCAGTGAATTTACATAGAAAACCACTAGCTTTGGAGTATTGCACCAAAGTAAGAGATTCTGGGGTAGGAGGGTAGGGTTCAAACCCTAGAACATGATAGTAGAGGAAGACCTAGAGGGGGTTGAACTGTTATGTGGAAAATGAGAAATGTTATACATGTACAAACTACTATATTTTACTGTTGACTGTAAGCCATTAGCCCCTCCCCCAATAAAGAGAAAACAAATAAACAAACTGAAAAAAAGAAAGAAAGAAAACCAACAACAGATGGTGCTGGGAAAGTTGGACAGCTACTTGTAGAAAAGTGAAACTAAGCCACCACCTAACACCATACACCAAGATCATATTAAAATGGATTAAAGATTAAGATACTGAACCAGAAACTAAAATTTATAGATGATAATGTCAGTGAAAGTTTGCAGGACCTTCACATCAAGTTGTATTTAGAGACAACCTCTTGGACATGGGAAATGAAAACAAGAGTAAATAATTGGGATTACATGAAACTAAAAAAGCTTCTACACATCAAAAGCAAACTACACAAGGATAAACAAAACCCAGTAAATGGGAGAAGAAATTTTCACATCATACATCAGAAAAGCATAGACCACCTGGGGATTTACACGAAGGAAACAAAACACCTATCAGAAATGAGCTATGTACTCTATGTTCAGAGCAGCATCATAGTAGCCAAAACTTGGAAACAACACAGATGTTCAATGTCAGATGAGTGACTAAAAATAATTGTGATATATAAGCATGATGGAATACTATTCAGCTCTCAAAAATCATCTCAAAGTCATTTCTTTGTCTCATCTAGGATGGAGACATCATGTTAAGTGAGATAAGTCAAAGAGAGAATGACAAAAATTATCATTTATAGGTAGAACTTAAGAAATAAATTATGGGTGAGTGTTCTGCAGAGAACTTTCATGGGGAGATAATAATCTATACCCATGTGTCAACATCTATGCTGTAAACCATTAGCCCCCCCCCAATTTTTTTAAATTCAAGAGCAACAATGAATATCAGGAAAATGTTTCCATCAGTTGCCCTATTTCCTTCCTCAAAAGAAAGATGTTATCAGTTTTCAATTCTACTAAAGCTTTTGTAAAAACAGAAGTAAACAAACCATCTCTAAGATTTTGTGAGAACTTGGTGGTTATCATTGGGAGAATAGGGGTACAGAACATTGGCAGTGTGTGTGGTGTAGAACTATACCCTATAATCTTATAATTTTGTAAACCACTATTAATCACAATTTTTAAAAATACTGTGTGTATGTAACCCATGTGCATATGTGTATTAACATACACACATACACAGTTCTCCCCCAGTATCCATGGGAAATGGTTTCCAAACCCCTTATGGACACCAAAATCTGGGGATGCTTAAGTCCATTATGTAATATGTCATAGAACCTATGAATAAAAACTATACACAACTGGAAGCTAAGCAGTGGTACAAACAGATAAGTGCATGTATTACCATGTGCATCAACCAGGGTTCCTTTCCCCACTCTGCCTGCCCCACACTGCAGTGGGGACACTTCAGGAGCAGTGAAGCTGGGATCTTTCTCTCTCCCTATCTTCCCTCACCTCTCAATTTCCCTCTGTCCAATCAAGTATAATAAGCTTTAAACTACTTATACCTGATGGAATACAATGATAGATAGATAGATAGATAGATAGATAGATAGATAGATAGATAGATAGATACAGATACACATACACATACACATACACATACACATACACATATACATTTGTTAATTGTAATGTTTAGGGAGTAATGACAAGAAAAATGTTTCTACATGTTTGGCACATTTTCAATCACTGTGGATCTAACTACAAAGTAAAGAGTATTTTCTATCCATGATTGATTAAATCTTCAGATATGAAATCACAGATGTGGAGGGCTGGCTATATGTGGTGTGTATATTTAAATTATGCACTTTTAAAAAATTATTTTTCTTCATTGGGGTATTAATGGTTTCCAGTCAACAGTAAAATATAGTCATTTGTACATGTGTAACATTTCTAAGTTTTCCACATAACAATCTAACCCCCCCTCCAGGTCCTCCTCTGCCATCATGTTCCAGGACCTGGACACTTCCCCTCCACCCCAGAGTCCTTTACTTTGTTACAGTACACCAACTGCAGTCCAAGTTCTGCTCTGTGTTTTCTCTTCTGTTATTTTTCAGCTTCTGCCTATGAGTGAGATCATCCCATATTCATCCTTCTCTTTCTGTCTTATCTCACTTAACATGATTCCTTCAAGGTCCATCTAAAATGAGGTGAAGAAAGTGAATTCACCATTTTTAATAGCTGAGTAGTAACCCATTAAAATATACACACTACATGATATATGCATTCCATATTATTATATCTTTTTATATACTATAACAATACAATTTGGAATAATTGCCTACTTTCTTTTTTTTTCTTTTTTGCCAGAATAATTTTTCACTGGGTTTTCACATCTGTATGATTCCACCATTCCCTACTAATTCTTTTGGTTTTTGTTGTTGTTTGTTGGGAGAGAGACAAAGAGAGATAGAGAAATACCACAGAACCACTCCACTATTCATAATGCTTCCCCTCTGCATGTTGTCCCCATGCTGTGACCAGAAACTTATACCCAGTTCATCATGCAAGGCAAAGTAGGGCCTCTACTGGGTGAGCTATCTAACAGTCTCAATATTTTATTTAAATTAATTTGATAAAACATTTCCATCTGTTTTCACTATCATATAAGTTTTCATATCATATTATTTTTGGTATTCTGATAATTTTTGTATGTGAAAAATATAGTAAATAAATAAGATATAGTAAATAAATAATTTTGTAGGTTTTGCTGAGGAATACGAATATCTGTATGGGAGAACAGATAAAATAATGTGTAACAGGTTAAATAAAAATTTTGTACTAAGAATAGGAGTTATAGATTAATATTAATATCTGTGCCCAGCAGAGCTGGGCTACCTGTGTAGGTTTGAAGATGTACAATTAGACTGGACAATGGCTAACATTATGCCTGAGAAACATGACAAAGAGGACAACTAAAACAAAAATGGGATAATATTACTAAGGAAGAAATGAAGTAGAACTGAACAAGAACTAAGTCTGAGGAAAGTGTGAAGTGAAATGATAAGGATTTTATAGAAATAACAATATTCCCATGTGCATAAAATCACTCTAGTGACAGTTTTTCTGTTTTATCAATGAAAATATTAAATTATACATGGTTTGTATCCTAAATCCTAGAGCTATTGCTCAAAATTTCCAACTCTGTTTCTGAATAAATATATGTTCTCACCAAATCATTAAATCAGAATAATACTTAGGGTTATGTATACATGAAAGCATTCTATAAATTACCACTGTTATTGCTTTGAGAGAGAAACAAAGAAATGTATGACAATTTTATATAGATACTAAACAACCTAATTCCCATTCCTAGGAAAAGATCAAGATGAGACAAGAACAACTTAAAAGAGCTACAAACCTTTCCACAAAATTTAAGATCGGGCTAGAAGGACTTTAGTGATGTGAAGGAGTGCAGTCTGTATAATATATACTCATTGTAAATTGCTTTTTACACTATCAAACATTTCAGTGTAATATTTATTTTCCATTTAATCATATGAAAATAGATGTATTGGTTTGTTTTGTTTTTTCTTGCCTGATACATCATATCTTAAATAATAAATATCATTTTGTATCATATCCATCCTGCTGCATAGGAAAATGGAGCTTTGTAATAAATGCATTATAGCAATTCAGATCATTTTTTCTGTCATAATTCAAGGTTTAAGTTACAAATTCAAGGATTTTCAACAGAGTATAGTTAGTCTATCTGTAAGTATGTAGGAATAAATACACAGAAGATAATACAAAATTCAAACATATAATTTAGAGTATGCAGGCTACAGATGAACTAAAATCAAACACCCCCTTGCTTACTCATTTTAGTCTAGGCTGTTTCAATTTCTTCCTTTGGAGGAATAAGAAAACAGAAAACACTGGGAAGATTCAGTAGACCTATGACTTGCAAAATAGAAGTATTAAATTTTAGTCTTAAAAATTATACGTGCACTTTTTTCCCAAGTTTAAAGAAATGCTGGGTCTCAGTTAGAGAAGCATACACAATTTATATTACAATATTTTTTAAATGGACATAGACTATTTCTATAGTCAAAGGACAGGCTTTGAATGAAACTGACCAAAATGCCACTGGTGGAAATATCCAATAGTGAATATTATTCAAAAATTGACATATTGGTATATTAAAATTTTTCCCATTTCTTTACTACCTAGGCCTCCATGCTGGTACTAGATCTTCTTTTTTTATTTATAGAGTAAGAGAGAGAGAGAGAGAAATTAATTAAATGAGAGATAACAGGAACAGTCTTACCATTTATGATCTATTTCTTTTGTCTTTTCTCTTGTTATGCAGTCCTGGGAATCAGTCCTGGGCCTCAGGCAGGCAAAACATGTGCTCTACTACTTTACCACCTTCTTGGCTCCTGGATCCTTTATCTTAATAGGTATACAAAATCCTTTCTATTAGCTTGTTCACATAGAGCAGTATTTGACAAACACACACACACACATAATGTCTTGTAACTCCAAAACTTTCTAACAAATGTGTGGCTTGCTTCTACTATTTTCTATAATTTTAATAATAACTATTATACTATTTTTAGTTTTATATTAAGATTATTGTACTTAGTTTCTTTTCAACTTCAGATTTACAGGGTTGTTGTTAATTGTTATGAGGCTACATTTCTCCCAGATAGATGTCAGTAAAGCTCACCCTTTACCACTTAACAACAAACAAAAAAATAGTAAATGTCCAAAAATATGGAACTCAACAGTACACTACTTAACAACTACTGGGTCAAAGAGTAAATTAAGAAAAAACTTAAAATATTCCTAGAATCAAATAAAAATGAAAGCATGAGCTGTCAAAATATTTGGGATAAAGCAATGGTACTACTTATAGGAAAAATTATAGGCATATAGGCACACATGAGGAAGCAAGAAAATGCAAATAAACAGCCTGACTACACACTTTAAGGACTAAGAAGAACAAAGGAACCCTAATAAACCAACCAGAAGAGCTGCAATAACTAAAATTAGGGCAGAAATAATAATAATATATATATACCATACAAAAAATTAATAAAGCTAAATATTGATTCTTCAAATGGTAAAAAAAATTGACAAACCCTTGACCAGACTCACTTAAAAAAGGGGTGAAAACTCAAACCAATAGGATTGCAAATGAAAAAGAGGATATTATAGCAGATACCACAGAAATCCTAAGCAGAATGTGAGGCTTCTATGAACAACTATATGCCACCAAGCTAGAAAACCTGGATGGAATGGAAAAATGTCCAGAAACATATAAACTTCCAAAATTGAGCCAAGAGGAACTAGGAAACATGAAAAGGCCAATCACAACCAATGAAACTAAAACAGTTATCAAGAACCTCCCCAACAATAAATGTCCTAGACCATATGGGTTTACAAGTAAATTCTACAAAACATTCAGGAAACAGTTAATACCGCTACTTTTAAAGCTCTTCCAAAAGATCAAAGACACAGGAATACTCCCTTCCAGCTTCTATGAAGCCAACAACACCCTGATACCAAAAGCAGATAGGGACACAACTAACAGAGAAAACTACAGACCAATATCTCTAATGAACATAAATGCTAAAATGTTGAGCAAAAGTCAAGCCAACAGAATCCAGTAGAATATCAAGAAGTTTTCACATCACGATTAAGTGGGATTTATCCCAGGATGCAAGGCTGGTTCAATATACATAAGTCAATCAATGTAATCCACCAAATCAATAAAAGAAAAACAAAAGCTACATAATTATATCAATAGAAACAGAGAAAGCCTTTAACAAAATACAACATCTCTTCATGATTAAAACACTACAAAAAATGGGAATAGATGGAAAGTTCCTTAAGTTAGTGGAGTCCATATATAGCAAACCTGCAGCCAGCATCATACTTAATGGGGAAAAACTGAAAGTATTCCCTTCAGATCAGGTTCTAGACAGGACTGCCTACTATCACCATGGGGGTGGGGGGAAGGAGCAAAATAATAAAAGATAGATGATAATAATAATAGTCATAATGATGGTGATAATGATGCTAGATGATTGATTGATAGATAGATAGATAGATAGATAGATAGATAGATAGACAGACAGACAGACAGACAGACAGGTCATGAGAGAACCACTGCAGTTTCTATTAGAGGGAATGGGGACACTGAACTCTGATGGTGGAAGCAGTGTGGATTTGTACCCCTGTTATTTTGAAATTCTGTAAATCACTAATAAAAAATGAAAAATAATAACGATGATTAAATGGGACTGAAATTTGATATATTAATGTAATTAATTTGAATTAAATTCATATCAAGCTCAGTGAAATATTTTCAATTCTGTGTGTTAAATTTAAAATAAATTTCTGACCTACATATAAACATATAAAACTATTACTGGTGATTTTAGGGTAATTCAGTTAGTATTTACACATATTATAATAATTTATAGGTTTGTTATTTACTATTATATTTTAATTTCATTTGATATGTTTAAAATTTTTGTGTAAAATGAAGTTATAGAACAGTCACATTTTGTGTTTTTACTGAGCATTATCTATGACTATAACAAAAAGATGAAGATGAATATATAAGCTATTCTTTAAGAAGCATAACTCTGAAGACACTTTGTCCAATGACCATAGACATTTAAGATTTTTTTTATGTTATCCTCACAGAAAAAAAATTCAGTAAACATACCAAGGCTTCATCAGATTAAAAAGTTGTGTATTTATCCTCACTTTCACTCTTTCCAGCAAGTTTTTTTTTCATAGTAATCCCACACCTACTACCCATATGGCTAGCTACATTGGAAAAGTCACCATAGTTTTCAATATTACCACTGATTTTATATCTATTTATAGTAATTACGACGAAATCTGAATTTCTCAACTGATGAATTTTAGATTAAGTAGCCATGCTATCAACCAACTTAGTTTATCCATTTTATACTTCCTTAACACCATGTGAAATTGTTAGAAAGCTTTTATTTCCAGTCTTTATGTTTAGTGGGCCAACCACCCACATCTCATAAGTACATATCTGTGTGCATATAAACTATACATGCGCATTATACATATATGCAAATTATATTATTCACACTCTTTGAGGTGGTTCAATTATTTCTATTATATTTGAGTAATTTATTATATTGGTAGATGGACAAGATAGCAAATGAATATTTTTTCTTAAAGATAGAGACAGAGAAAGAGTGAAAGAGAGCATAGCACCAAAGCTTCCTTCAGCTGTGGTATCCAGGTTCGAACTTTGGCAGCACACATGACAAAGTCGTGAAGTATTTCACAAGTAAACTATTTCACAAGTATGGATTTACATATTTTCAGGTCCACATACAACTATATGTGGTTTTTTTTAAGAAATTTTTTTTAATTTCTTTATTGGGGAACTAATGTTTTATATTCGACAGTATATACAATGGTTTGTACATGCATAATATTTCCCAGTTTTCCATATAACAATACAATTCCCACTAGGGAATTGTATATGTGTGTTTATAAATATATACATCTAGTTTAATTTTTTGATCTGAAAAATTAATCATGTGTTATTCTTATACCTCCCACTTGACTTTTTGGAACCTTTAACTTCCATGCAGTTGGGAACCATTAAACTTTTTAAATTTCAGATTTAATTCATTCTTCTTTTGGATTCTGGTGTGAATCAAAAAAACTGAAATTCATTGTTTCCTAAGAATGGCAGTGATTCCTGTATAGAAGTTAAGAAAAAGAACATATGGAAGTCATCTTGGATTAAAAAAGTTGTAGTGCTTCGTTTTGCAATCCAGGCAGAAGGCTGCTCCGTTAGAAACAAAAGATAGCTTTCTTCTGCTGAAAACAGCAGAAAAACATAGTATGCTTTGCTTATGTGTTAGCCATTGAAAAACAGTTACATAGAATAAATATTGTTTACCCAGCAGGAATTAACAGTACAGGTGAGTTCCTTAAGTGTAACCACAACCATGTCTTAGAAATAATGCAAATACAACCACAAAACATATCTTTGAGATAATGCAAATGTAACCACAAAACAAGTTGATTCTAAGGTTTTGAGTCCTATAAATATGGGTCAAAAACTTAGCTTGGGGGAGTTGGGCAGTATCACAGCGCGCAGGTGGCGCAAAGCATAAGGATCCCAGTTCAATCCCCCGGCTCTCCACCTGTAGGGGAGTCACTTCACAGGCGGTGAAGCAGGACTGCAGGTATCTATCTTTCTCTCCTCCTCTCTGTCTTCCCCTCCTCTCTCCATTTCTCTCTGTCCTATCCAACAACAACAACATCAATAACAACAATAATAACTACAACAATAAAAAAAGAGACATTTAAAAAAAACTCAGCTTGGGGCATTTGGTTCTCAACCATTTGCCTCCTCTACTTGTTGTTTCTCTACCAGAGTCTCAGATAATCACTCTTGTCACTACTATAACTACTGCTGGCCAGAACTGGGCAAGACACCTCAAGGTTACCATTCCTACATCTCTTACATAGGCCACAAGGGCAGTAAACAATTAGCTCCTGCCACAAAAGTAGAGGAAATGAGCTGCAGACTACATTCTTGTGCTAGACTACATAAAAAGACTTCAACACTCAACTCTTTGGAAATTCTAAAGTTTTCTTTTTTTCTTTTTTCTTTTTAATATATTTATTACTGGATAGAGACAGAGAGAAATGAGGAGAGAGATAGAGGGGAAGAAACAGAAACACCTGCAACACTACTTCAGCACTTGCAAAGCTTTTCTTTTTTATTTATTTATTTTATTTTTTAATCTTTTTTACTTATAAAAAGGAAACATTGATAAAACCATAGGATAAGACGGGTACAGCTTGGCACAATTTCCACCACTACACCTCCGTATACCAACCCCTCTCCTGATAGCTTTCCTAATCTTTAACTCTCTGGGAGTATGGACCCAAGATCATTGTGGGATGCAGAAGGTGGAAGGTCTGGCTTCTGTAATTGCTTCCCCGGCATTGACAGGTGGATCCATACTCCCATCCTGTCTCTCTCTTTCCCTAGTGGGGAAGGGTTCTGGGGAAGCAGAGCTCCAGGACACATTGGTAGGGTTGTCTGTCCAGAGAAGTCTGGTCGCATCCTGTTAGCATCTGGAACCTGGTGGCTGAAAAGAGAGTTAACATATAAAGCCAAACAAATTGTTGAACAATCATGGACCTAAAGGCTGGAATAGTGCAGGTGAAGTGTTGGGGGGTCCTCCATTTTGCAGATAGCCAGTAGGCATATTTTAGTTATATTTCAAAGGGCCTGTAGCTATACTAGTGTTTTGTGGTTTTTTGTTTGTTTGTTTGGTTTTTTGTTTGTTTGTTTTTGCAAAGCTTTTCTCTCTACAAATAGGGAGGGGCTTGAGCTTGGATCTGTAATGTGAGCACTTAACTGTATTGTGAACTGTAATGTGAGCACTTAAGCACGTGTGCCACCACCTGGCCCCACGAAATTCTAAAGTTTTCAAGGGCTGTCAGAGAATGAGTAACCTGCTCCAGATATGGGGAAATGGAGTAATTAAGCCTCTCAGGTGAGTTAGCCCCTAGCTCTGCGCAGATTTAAACACAGAGGCCCTATCCAAAGATGAGACCCACTGCCAGTAGATAGTGGCAGCTCTTTTCTGAAATCTGTTCCCTTCTGCTGGTCTGGGCCATACTCCAGATAAGTTCCCTCAGAAAAATCTCACCACAAGCCTCCCTTTGAGTACAACCTCCAGATTCCTTCTGTATACATAGGGTGAATCCTGAGTAGGAGGAAAAGGAGTCAGCTACTAAATAGCTTCCTGGACACAATTCTTTTTTTTTTTTTCACTTCTTTATTGGGGAATTAATGTTTTACATTCGACAGTAAATACAATAGTTTGTACATGCATAACATTTCCCAGTTTTCTATAAAACAAAACAACCCCCACTAGGTCCTCTGTCATCCTTTTTGGACCTGTATTCTCCCCCACACCCACCCCAGTCTTTTACTTTGGTACAATATGCCAATTCCAGTTCAGGTTCTACTTCTGTTTCCTCTTCTGATCTTGTTTTTCAACTTCTGCCTGAGAGTGAGGTCATCCCATATTTATCCTTCTGTTCCTGACTTATTTCACTTAACATGAATTTTTCAAGGTCCATCCAAGATCGGCTGAAAACGGTGCCTGGACACAATTCTAACGTGGATGTGGTACATAAATCCCCACACCAACAAGGAACTATCGGACACAGCAAAGTGTATGAGAATTCAACTCAATTCTATCTACCTGGATATAGCATCAGATTCCACAAATTAAAGCCTTACACACCCAAGACCACCCTCACTTTAGATGGCAATCACAAATCCAGATTGTTATCTATGCTTCTAATAAACTGACTACAGAATGGATGTTCTCATGACCCCTTCCTCAATTTCAACTAATTTTCTAGGATGGCCCACAGAATTCAAAAAACCAGTTCATTTATTCCATCACAGATTTATTATAATAGTTACCATTCAAGGACCATCACATGGAAGAAATATATAGGGATGGTTAGGAGATGACACAGCAGATAAAGCATTGAACTCTCAAGCATGAATTCCCAAGTTCAAGCCCTGGCGGCACATGTACCAAAGTGATGTCTGATTCTTTCTCTCTCTCCTTCTATCTTTCTCATTAATAAATAAATAAAATATTTTTTAAAAAGAAGAAGAAATACATAGGGCAAAGTGTGGGAAAAGGACACCAACTTTCCATGATATCTTCCAGAACCTCCATATGTTCACCAAACAGAAGTTTTCTGAAACCCCTTCATAGGGACTTTCATAGAGGCTTCATTACTTTGGCATGAATGATTGATTATCAGATTGACCACTGGCAATGAGTTAATACTCCCTCTCTTTTCTGCAGAGGTCTAGGGTTGGGACTGGTAGCTTCAACCCCCTAATCACAGGGTGGTTTTACCAGTCAACCAGTCCTCTTTCTTAGTTGCTTCCAAATGTTACTTCATTCACATAATAAAAGATACCTTTATCACTCTCAACTCAGAAACGTTTTCAAAGCTTTCAGGAGTTTTAAGCCAGGAACGGTAAATGAATATGCTAAGGCACAAAAAAAGCATATATATATAATTTTGGTTGTCAAAATCACCAAATGTATATTTCTCTTATAAATCAAAATACTGGCCATCATCTCCCAGGCTTCTCTCCTGTGGCATGGCTATGCAGGCAATCTCTCTGCTAGAGTACAATGCCTTGCCCAGATGTGAGAAGTATATATTCAATGAACCTGTTGTTTTGGAGGGGGGGGGTTGGGGGGCTAATGGTTTACAGTAAATATAGTTGTTGCTACATGTGTAAATTTTCTCAGTTTTCTGCAAAACACTCTCACTCCCACTCTTCCTCCACCATCATGCATCAGGACAGAAAAGATCCCCAACCCCCAGTCCTTCACGTTGGTGCAGAACACCAAACACAGCTCAAGTTCTGCTTTCTATTTTCCTTTCCTGTTATTATTTCTCAACTTCTGTCCATGAGTGAGATCACTCCATATTCATCCTTCACTTTCTGGCTTATCCACATAACATAATTCCTTCAAGTTCCATCCAAAATGAGATAAAGAAGGTTGACTGTAAATAAGCTCTGAATCATCTCAATCTACAACCCGTGAATCCTGGAAAACCTTCCAATTTCAAATTGATACGGAAATTTTTTTTCAAAAAATTCGTATCTACATATCAGTTATAAGCTAACTATCAGTTGATAGTTGGCTATTTTTATTCTCCCTACTTACTACAAGCTATATTTTTTCCATTTATATGGCAGTTATTCCCCCAATTTCTGTGTGACTGCAAAAAGCTGACCCTATGTCTTAGAACCATTATTGAATTTCTAATGCCTTGTATGATGTGTCATATAAAAGAAGTGGTCAGCAAATATTTGTTGATAAGAAAATATTTCATTTTTCATTGAGCACCTATCTACTCAGTGTCACTGAATGAATACATCAGATACTACATGTAAAATACTTAGCTTCTCTGATAAATTAAATAATAATTAGTAGCACCTATTTCACTGAATAAATTCCTGTTTCTTTCAAACAGACATGAATATTTCATGCCATTTCCTTTGGCATCCTAACTTCTCTTTCCTTAATGACAACAAAGAAGAAATAATAAGAAATACATTAATCATTATAATTTGTCAATATTCCCTAGTAATCTTTTCCTAGTTCCTTCCTGATATACCTTATGTAAGCATAATAATGTTATTTAAAAAGAGAAAAAAGGGGGCTGGGAGATGACTCACTTAGTAGGGTACACACTCTACCATAGTCAAGGAAGCAGATTCAAGATGCCAACCACCACACAGGAGCACCCACACAGGGGAAGTTTCACAAACAGTAGAACAGTGTTGTGATATACTTCATTCTCTCTCTGTCTCACTCCCTATCTGTTCCTCAAGCTCTATCTAAGTGTGTGGGGGGGATCACACTAATGTGAAGCCTCAGCAGTGATGCTGACAGAAAATAGATGGGAGGAAAAAAGAAATGGAAAGGAGAAAAGGAAAGAAAAAGGAAGGAAGGAAAGACGGAAGGAAGGAAGGAAAGATGGAAGGAAGGAAGGAAGGAAGGAAGGAAGGAAGGAAGGAAGGAAGGAAGGAAGGAAGGGGAAATTAAAGAGCTTTATTTTCATGACAGATATTTTACCATGGTCCTTAAAGTTCCCAGACATGAATAATGACTAGGTCAGATTAAACTATAGATACACATGCCACATGTGAACTGTCCTATAGTGATTGTACATAGTGTCAATAAGTTGAGTGTAATTAGGCATTTCACAAAGCTATTCTTACTCTAAAAGTTAATAAAATACACTTGAGCTCTCATATAATCATATCTTCCCAAGCTAAACAATGTGTAGTTTTTTAAAAAATGTAAACAAAAAAGATATTTCATATAATGTCTTACTGGCTTTCTATCTATTAACATCTTGGTAGAAATCTTTTAATAGATCAAAATAATGAACTCAATTTATTTATTTTCCAAATATCCCTCTGGCACTTTGGGATAATTATGTGAAGTACTAATGGCATTTAAATTTTATTATACTACTTTAGATTTTAGTTCCATAACCCAAAGTGCTAAATGAAGAATTGATAGCCCCATTATCCAGAAAGTAAGGAACAGAAGAATGCATTTAATCATGCATAACTGTACACTGATATTTTTGTCTAAACTTCAGGAGGCAAGAGGTCAAAATTGCACTAAGTATAATATAAGCTGATGCACCACAAAATCGTACTATCATTGATTTATTCTGTACAATATGGCTGATACCATTCTAAATGTCTAACCTCACCATAACCCTATAAAGCAATAATTATTAATTACACTTACTGGATAAGGAAACTAAAGCTCAGAGATTTCTAGTAACTGGCCCAACTTTGCATAGCTACAGAGTAGTAGGGTCACTATTCACTCTTTAAGAAAATAAAGTAAGTTTATACAGCTAATATGAAGATCAGAGTTTTAAATGTCATTCAAAGAACACATAACTCACCAGATTTTAAAATAATGCATTGGTGGTAAAGCATAGAGAAGAAGATCTGACAATTCCACTTTTAGAATCACCTATATATACCTAGTAATGCTGACTAGTAAACCATCTTTATGACTCATATTGCTTATAAAGCTTATTTTGCAAGACATTAAGATGAACCCCTGAAACCAGAAAAATCAATTAATTTGACTGGGGTTTAACTTCCCTGTAAATAGTGTAGCCACAACCCTTAAAGGACATAAATTGTCAACATATAGAATGTTCCCTTGTACTTTGTGTAGGCAATGTTTATGCCCACCTCAAAGACATAAGGGCTAGTCTGACTTTGCTGCCCCTAGAACTCTTGTTTCTCTTAAATGGAATCACACATAATAACTACATTATTATTGGATTACTGAATTTATCATTGTATCTGTATGGTTCACTTGTATTGTCCTATGTAGCAAGTTTATTTTTCTTTGTGTCATATTTTCATATGAATAAACCATAGTAAACCCATTAGCATATTGGTGGACACGTAATGCTTTCTAGAATTGTCCATAGAAATAAAGTTCATGGACAGTCATATACTTGTCTTGCAGTACATTCAATTATCTCTGATATATACCTATGGGTATTTTTGTTGCTACAGAGTAGACATAAGGCTAGTGTGAAATTTCCAGTCTTCTTAAAAACAATGTATTACCACTCTTCCAACCTAGACAACTATCGTAGGAGAGGAGGGGTATACCTCTTCTGACTGCACTGTAAACCATTAATCCTCCAATAAAAATTTATTCTAATTATAGAATGCTGTTTTACCAAAAATAAAAATTAACCAATGGGACTATATCAAACTGAGAACTTTCTGCACAGCAAAGGATACCATCACCCAAACAGAAATACAAATGGGAGAACATTCTTCAGTTAAAATACCCATATACATTTTTAAAAAAATCAGTAAACTTATCATAAAATAAAACAACCCCATAGAGGGCCAGGTGGTGGTACACCCGGTTGAGCTCACATGTTACAACACATAAGGACCCATAT